>NC_050579.1:72287912-72600282 GCF_011100635.1 Trichosurus vulpecula
ACCTTGTACCTGACAGAGTTTGTTTATATGATAAAATTGTAACTAATCGTCTTGAAAGTTCTATTTAGATGCAGAAATTTCCACTTAAACGTCATCTTTCCCTCTCTCCAAAACGTTCAATATAAAAAAAGTAAAACAAAACCTACTTCCTCAACTCAACTCATTTGCTGAGGATGCCACAATATGGAAATAGAAAACATTTGAAAAACTAGATCACTCCCACCCCCATGGTACCCTGCTGTCCTAATTTTTATTTTTGTCTGGAAAGGTGAAAACTCAAAATGAGCATGGAGTATGTAAAATTGGGAAGGGACTAGATAGGAAAGATGGGTTTGTTGAAAAGATTCTACAATTGTATAGTAAAGGTCACTTTTTGAAAGTTTATAGGCATAAATATAAGATAAAAAGAAGTACTACTTTGCATGTATATCCATTGAAGCCATTTTTTTAAAGATATCTTAGGATCAAAGAATTTAGAACTTGAAGACAACATGGAGGTTATCAACTTCAACCTATTTTACAGATGAGGAAACATATATAGTAGAAAATATTAATTTTAAGAAAGATTTAGGTTAATTAATGGATACTTGGTTTTGAGGTCAATTGGGGATGTTTGGGATATAGTTGTAGATTTCTTGGGTTGATGTGGAGGATATCCATAGTCTTGTACAAACTAACTATTCTCTCAGAGACAGAATACAAAGTGGGATAGCTTATCAACCTGACATCATATAGCATGTATATTATTAGGATGTTTTTATATTTTAATTTGTATAATTTTATATTTTTCCTTTTAGGTATGTAAAAGAAGGAGATACTGTGTCTCAGTTTGATAGCATCTGTGAAGTACAAAGTGATAAAGCTTCTGTTACCATCACTAGTCGTTATGATGGTATCATTAGAAAACTCTACTATGATGTAGATGAGATTGCCCTTGTGGGGAAGCCATTAATAGATATAGAAACAGAAGCTTTAAAAGGTATTGTAAAGTGTGTTTATCCATTTTGTAAATGTATAACTGCTGTCTTTTTCCGTTGTCACAAGACCCTCAATTAATTTGATTGTTTTTAAAGATGCTACACAAGTTTGTTTTTTCAAGTATCTTTTACACTTTTGGTTGTGTTTCACCTAAACAGAAAAAATTAAAAAGGAACTTCTGTTATATAATTCATAAAATGATCAGTTAAGTTTCTGGTATGCCATGTCACCACTACTCAGAAAAGCATGTGCTGATGTATTAGCTGGAGGTCAGATGTCCAGCAACTTTAAACATCTCATCAGCTGATGATGACTTTAATAGTCTCTTTCACAATTAAACTAAGATAAATGAGAAAAGTTATAGGAAAGAGAAGGCATTTCTAGTTGGCAGTGTCTGCTAAGCTCTAGTTCAGTGCTTTATTTAACCCCTATTCTGCTTATGGCACCATGGTGTAGGTACTGGTGATGAAAAGACCAAACAATCCCTGCCCCAAGAAAATTAAGTCCCACTGAGGAGATATAGCATGTATACAAGCAAGTCTATAAAAGTCTACAGAAAGTAATTTCTGAAGGGACAGAATGCAAAAAAGTAAAGAAAAAAGAATGAAGAGGGCAGTAAACCAAAATAGAAGCAGTAGTCATGGAGATGGCAAACAGCAGACATTGTAGAAGAGTTAAACGACAAGAAAAAAACAACAAAGGAAAATGACAACAGCTCTGCAGCCTGGGTGAGGTGAGAAGGGCAGAGAGCATCTCTCCGGTGTGGGACTTCAAAGACCTCGTTGAGTGGTACTGCCCGCACAACATCCAGAGATCAGCTGGGAGTGAGAGGCCAATTTGATCCACTCATTTCAGTAGCCTCTTAGGACACAACTGTATTCTGGTATAGTTCAGTGGTAACTAATATACTTTTAGTTCATGGCTGCAGAACAGAGCTAGCTGTATTGTACAAAAAAACCTACAATAGGAGTTCCAGGCTTATAAAAGGCAAAAGAGCAGGAGGTATAACAAAATTGTGCTAATGTTGGGAGTGAGAAAAAGTACTTAATAATTGAATTGTATCTTTAAAAAGAGGAATTGAGCATTTGTACAAAGCTTAAAAAGTAGAAGCATAGGAAAATCTTGAAGGAGGGGGGTTAGTATGATAATGGTTTATTCGTTAAGAGCATAACAGTGCATGCTAGCTACTAAGTGCTAAGGACTGCAGACACAAGGACAAAAACAGTTTTTTGTCTTTACAATATTGTTGTCATTTTTTGTTCTCCTTACTTCACTCTGCATCAGTCCATATAAATCTTCCCAAATTCCTCTGATACCATCTCTTTCATCATTTCTTACAGCACAGTATTAATTCCATCACATTTTTATAGCCACTTTTCAATTTATGGGCACCCCTCAGTTTCCAATTCTTTGCTACCACAAAAAGTGCTATAAATATTTTTTATATCCTTAGCTTTATTTTATTTAGGATTAATCCCTCCCTTAATCTACCCTCCTTCCAAATCCCCTTTCTCCTTTTCTACTTTCTCTCCTATTTCCATGTTGAGTGAAATGTGTTTTTCTACCCTACGTACTAGTGTGTTTGTGTGTGTGTGTGTGTGAGTACGTGTGTGTGTATTCTTTCCTCCTTTAGTGCAAATGAGAGTGATGTTCAAGTGTTGGCTATTCCCCCAATGCTTTCTCCGTGTTAGAATAGCCTTTTCTACTTGTGCACCCTGATTATGTGAGATAATTTCCCCTAACCTTCTCTCTCTTCTTTCCTAGTTTCTCCTCCTCCCTGTTACATTGTTCTTTTAAGATCATTAAGACATAACAGAACCCACTCCCAGGGCTTCTTTCTGATTAGATTCCCTCTATGAGACCTGATAATAATAAGGTTAAGAAAAAACACACGTCACTTCCCCATATTAGGATGTAAACAAATTATTTCGTTCCTTATGATCATTCATATTTATCATGCCATCTCTTTCCCCCCATACTTCATTGCTTCTTATACTTAGTTCATGCATTGTTTCTTCTGGCCCAAGTTTGGTTCTTTTTTTCCCATTTTAGTTCAGTTGTCATCAGACTAGATCCAAAGAATTAGCAAAACACAGTGAGATACAAACAATTGGATAAAAATTATTTGAGCTTTGCAGAACTAAGATTAATGAGTATATAGGGACATATGTTTCAGTTCACAAAACAGCTTAACTGTCTTATAAAATCTTGCCTTTTTTTGTTACTGGAGATAGGTATGCATTTGGAGGCTGGCTAATTATTTGGGGATATTAGGAAAGAAAGTAATTCCTGCTTCAGGTATGTTTTAGATGAGATAATAATATACATTAAACCTCCAAAATCCTTTGCAGCAGTGTATCAACAATTTCTCTCATTTAGGACCGTGCTGTGAGCAAAGAGAACAAAGAAAGTACTTTATCAAGTAGTAATTATGTTTTATGAAATAGCTAGCAGTGAAAATGCTAATGCTTTTTAGATGGCAGGGAATCTCCCTATGCCCTTTAGCACTTTTTTAACCATAGATTCCCTATTAATTTGTTGTATAGATGGGAAGAGTCCCTGTTAAGGTTTCCAGAAGTGGTTAAGGGCTGGCCAACTACTAAGCGCCATTCTGCTTACTTAATAACTGACTTGGACATCATATTAGAGAAAATTTGACTATTACTTATCTGGCAGGTTCTTAGACCCTTTTCTCCTGTGTATGTGTTACTGATGTATATGTTATTGATTCTTTTTAAAAATTACTTCTACTTCCTCTCTATAGAACCCTGAAATACAGTCAAGCCATTTATAGCAGAATATTGTCCATGCCTATAAATGTTTGCCTTATTCTGTACCTATGTAACACAACTTCTCCGCTAAAGATGTAGAAGGCAGTATCAGTGCTCTGGAGGCCCATTTGGACACTGATTGGTCAGAATTCTGAAGTCTTTTGATATTGTTTTCTTTCACATTATCAAGGTCTTCAGGCTTTGGTTCTGCTTATTTTGCTCTATATCAGTTCATATAAGTTGTGCTAAGTTTCTCCGATTTCCTCACTGATCATTTCTTATAATACAGTATTTCTTTACTTTCATGTACTACACTGTTCAGCCACTTTCCTTCAAGACCTTAGTGCTGTACTTGGTAACAGAATTCACTGTGGTGTTGTAAAAAGAACATATAGCCTCATATTAAAAGCCCATATAGTAATGGAGGAAAAGCTTTCTATCAATTAGAGCAGTCCAGAATTGGAATTGAATGCCTTGAGAAGTGGTTGCTTAACCCTCCTTCAAGGTCTTAAGTAGAAGCTGGATGCTTACTTGGGAGTGTTATTTTTGGGGTGTTCTTTTTGGATGTAGGTTGGCCTGCATTCCTTTTGGGTATAGGCTGACTGATGAGTTCCCTTTTAACTTTGAATTGGTGGTACTATGATTCTTTTAACTGGTAACTTGGGTTGTTGCAGGATTATTACTGAACTAGGTAGCTTAGTTTAGTCTAGGTAGTTTCAGTCCTTGTTCTGCTATAAAACTGTGTAATCTTGAGATAATATGTCATTTAACCTGTGTGTTAACTTCATCTTTAAATGGAAATAATAATTATTTTTTCTGTATATATTTTATTTAATATTTTAGTTTTTAACATTGATTTTCACAAGATTTTGGGTTACAAATTTTCTCCCCATTTCTACCCTCCCCCCCATTCAGAAATAATAATTCTGCCCCATTTTGTAGTTTTGGGGAAAAAAAAGTATTTTTGAAGCCTTTTGAGATAACAGTATTACAGATAAAGTCCATTTATAATGTATAGTCACAAAAGAAAGGCATGAAGTGAATTCTTTGTCTCATAGGACGTAGTCCTTAGTATTTTGTGGACTTGGTAATAATGAATTATTATTGAGAAATTATCCTGTATAACATGTTTTATCTGGTCCTTGTCCATTTAATAGCAACACTGTAGCAAAAGTACCCAATTCAGTGTAGTTTGCATTGGAAATAAGAAAAGGAAGATGAGCTGAGCCTTTTATAATTCTCTCTTCAGCCAGTGAGTAGCAATACATCTTTTATCTGACCTATTCCCACAAGGGACATCTAACAGAACTATTAAAATTGTCTACCCTACCCACACAAAGTATAAAAGTGATATGTACATCAAATCTGCCCTCTTTAAAGACCTTTTTTCATTTACTGTTTCAATATAGAGAGTTGGATTTCTGCTTGTGTGAGTAGAAAAGACAGAAGGGCAACTTTTGGCTCAATATTAAGGAAAACTGCATAACAAATCTAAAGCTGGAACATGTATGGTATTTAGTGAATTCCTTATGACTGTTTTTCTGGAGTTTGTGTTTCTTCCTATTTTAAGATACCCTTCTTAAGAAAAAACACTCATCCCTGTTTCTTCATCTTAAAGATAAAACTTTGTTGGCTTCATCAAACTAAACATTAGACTGGGAGTCAGGAGATCTTTGTTTTAGGCCTGGCTCTGTCACTAACATTAGTCTTCTTTTGCTCAATCACTGATTGACTTAATAACAGTTTAATATATCATTCACAACATGTTTTAAGCAGTTATATAGAGTACTAGGTGAATATATAGTTACATGTGGCTGTTTATCTTGAGGTTCATATTTTTCCTTTAAATTATTTGGATCTTTTGAAGAAAGTATAGGATTATTAGCCAATAATCAAAGACTCAGAATTTTAAAAGTAGAAGGGACCTTAATGATCATATAATACAATTTCCTAAATTTATATGTGAGAAAACTTGAAGTTATAACCTTAGTCTGTCAGATTTTGATGAATAATAATAATGCTTGTCTAAATTAAAATGACTACATAATTAGTGAAATGAGACCCATGACTAGAATACAACACTGGAAGAGGCTACATCTTAATCAAAAGACTCAAGAAAGGTAAAAAGGGAGCAGAGTAGAAAAAGATCTGGACTTCAAGTCAGGAGAGACCTGAGTTCAAATCCACTTAGCTGTGTCACCAGAGGCAAGTCATCTAACGTCCGCATCCGTGAAATGTTAGTTATGATAT
Organism: Trichosurus vulpecula; assembly: GCF_011100635.1. Lineage (NCBI taxonomy): Eukaryota > Metazoa > Chordata > Mammalia > Diprotodontia > Phalangeridae > Trichosurus > Trichosurus vulpecula. The sequence continues at coordinate 72,293,912 of NC_050579.1, forward strand.
CTGTAGTTCATGCTTCATAGAACTCGTATGAGGCTGATACAAGCTAATATACAGAAAGTATTTTGAAAGCTTTAGAGCAGGGATTCTCAACCTGGGGTCCCTAGCCCTGAAGGGGTCTGTGGTTAAACTTCGTGAAATCTCTGAACTTGGATGGGAAAGCAATTGCATCTCTATTTTCACCAACTTCTAGTTGAAACTTAGTATTTATTTCAATTATGAATTTAAAAAATAAAATAACATTCTAAGAAGGGTTTTATAGCCTTTATCAGACTACCAGAGAGATCACAACACAAAAAAGTTAAGAACTATTATTTCTTAGCATTAGGAAAGTAACAACTTGTTAAAAAAAGATAAATTTCAGGAAGGATATATTTGAGTGTAAGGTTTAAACAAACTATACATTTGGGAATTACGTAAATTTTAAGGCCCCTTAAATGCTCTTGTAGAATTATATCCATCTATTTAGAAATGGATTTCATAGAGAGTTTGATTTCAAGCAGCTTAGATTACAGTTTTATTCATGTCATTATTGTATCATGTCATTCATGTACTGTTTTTGATACTTTGAAGATGGCAGGGCTTTTTTGTGTGTGCCTATTTCATTTTCAGCACAGACTGGCAGACCTACAAATCTTACTTATGACTAATGAATTTAAGTAAGCACCTTCCTGTTTCAGAGGCTTTCAAAACCCCAATGTATTCTAAATCAAATTATTTTCTAAGATTGAATTATGAAATACAGAGTATAGCTTTCCTTGCCCTCAAAGTGAGTATTCTGTTGGGTTAGGGTGGGCATGGGCACAAAAATTAAATACAAAAAGTATCTGCAACGTAATTTCCCAGGGGATGCCCCTAGTAACTGCAGGGATCAGGATAGGCTTCATGTTATTAACTTTTTTTGTAACATAGACACCTTTGGCAATCCGGTAAAGTCTATGAAACCCTTCTTAGAATAATGTTTTAAATATATAAAATAAAATACATAGGATTACAAAGGGAAATATGTTATATTGATTATGAAATTTTTTTTAAATTTCACAGATTTCAAGTTAAGAATCCCTGATTATAGGAGGTAGCATTTGAGCTAAGCTTTAAAGGAAGCTAGGGATTTCTATTAGGTAAACATGAAAAGGGAGTTCATACCTGGTATTTGGGCAGCCTGTGGAAAGACACAGAAATGGAAAATGGGATGTCTTGTATAGGGAACATCAATAAGACATTTAGATGGACTGTAGAATGTGTGAAGAAGAAGAATATATGGCAATCCTAGAAAGATACACTGGAGCTAAATTCTGAAGAGCTTTAAGAGCCAAACAGAAGAGTTCGTATTTTGTGTCACAGGCGAGAGAGTGCCACTGTAGCTTCTTGAGTAGGGGAGTGATATGGTCAAACATTGTCAGGCTTATTATGGGTCTCATGCAGCCAATTATATGGTCTGTCTTTTAGTTCCCAGAGATATTACCATTACTCATTAAAATAGCTGTTTAAGAGCAGGGACTGTCTTTTCCCTCTTTTTGTATCCCCAGTGCTTAGCACAGCACCTGACACATAGTAGGAACTTAGTAAATGTTTGATCTTTAAAATCTATTATACTAAGATTATAATTTAAAGTTTTCTTATGTAAGATAAGGGAGGTGTACATATGAGCGCTAAAATTCTATGATTCTTTAAATATTGCTGACAGTCTTTTTTCCCCTTTATGGTACATAATTTATCGATAGAATATTATTCTCATTTTACAGATGGGAAAACACTGAGGCAAAGAATCATTTAAGGTATAAAATCTAAATACATATTATGTCAGTCATAGAAACATATAGAATATATAGAATCTTAATTCCCAGTACATCGATTTAAACAATTTGCCATGTTTTCTTCCTTTGTAATGCAGATTTGACTTTTTTGCCATATTGCAGATTGCATTCCTGTCTTCATTCTTAAGTAGTCTGGAAATTTGATGGAAATGCTACTATAGTTTTCCTAAACCTGTCTGAAGTGTTCTGGCTGTGGAAAGGCCCATAATTATTTGACATATACATGTTCAGTTACAATTGTGGCACTTAAAAGCTACAAGCACAAGCCTTAAAGAACTTTCAGACCTTTACAAGTTGAAATATCATTATAATATCATATATTAATTATAAGGAAGATACAATAAAGTTCTTTCAAGATGATATAGTATTGATCTTAGAGTCAGGAGACTTGGATTCAAATTCTGGCTCAGTGCTTGCCTTGAATCTGGCATCTAGCTGCTCATTTAACTTCTCTGATCTGTAGTTTCCTCATTTGCAAATCACCACATCACAAGGTTGTGAGGAAAATATTTTGTAAACCTTATAGTGCTGTATAATTAAGTTGTGATGGTGGTATTACGTTCCAGAGTGGCTCATAGAAACTTTGATTAAATTATTTAGTTCTCCACAGTAATGATACTATAAAACTAATGTTTTTTTCCTAACCTCCATTATATAATTTGTAAACTCCATGTCACCTCATTTATCTGGCATGAATGGGGAATGAAATGTTCCACATAAAAGAATAAATAACTGAAGCATGTGCCCTTTTTATTGCCAAATTATCATTTATTTTTATTTTCCTAGATAGATGTCTCTATACTTTTGTAACTTACTAACAGATGGTATGGAACATAATTTAACTTCCTGATGATAAATGTTTATCATTATGAACGTTAATTATTGCATTGTTGTTCTCTTTTGACTTGGTGAGTTTTTCTTTCTCTTCTGTCATTTTATTAAACTGTTGTCTTGTGTACAAGTGAAATTGCTCTATCCCTTCTCTTCTAATTTGTTGCTTTTAATCTGAACCAAGATAAATAATTAAATGATTAAAAAAATTTGAAAGAGGAGTAAATGTTTTTACAGATGTTTCAGAATAAATGCCCTTTTGGGGGGCGGGAGGAGGGAGGAAGAAGGAGGAAAGAGTCCTTAATTTCAGGTTCATAACTGTGTTCTAGAAGGTTGATGTTGCCAGTTAGTTAATTGTGTTCTGGAGGCTAAGAGGAGTTTGCTCTTGCTGAATTTTTAAGAAGGTGATTCTCTTTTGAAATTCTAGCTTGGTGTTAGACAGATCTTTCCCCATTAGTGTTTTTCTGTATTGTCCTGGCTGCATTCTTTCTATGCAACAACTTCTTGATTTGATTTAATCAAAATTATCTATTTTAACTTTAGTGTTTGCTTTATCACTCATTTTGTTAGGAATCCTTGCCCTAATCATAGCTTATTTTTTATGGTGTTCTCTTTTTTATCCAGGTCACATTGTGATTTGGATTTTCACAAATATATTAGATTTCACCTCTCTCTCCCTTTAGGGCCACATCTGCCAGATTATACTGTAAATTTATCTTTGGTGAGGGGGCAGAGCCAAGGGAGCAGAGCAATAAGAAGAACTGAGGTGGGATACCCTCCATAAATTCCTCCAAACAGACCTAGAAAAGAGTCACAGTGAGTCATTTGGCCAGTCCAGGTCAGCATAGGGAGACAGATAGAGAGTTCTATAGTTACTGGGGATGGGATCAAGGCAGGAGCATGCTTTGCAGGGCACTCCTGGGAAGAGGCTATGCACCAGTGCAAAAGGAGGTTCCAGACCACCTCATGGCTCTACCAGAGCCACCCTGGAGTACCACAGTGGTGGCAGGTGCCAACTGGGAGGTTGCCCCCAATCCAGTTCTGAATCATAGATCCAGGGTGGAATGATAAGGGAAACTGAGCACAGGGGTGGTATTTCTGAGTAGGGACACCTTGGACAGCATAAAGAAGGAAGTTAAGAAGCCAGTGGTATGGTTCAGAACCCAAGCTCAGAGCAGGGTCTCACTTTCTGCATCAAGCCCAGCTTATTATTATTATTATTGTTTGTCCTTTGTTCTTGAAGAGGACCATGACATGGGGAAGGTGATATCATGACTTGCAAGTGAATTAGATTTAAGTGAGGTAGGGCTATGCACAGTCATCAGCCTCATTCTCTCTTCCTCAGCCATCTGGATCCAATGGCAGGATATAGATCAGGACTACTGGAGATGGCCCCCGATACAGTGGAAAACCTTGGCCTTTTTAAAAAGTCTTTCCCGGTCTCAGGTTGTCTGAGGCAACACCCATTCAGTGATTAAGGCTACATAAAGAAAAAAAAGCAAAAAATGAGGCAAAAAATAGTCAAAAAAATCAGTCTGGGAGGGGAAGACTCTCAGAGTTTCTGGCCAAAACAGAAAAAAATTGCTATTACATTCACTCTGAGCCAGGCATTAGAACCCAAAGAGTGACCAAGGCTGACTTGGGCTGGAACTTATGTTGGCCAATCAGTGAGAGTCCGAGTGATTTAGGTTTAAGGCATAGTCCTTAAAAAAGAAATCTAGCCTGTAAACCCCAAGATATCTTGCAAGGTTTCAGCAATCAAAATTTATATTCCTTTGGGCAGAATACCTGCAGGTAAGGGTATGATTCCCTATGTGGATGAAAGGAGAGGAAGGAAGCAAAAAGGAAAGGAGGGAAGGAGCTGTGTTGCCAACTGGAACTGGCCACTTGGGTCCCCAGTGGGACAGCTACTACTACTCTTCATAGGTTGTTATTTGTCTTTGTTCTTGAAAAGGACCATGACATCGGGAAGGTGAAGTCATGACTTGCAAGTGAATTGTATTTAAGTGAGGCAGGGCTGTGCACAGTCACTAGCCTCATTCCTCCTGAGCTATCTGGGTCCAGTGGCAGGATATAGATCAGGACTACTAGAAATGGTCCCTGATGCAGTGGGAGATGGCCTTTTTAAGCTAAGATCTTTCCTAGATCTCAGTTTGTCTGAGGCAACACTCATTCAGTGATTAAGGCTAAGTAAGAAATGAGGGAAAAGATGGCCTCTTTTACGTCCTCAAAAAAAGAAAAATCACTTTGGGAGGGGAAGACCGTCAGGGTTTCTGGTCCAGCCTGTAGAGGGATAACCAAGGTGGGGATCCTGGTTCTTGTCCTTCATTCTTGAAGAGGACCAAAATGACACAACTATGTTAGAGTCAAGTTACAGTATCCAGCTGTGGCTTATCAGACCAGTATGAGCTTGGAATGCTTTACCACAGGTTGAACATAATTGTCCATGTGAACATTTGGGGTGGATTCTCTAAATTTGTGCATCTCGAGTTTCTTTGAGCTACTTCAATTCCTCTTTGCTCATAGAGCACAACACCTTTTTTAAGGTAGGTATGCTATGCTGGGCATTCCTTTGCCAGTGTCTCTCATGTTATGCAGTCAACTCCAGAGTTCTTCAGAGTGACTTTGAGAGTGTCCTTGTATCGCTTCTTCTGACCACCATGTGAGTGCTTGCCTTGTGTGAGGTCTTTTAGGCAATTGTACATTGCATTCAAGCAACATGGCTAGTTCATTGGAATTGTAATCTCGACGTGAAGTTTGAATGCTTGGCACCTTAGCTCAAGAGAGGACCTCAGTGTCTGGTACCTTATCTTGCCAGGTGATCTTTAGAATCTTCCCTAGACAATTCAAATGGAAGTGATTTAGTTTGCTACATGGTGCTTGTAGACTGTCCAGATTACACAGGCGTACGACAGTGAGGTCAGCACAACGATTCTGTAGACCTCCTGTAGACCAAAGGGGAGTCTACAGATCTTCCACTCTGAACCAACAGAGCTTTCCAGGTGGCTAATAGGTACAGAGTCCAGCAGTAGTCTGCTCTTTCACAGATCCAAACAGAAACTTGCAGAGTTCAGACTGGGAGCAGCAGTCAGACTTTGCCTTGTATCACTTTGGGACCACCTTTGGGAAAACTTGCAGATCCCTAGCCTGCCCTGAAGATCCTGGAACAACCCAACACTCATTAACCCAAGAAGACAGCAAAAAGACCCATATCTTCCCTCCAGAAGTATAGCCCAGCCCAGCTCTAACACCAATTCTAAAGTCAGGAAGTGGGTGGAAAGCTGGATAAACCAAAAAAGAACCCTACATAATGATTTATTATGTTGACAGAAGCTCAGGATACAAACAGAAGAGAAATACTCCAAAACATCTACAAACAATGCCTTGAAGAAAAACATTCAAATATGGGGAGATGACATGTTTCCCCTCTAAATCCTATCATCTTCAGGGTTCATAGGAGTCCAATTAGACAGGGCCTCACTTAAATCTAATTCACTTGCAAGTCATGATATCACCTTCCCCATGTCATGGTCCTCTTCAAGAACAAAGGACAAACAATAATAATAATAATAAGCTGATTCTCGTATCTTAATTATTGTAAGAAAGAAGGGGAAGAGGAAACACTTGGGAGGAAGGGAAAAGAAGGTTAGGGAAAATTATCTTACATAATTAGGGTACACAAAGAGATACCTATACAAAGGAGAAGTGGGTGGGTGAACAGCTGACACTTGAACCTCACTCTCATCTGAACCGGTCCAAAGAAGGAAGAACACACACACACACACACGCACACACGCACACATTTGTATCCAGAAACACATTTCACTTAATAGGGAAATAAGAGGAAAAGGAGGGAGGGAGAAATTAGTAAGGGAACAGATTAAGAGAGGGATTAGTTATAAGCAAAACAAGCTCTAAAGATGTACAAAAATATTTACAGCTCATTTTGAGGTGTCAGAATGGGAGTCTGAAGAGGTGTACCCATAAATTGGAGAAATAGATGAACAAGTAATGGTATATAAATTTGATAAATACTATTTTGGTTAACGGCATCATGAACAATCAGGATTCCAGAATACTGATTATGAAATATGACTGTCCCCTTCCTCGTGGAGAGAGAAAGGACTGAGAATACAGAATGAGACAAAAAATTTTTGGATACGGACAATGAGAAAACTTATTTTGGTTGACTATACATGTACCAATATGAATTTTTTTCTTATGTTCTCAATTGAGAATTGGGGTGGGGGGGAAGTTAAGAAGGTAAGAAGGTGAATCTTAGCTGAATAAAACAAAAAATATCTAAAAATTTTTAAAAAGAAAATGTATCTTTAGTAGGAAGTATGACTACTGCTTTGATGATTTTTCATTCTTTATGAAAATATGTTTAAGCCTTTCTAAAATATTAAGCTCTACATTTAAAATTAACTCATAAGAAAGAAAAGTCTATATATTGTAATTCTAGAATCATTCTTAATTCATAAGGCTTTATACCAAAATCAGATGTGATATATCTGATAACTACAAATGCATATATAACATGAATGGACTTTTCCCTCCAGCTAGTAATGCCCCTCCAAATTACTTTGGTTTTGTTTTGTATATAAGTAGAATGGGTTGACGCAGTAGATAGTGGTTTCTTCCTCACTAGAGGTCTTCAAACTGAGCCTTGATTACTACTTGTTGGATATGTTGTAGAGGGGATTTCTTCTTTCTATATGTCTGTGTACTTATTTACACACGTGTTTTTTTTTCCAATAAAATGTAATTTTTGTCTTTGTCTCCCCAGTGCCTGGCACATAGCATTTTAAAAATGCTTGTTGGCTGATTGATATAACTCCCTCCTAATTGCATCTTGAGCTATTTCAAAAGTCAGTAGGAAAAAAGATAAACATGTCAAAGTGATAGTCTTGAAAAATGGGCAGCAACAAAGTATTTTGAACTATAGGTATGCATAATGACTAGAGAAAAGATGTAGTATGGGGGAAGAGTGCTGGATTTGGAATCAGAAGAGACTCAGGTTAGTTTAGCCCAAGGGTGGGGAACCTGCAGCCTTGAGGTCATATGTGGCCTTCTGGGTCTTTGGGTGTGGCCTTTTGACCAAGTCCAAGTTTTATAGAATAAATCCTTTTATTAGGGGGGTTTGTTCTGTGAAGTTTGGATTCAGTCAGAGGGCCTTACTTGAGGACCTAGAAGACCACATGTGGCCTTGAGGCTGCAGGCTCCCCACCCCTGGTTTAGCCTAAAATGTCAAGTGAGTCAGGTCTGATACTGCTGAGGTGTGACTGTGGCCAAGTCACTTCTCTTAGCATTAGTTTTCTAATCTGTAGATCAAGGATAATGCCTATTTCACTAGATGGTTTTAAGAATCCAATTAAAAGTCCTTTCTAAACCTTTAAAGCTCTATGTAAAACAGCTGTTGTTATTGCTGAAGATCACACTGATAATAAATAGCCATTTCCCCGAAATAGAAGTCTGTCTTCTGGCATCCATTGATGTCATATGATTGCAAATCATGGAATACCATATCCTTTGACAAATTAAAGTTTCAGGTCACCAAAAAGAGAATGATACCCAATGTGGGGCATTTATAAAAGTGTAGCATCTGTTATGAAAACTCAGAATGACTGAAGTTGGTAAAAAAAAAAAGCTGAGTATGATAAAAAGGGATTTTTAAGTTATATTGAGGAAAAGAAGGGATTGCACCACTGCCCAGATTGGGTAAAAAAAAAAAAACATGGCAGAGGAGACAGAGCTTCTCAACTCTCATTTTCCTTCTCTTTTTTTCTGCTCAGGAGTAGACAGAACAAGAGACAGAACAAAACTGGTTAATAAAGGTTAGTACTTAAGATCAGTAAGTAGATAGTCAGTGAGCACCTAACTGCCCTTAATCAGTTCAAGACGCCTGAAGATCTGGGGTGTTTAGTGGACCGCAAGCTCAGTAAGAATCATCAGTGTGCCACCATTGCAGACCAAAAAAAAAAATTCAATTTCTGGTTACATAAAGAGAGTCGTGAAACTATAGAGGTAATAATTCTGCTGTATTTTGCCTTGGAGACACCACATCTAGATATTCTGTTCTATTTGTGTATGTGTTCTATTCTGTGTATTTTAGGAAGGACATTGAAAAACTGAAATGTATTCAGGTGAGGGCACCCAGGATGGTGAGGAACCTTCAATTCATGCAGTATCAAAAGTAGTTGGGAATGCTGGGGATATTTAGCTTGGAGGAGAAAATTCTCAAAGTGACATGATACCCCCTTCAAGTATTTCAAGGGCTATCAATTGTACAAGGTAACAGATTTGTTCTGCTTGGCCTCAGAAGACAGAACTAGGAGCATCAGGTTGGAGTTGCGTGGAGGTAGCTTTAGGTTTGAAGTAAGGAAAAGCCTCCTAACTATTAGAAATAACCACAAGTAGAATAGGTTGACGCAGTAGATAGCGGGTTCTTCCTCACTAGAGGTCTTCAAACTGAGCCCTGATGACTACTTGTTGGATATGTTGTAGAGGGGATTTTCAGAGTCTTCTTTCTATATGTCTAGCCACATCATTCATAGTCCTCATTTCATATTATGTTCAGTTTTAGAGTTAGGAAAATATATCAGAAACTGCTTTATGTGCAACATGTATTGTCAGTTTGTGGAAGATAAATTTATTTTTCTCCTTTGACTTGTAACTGATACTTTAATTTAACACAAATATATACACAATTTTCCTTTATCTGTTAATAGGCATCATCAGAATCCCCTACTAGTACTATGAAGTACTTCCTTTTAGAATGTTGTTAATGCTGTATGCTTAATTTCTGATAGGTAGTAATATGTTTTGCTGTTATCAAATACCCAGTTTTACATTTATGTATTTTTTATTTTTATAGAAAAAAATACAAATTTGTATTGATATTCATTTAATATTTTTAATTGGTGCAGTCTTGTGCCTTATTTCCAGATTCAGAAGAAGATGTTGTTGAAACACCTGCAGTGTTTCATGATGAACATACTCATCAGGAGATAAAGGGCCACAAAACACTAGCAACTCCTGCAGTTCGTCGCCTTGCCATGGAAAACAATGTAGGTTCTCCCACTAATTTTTCTGTATGTATTCCTACTTTTTAAAAAAGATGGTGTATTTCTGTTACTTATTTCAGGGAGAAGTTTGAGGTCCTACAAGGCACTGAACAATTTTCCAAGAGCAGTCTAGACCACTTCTACTTACTCAGTTTGGGGCCTGTTTAATTGTTCATCTGTAGCATCTATCTAAGGTCTATGTGTTAATGGACCTATTTGTCAATGTGTCATTGGGCTTTTTTATCCAACTGTATATGATAGTTTAGATGATACGAATTCTTCATCCACTTGATTTTTCCTGTGTGGATTCTTGGGTCAAATTCTTTTCAAAGTTGGAAGGAACCTTAGAGGCTCCATTTAAATCCAACCTATAACTGAAAAAGAATCCCCTTTATAATGTAACAAGTGGCTATAGTTGTCCGCATGTTGTTTCTCCCATTAGAATATGAGCTCCTTGAAGGCAGATTATGTCTTTTTTCTTTTCTTTATGTCTTCAGCACTTAGCACAGGGCCTGGTACATAGTAAGGGCATAATAAATGCTTGTTGATTAACTAGCTGGCCAACCAGCTTTTATTTGAAGACCTCTGATGAGGGGATCACCCCTTATTTTCTCAAGTAGTCCATTCTACCCTGAGATAACATCTACCCACTGCTGCCCTCTGAGGTCAGATAGAACATTTCTACTGTCTCTTTCATATGACAGCTTTAGCTATTTGAATACTACTTTCATGGTCCCTCCAAGGTTATTAATTTCCTTACTAATGTGATGCCCGGAGTTGAACACAATACTTCAGGTATGATCTGACCAATGCAGAATATAAGCCATTCACTTTCTTAGACAGTAGCCCACTATACCTCTTAATGCAGCCTGTAATAACAGTAATAAAATGTTTTTATCATATAATATTAATAATAATAGTTTTGGCTGTTTTGTATCAGGAATACTTCTGCCACTTGAACACTTTGCTGGGCATCCTACATGATAGTTGTAAACACCTTTGGTGAGCAGAAGGCTCCCTATTTTATGCCTAGCTTGATAGTAATGATTAGGGTCATTGGACAAAATTTTTTCTCTTTCATTTTTCATGAGATCTTGAAAGTTGCAAAAGAAACCCTCCAGCTTCATTATCTTTTTGCACTCCTGTATGTGAATAGGTATTCTCCATTCTTCATTAGTTCCTCTAGTGCTTTTCAGTATTCAGATTTTGGTAATGGAAATTTATATTTTTTTTCTTACATCACCTCCTGTCCATAAATTGATAAATTACATTGCACATTTAGTATCATGGAATATCACACTCTCCAGAGAAGCAAAATTTCAGGTGATCCAAAAACCAGTGGAAGGACACATAGTAATCATATGTAAGCTGTAGCATATTGCCAATGAAGAATGGAACTCTAGAAGTCATGTAAGGTATCATCAAAAAGCTATATGACCAGAAAATGTTCTGGGAATTTATGAAGAGAGAGGGAGGGATAGCTCATGTGCTCTATTGATGTCTAAATAAGGCCAGGAATATGATAGGTGGAATACCTCTAGAGGATTTATGGGAGAACAAGTACAAGAGTTGTATAAAATAAGAAAGCACAGATGGCTTGTGGTCTCTTACTGTTAGAGGTACTATGTAAATGGATAAGACCACTGAAGTAAAGTATCAACCAATGATCATTGAAGTATCAAAATATTCTATAAGACATATTGAAATACTATTTATTAAGACCTATAAATCAGCGTAATAGAATGATAGATGGGAAGAAGTCAAGGATATAACAAAAGAATAATTTTTTCTTGAAAAAATTGCTAGAAGAATAGTGGGAAATGAGGAATGATAACTATTCACATGAATATAATTCTTTATGGTTTAGTGACAGTGAATTCCTTGCTTCAAATGAGCTAGAGATGCCTCATTATGTCTGATTTACAGTTATTTAGTTAGTAGGTTTTTTTAATTTAGGAATTATTGCCTGTAGAAATGGGTTGTAGTATTTGAACTTAATTTGTCTTACCACAAATAAGTAGAGGAGAATACCACAGCTAATCTGTTTGTTGAAGTAGTAAATGATTAGAAATTATCTACCTAGAAGTAATCTCATAGTTCCAAATCTTGACATTTGATTTTGTTTTTTTTTTTTTAAGAAAAGCTAAATCATGAGCATTTAAACATAGCTTTTAAAATTATTTAAGTTCGCAGAAAATAATTTACATAAATCCAGATATCCTGTATGGCTGTAAGATACGAAGTAACCATAGTTTCTGAAGAATTAAAGTTGCAGCTAACCCAAAGGCTCAAACAAAATGACATATGTAAAAATGCCTTGCAGACTTCAATGTAAATGTCAGTCATTATTAGTATTACTGAGGCCCATGTGTGAGTTTCAGTGCATCAGCAGCAGTGAGGCCCAAGAGATATGTTACTAGAAGAAGTGAGGTATCTGTGCAGTGAGAAGGTATAATGGAAGGATAGTCTCTTTGCTCCATTAGTGTCTATGCAGTGTTAGCAGATTTAAAAGAATGCCCCAAGCATGTTAAATGGACACTTTGTAGAATATTTACAGGAGAACATGGACAAACATGTTACAGGATAACATGTGCATGATGAAAAGGTGAGTGTGATCTGCAGTGTTGGAGGTAGTACACACATTGATGCATAGATTCATCCAATTTGTGACAGGATGAATACAATTTTTGTCTTTCAAGGATAACTTAGTCCTTTGAAAAACATTTCATATGGGAGGGGGAAGAGCCAAGATGTCAGAGAAAAGGGAGGGACTCTTCTGAGTTATCCCAAAATCTCCTCCAAACAACTTTAAATAATGCCTCAAAATAAATTCTGGAGCAGTACAATCAAAAAAGGACAGGGTGAAACAACTTTCCAGTCCAAGACAATTTAGAATATCAGCAGGAAAGGTCTTTTGTACCAGAATAAAAGTGGAGCACAGCCTAGTGCAGGCCACACCCCAGGAAACCAACAGCAGGCTGTGAAGGTGACTGAATCAGCTGTGGAAGCAGAAGGTTCCAGGACTTTAGCCTATAGATGGTAAGAAGGTTGGATAACAGATCAGCAGGAGGCTCCAGGGGTCCCTTTGCTGGCACTGGGTGCAGATCTGGGTCCCTGTCCTAAGTTGTCATTCCAGGATGAGGAAGAACAATAGCATGCCAGAGTTTGAAGTTGCAGGGGAGCAAGGACTTTGGTTACAGTTCCAGGGTGGAAAAGAGTGCTTGTGCTCACACACAGATCAGAACACAGGCCAGGAGAGTAGTAAACACACTTCTCTTTAGATCATACCTCCTTGGAAGAACTGAAAATGTACAGACACCCCAGAATTAGTTCCGAAAACTTACACAAAAAAACCTGAAGCTTGAGACAGTGCCTCTTCCACCCTATGAGCAGGGCCCAACTTCATCATAAAGTTAATAGTCAAGAAATAGGCTGGAAAATGAGCAAACAAAAAAAGAATAAGACAATAGAAAGTTACTATGGTGACAGAGAAGATCAAAATACAAACTTGAGAAGACAGCAAAGTCAAAACTGCTACATCCAAAGCCCCAATGAAAAATGTGAATTCGTCTCAAACCCAAAAAGAATTGCTGGAAGAGCTCGAAAAGGATTTTAAAAATCAGATAAGAGAATTAGAGGAAGAACTGGGAAAAGAAATAATTCAAGAAAATCATGAGAAAAAGAGTTAACAGCTTGGTAAAGTAGAATTGGCAAAATGTAAAAGGAAGTACAAAGCTCACTGAAGAAAATAATTCCTTAAAAATTAAAATTGGACAAAAGGAAGCTAGTGACTCCATGAGACATCAAGAAACAATAAAACAAAACCAAAAGAATGAAAAGGCAGAAGAAAAATATGAAATATCTCATTGGAAAAACAACTGACATGGAAAACAGATTGAACAGAGATAATTTAAAAATTATTGGACTTCCTGAAAGCTATGATCAAAAAAAAGAGCCTAAACATCACCTTTCGAGAAATTATCAAGGAAAACCAGCCTACACTGATCACCTCGTGAAGGAGATCCCAACATGAAAACTGACAGAAATATTATAGCTAAATTCCAGAACTCCTAGGTCAAAGAAAAAAATATTGCAAGCATCCAGAAAGAAACAATTCAGCTATCATGGAGCTACAGTCAAGTTAGCACAAGATTTAGCAGCATCTGCATTAAAGAATCAGAGAGCTTGGGATATGATATTCTGGAAGGCAAAGGAGCTAGGATATCAATCAAGAATCACTTACCCAGCAAAATTGAGTATAATACTTCAGGGGAAAAAAATGGATATTCAATTAAATGGAGGACTTTCAAGCATTCCTGATAAAATGACCAGAGCTGAATAGGAAATTTGACTTTCAAATACAAGACTCAAGGGAAGCACAAAAAGGTAAACAAGAAAGAGAAACCATAAAGGATTCAATAAGTTTAAACTGTTTACATTCCTACATGGGAAGATACTTGTAACTACTAAGAACTTTCTTGTTATTAGGGTATTTAGAAGGAGCATACACAGACAGAAGGCACCAGGTGTGAGTTGAATATAATGGTGTGATATCTAAAAAAAATTAAATGAAGGGGTGAGAAAAAGGAATGCACTGGGAGAAGGGGGAATGGAGAAGTAGAAGGTGATAAATTGTCTCACATAAAAGAGGCATAAAAGAGCTTTTACAGTGGAAAGGAAGATGGGGAAAGTGTGTGTTGGGCAGGTACTACTTGAACCTTTCTCTTATAAGTATTGGCTCGAAGAGAGAATAAGTCAGCCGGGCATAGAAGTCTATCTTACCCTTCAGGAAAGTAGAAAAGCAAGGAAATAAAACAAGAATTGGGGGGTGTAATAAAAGGGAGAGCAGATTGGCAGAGGCAGTAGTGAAAAGCAGAACACTTTTGAGGATGGAAAGGGGTAAAAGGAGAAAGTACGGATAAATGAGGGAAAACAGGATTCAGTAAAACACAGAGTAATCATACCTTTGACAAAAATTTTACGGCAAGTTTCCCTGATAGAAGCCTCATTTCTCAAATATATAGGAAACTGAGTCAAATTAATAGGAAATGAGAGCCATTCCCCAGTTGATAAACAGTTGAAGGATATGAACAGGTAGTTTTCAGGAAAGACAAAGTAATCAAAACTATCTATAAAATACCTATGTGATATAAATATCTACAAAATAAAACAACATAAAAATGCTCTGAATCACTTTGATTAGAGAAATGCAAATTAAAAAAAACTCTGAAGTACCATTATATACCCATCAGATTATCTAATATGACAAAAATGGAAAATGAAAAATGTTGGAGGGAATGTGGGAAAATTGAGACACTAATGAGCTGTTGGTAAAGTTACGAACTGATCCATCCAATCTGGAGAGTAATTTGGAAGGCTATAAAGCCATGTATATGTTTTGAATCAGCAGTGCCACTACTAGGTCTGTATCCCAAGGAGATCAAAGAAAAGGGAGAAAGACCTATATGTGCAAAAATATAGCAACTCTTTTGTGGTGGCAAATAATTGGAAATTGAGGGGATGCCCATCATTTGGGGAATGGTTGGCTGAACAAGTTGTAGTATATGACTGTAATGGAATACTATTGTACTGTAAAAAAATGATGAGCAGGATGCTGCACATGTGTAGCCTATATCAAATTGTTCACCTTCTCAATGAGAGGGGAGAGGAGGAAGAGGATTTGGACCTCAAAATTTTAAAAAGGAATGTTAAGATTGTTTTTACATGTAATTGGGAAAAATATTAAATACATTTTGAAGAAATAAAAACATTCATATAAATGAAATAGAGGTTAAGACTGAGGAATTGATTCATAATATTAGCAAGAATGTAGTCAGTTATTTCTCTACTCACATTAATGTAGACAGAATAGAATTGTAGTTTAATAGAAATACCTTGCAGAGGCAAAAAGAAGCAAGGAGTAAAGTGGACTAAAAAAATCATCTCTTTTTTTTTTTCAAATTAAGCCATAATATCTTATTGATTCAAGAATAAATAATATAAATGTAAACATTGTAAACAATATACTTCTACTGAGTAAAATTCTGGAGTTGAAAGGCATTAAAGTATAGTTAAGTGTATTTGTACTATTAGTATCTAAGTCTCATTCCTCTTCAATGAGTGAATGAAAGCATTTATTAGGCATTTTCTATGTGTCAAGCTCTATGCTAAGCTTTGAGGCTACAAATAAAAAAGCAAGACTGTCCCTGTTCTCAGGGAACTTACATTCTAATTAGATATGACAGCACAAATGAGAGAATTCAATTATAGAACAGAAAGAAGGGCCTAGTGGTCCAGGCCACCAGGGTACAATGACAGAAGATGGCAAAGCCCAGGGGTTCTTAAGGTTCAGCACCACAATGACATCACTTAGACTTGTTCCTTTATGCCTACAATAATATACATTGGTAAGATTTTATGCGGTTTGACAATAGCAAGAGCATTGGATTTTAATTCAGAGGACCTAGGTTTGAATCCTGACTCTGACCTTGGACACATTGGACCATCTCTCATGGCCTCTCATTCATGATCTATAAAATCAGGGGCTTCAACTAGATGATGTCTAAGGCCATTTTCAGGTCTAAATCTATGATCCTATGATCTATTCCAGTCCTTCACCCAATACATTAATTTCTTGTATAATATTCCCAACATTCAGCCTCTGTTTAAATATATCCAGTAAAAAGGAGCTCATTACTGCAGGGAACTACAAACTGCATGTGGCAGTGAACTCACTGCTGTGTGAAAAAGTCCATTTCATTTTCAAACAGCTCTTGTTAGAAAGTTTCTTCTTACATTAAGCCAAAACCTCTCTCCTTGTAATTTAAGATTACAGAATCTCAGTGTTGGAAGTCCAAACTGAACTTGAAAATCCCTTCTTTAACATCCTCAACAAGTCATCATCTGGTGTCTGCTTAAAGACATTTAATGAACCTAATCCTTCCTGAGACAACCTATTCTATCTTGGGACATTTTTAATTTTTAAGGAGGAAAACTTACATGTTTTAAAGTGAAATGAACAGAACCAAGAGAACATTGTACACAGTAACAGAAATATTATAAGAATAATCAACTGTGAAAGATTTAGCCACCCTGATCAATACAGTGATCCAGGACAATTCCAAAAGACTCATGATGAAAAATGCTATCCACCTCCAGAGAGAAAACTGATAAGTTAAGTAGTACAAGTACAAATGGAAGCATTTTTTCTATTTTCTTTATTTTTCTTTTTTTGTGGCATGGCTAATATGGAAATATGTTTTGCATGACTTCACATGCATTGTGGGTATCACCTTGCTTGTCTTCTTAGTGGGTAGTAGAGGGACCGGAAGAAAGGAGAGAATTTGGGATTCAAATGAAAAAATGTTTTTAAAAAAAAGTGTTTTCTTTTATCAAGTTGAAATTTGACTGTCTGTGGCTTCTACCTATTCATTGATTCTAGTTCTCCCAGGAGCCAAGTAGAATAAGTCTTAGTTCACTTTCATTTGGTAGCTTTTCAGATACTTGATGACAACTACCATGTTCCCCTAAGCTTTATCTCCTCCAGGCTAAATATCCCTCCTTTCTTCAACCAGCTCTCCTATGGCATGGTCCCTAAGGTTTTCACCATCTGGATTGCCCTCTGGATGGGTTCCTTGGAAAGGGAACTTACCAGTTTCCTTCCTAAAATATGGCATGCAGAACTAAGCACAGGGACAGGGAGAATATCTGCAACTTCTGCGCACTGGTCCTAGTTCTTCCTTCTGGAGCCAAGTAGAATAAGTCTTAGCCCTCTTCTACAAGATAGCTCTTGAAAATTTTGAAATTATCGTTGCCTGTCTCTTTTTCCCCAGATTAAACATTCCCAATTGAATCAACCAATCCTTAACCCAGTAATTTAGATATTCAGATGCCAAATGTGCCTCTAATACAATTATTTTTTATAATTTATATACTTTTCTAGCAAAAAAAAAGAATGTATTTGAGATCTTTGCTATGGTGGTTCTTTTCATTGTTATATTTTTATTTTAATATGTTTAGCTTTGTTCTGTTGCAAATGGATTAATCTGTTAACTGAAAAATGTTATTTTTTTGTTACACATTTTTTTCAGATAAAACTGAGTGAAGTTGTTGGAACAGGAAAAGATAGTAGAATCCTCAAAGAAGATATTCTCAATTATTTGGCAAAGCAGACAGGAGCTATTTTACCTCCATCACCAAAGTCTGAAATCATCCCACCTTTACTAAAATCTGAAACAACTCAGTCTATTCCTGTACCAGTGTTGAAACCTAAAGTATTTACAGGCAAAGATAGAACAGAGCCCATAACAGGTAAAGTCATTAATATAATGTATCAGTAAAACAACTTTTGGGAAAATTTCTTAAAGGTCTGTTCAAGTATGGCATTGGCAAATTTATTATGAATTTGTTGAGAAATTCTCTGAACCAAGAGGAATGGAACCTTTTCGGAGTTGTGTATCCATCAGTGGGAGTCTCATAACTGGGTGATGGATAGGAGGCCAAATTAAGGTAAGAAATTTATTAGTATGCTATTAGGGAATACTGCTTTCACCAAGTTAGCTTCAACTTTCTAGGGTACAGATACGGTTTTTATAACCTTTCAGGACAGTATAGCATTCTGCAGAAACTTAGATCAGTCAAGCATTACACATTAGAGGGGGAGGTATAGAAAAAGAGAGGTCATCAGCTGAATCAGAAGAGGGGAGTATTTGGTATGCAACTGGCAAGATTTATTTTAAGAAAACAATCCCCCTTCAAAGGCTGTAGACTAGGGGAAGTAACCAAATACTTTTACAATTGTGAAAGAAATCCTTTCTGCAGAAATGTCTCTGCAGAAGACTGCAGTCTCGTAAACAAGAAGAGCAAGTAGTTGCTACAACAGTATATGAAACTATCTGCTTCACTCTGTCCTTTCATAGTTTGTTATATTTTGTTTCTCCTTCAACAAGGTTTTGAGATTTTATTTTATTAGACTACCAGGTGGTTAGGGGATTAGTTTGTCAAGAGGCTATAAAACAATTGTGATTCCTATTTTTATCCAAGTTTCATGTAATTATTAATTAAACAAGTAAATTTTTGATAAATTGTAATGAGTAATACTGGAGCAAGTTTACTTAAAATATAACCTCTGTTATTTATGGCTTTATTTGAAGACATACAAGATTTCAGCTTTTCCTTTTGAGTTCAAGTTTTCAGAATGGAAGTATGTTCTGGTTAACTTACAGACTCATATAAAACATCTGGGGACTATCTGCAACTTGTAAATGACAGTCATCATGTGACAGATAAAAGTAAAAAGAGGGGGCAGCTAGGTGGTGCAGTGAGTGAAGCACCAGCCCTGGAGTCAGGAGGACCCGAGTTCGAATACGGCCTCAGACACTTGACACACTTACTAGCTGTGTGACCCTGGGCAAATCACTTAACCCCAATTGCCCTGCTTTCCCCCATGCAAAAAAGAAAAAGTAAAAAAAAAAAAGTAAAAAGAGACTTCTCTGTTTAAATTTTCATCTTGAGCTATTGAATATTTCACCCTCAAAAAGCTACTTAAAACACTGCCAAGTACCTTTGGATAAATTTCCCTCAGTTGTCCAAAACCAGTAGCTTCCAGGTTTTGTAAGGCAGATAGTTGTTATAAGAAAAAAGTTTCATTTTTGAAATCAAATATCATAAAAATGTAATGTTCTGATAAAGTAAGATTCTAATAAATGGTTATTTAATTTTTTCCAGGCTTTGAGAAAGCTATGGTCAAGACCATGACTATGGCCATGAAGATTCCTCATTTTGGTTATAGTGATGAGGTTGACCTTACTCAACTGGTTAAGCTACGAGAAGAATTAAAGCCCATAGCTTTGGCCCGTGGAATTAAACTCTCCTTTATGCCTTTTTTCTTAAAGGTGAGAATTCATTTATATTAGGGGCATCAAATATAGAGCATTTGAAATTCAGTTTATCGAAAATATAGTATATTGCATGTGGATTTCCCAATCAAATATTACTTTTTATTCAAACATACTATTTAAGATTTCTCATGAATTCCCCTTTTCCCTTGTTCCCCAAGAATTCCTAAACTAAGTATCTCCTTACTATCTTTTATCTAACCTTCCTAAGTATAGTGTTATCTGTTGTGAGACATCTAGTCTTTACTGACAGGGTCATATAATCTTAGATTTATTCAATTCATTTCATTAAATATTAATTAAGTACCTACTATATATAAGGTATTTTGCAGGGGATATAAAGTACAAAACAAAAATGTTCTTGATAGATTTCTAATAATCATGATGGTTTTATCTTTAGGAGCTTATATACTCCTAGGGAGATATAGCATGTGCATCTGTAAAGACAAAGTATATGCAAAGCAATACAAAGTAATGTCAAAAGGGGAGAGCATACTAATAATGAGGGGGTGTCAAGAAAAAGCTTAGGTGGAAGGCATTACCTGGGGACAAACTAAGGGTGCTTTGATGGGGAGAGGAAGAAGGAGAACATTCCAGACGATGGGGTGGAGTGAGGGTGGAGAGGTTGAGTTACCACTTATGCAAAGGCCTGAGGATAAGTAAAATGTGTGGGCAACAGACCAAACTGACTTGAATAGTGTGGGAAGGAGACTCATATGAGCTCAGACTGGGTAGATTGGTCGGCCTCAGATTGTGGGGGACTTTTTATGCCAGGCTGAGAAGTCAGGATTTTATCTTAGAGGCAGTAGGGTGCCTTTGAAGATTTTTTGAATGGGATGTGTGGGAGAAGCAGGAGGAAAGTAACATGGTCAAATCTGTGTTTTAGGAATACCATTTTGGCAACTGCATGAAAGACTGAAGAGGGGAGAGACTGAAAGCATGCAGACCATTTGGGAAGTTGTTAGAATAATCCATGGAAGAGGTCATGATGGCCTGAACACTAGGGCAGCAGCTATGTTAGTAGAGACAAGGGCACATGTTGATAACATATGTATAGAATTTTGCAAAACACTGTGGAAAGCACTATGTAAATGCTAGTTATTCTTTTTTAGATATGAAAGATGTTGTGGAGCTAGTATCAGTAAGACTTAGCTGACTGGATGTAAGGATTAAAGGGAAGGAAAGAATTAAAGATAATTCCTGTGTTATGAACCTGGATAACCTGAAGAACAGTGGTACCATCAGTAGAAATTTGAAAGAGGGAAGGTTTTGAGGAGAAAATATAATTCCGTTTTGGACATGTTGAATTTGAGGTACCGGTGGGACATGCAGGTGGACATGCAGTCCAAGTATTTGGTAATTTGGGACTGAAGTTCAGGAGAGAGGTTACAGCTGATCATATTGGTTTGCAGATCATCTACACAGAAGTGAAAATGGAAACCATGGGAGCCACATAATGTTAGATTAGAACTACACAGGATCTTAGAGATCATCTGATCCAACCCTCTTATCTTACCAGTGAGGACACTGAAGGCCAGAAAGGTTCACCCATTTGCCTTTGGTCATATAGCAACTGGCAGAGTCAGTATAAAAACCAAGCTGTGCTAGTGGGGGCAGCATGGTGACAAAGAGGAGAGAGAACTGCATGTGAAGTCAGGAAGACGTGAGTTTGAATCCTGCCTCAGATACTCACTGTGTAGCCCTGAGCAAATCACATGATTTCTCAGCCTCTGTTTCCTCATGTATAAAATGAGAATCATAGTAGCACCCCTCTCATAGGGTTCTTGTGAGGATCAAAGCACTTCACTAACCTTAGAGCACTGTATAAATGCTGGCTATTACAATTGTGTTTTCCATTATACAGTGCTGACTTATTCTGGTGAGCTTTGAGTTAAAATAATGTGACTCGGTATTCATTGTTTGCATTTCAAATACTGATTCAGTGAAACTTAATTCAACTAATTAAACTTGATTTAATTAAAATTATTTTAGATTAGTCTTAATTAGGAAATAGGGACTTCTCAAGCTGGGAAATGAATGTCTTAAAACTCTCATGCCCTATGTTCCCTTTGAGTGTGTGCAGCTAAGTAAATTATTGCCTGTTATCATTGACTCTTGAAAATCTTAATTTCACGATTCTAATTCAAATACTTATTAAGAGTCTATACTGCAGTTACAGAGTTGTACTGGAGGACGTACAAAGGTTAGATAAGATGCTGTCCTTGTTATCATGGCATTTAAAATCCCTTTTATCTTGAAAGTCCCTTTCCTGCTATTTGGGACTTTGTTTGTAAGAAGGATTAACTTTTTTGCCAGCAAGTTCTTTTAAAAAATGTAATTATGACTTTACTAACCATTAAACAAAAAGTCAAACAAAATAAAAATAAAATCATCCGTAAAATTATTCAGTTTAACAAACATTAAATGACTACCATGTGCTAGGTTCTGTGCTAGATGCTGGGGATACAAAGATAAATAAACAATGACACAGCTCTTGACCTCAAGGATCTTACATTGTATTATATTTGGGAGATATACAAAAAGGACATTTGTGATCAGACCAAATGAGAGATCCTGACCAAAGTATTCTAGTAAATTTAAGAGTTAGAGACAGAAGCACACACATACACAGAGGTACACACTCACATAGTGACATACAAAGAAAGATATATGCAGAAACAGACATACACACATACAGAGGCATACATAGAGAGATCATAGAGAAACATGGTACAGAGACACGTAAACAGAAAAAGACACAGAGATATGTATAGAGAACTTTTAGCTGAAGGAAAAGGCTCAGGAGAGGCCTCATTGAGTAGGTGACAATTGAGGTGAGTGTTGAAGGAAGAACAAGATATTGGGTAAGGTGAAGATGTGGAGGAAGTACATTTCATGCATTCTGTGGAAGTGGACACAACATCAGCGAATAAACAGTCTAGTTTGTCTGGAGTGATTGTAGACGACCTTGAACACCTCTATATTTTATCCTAGAGGTAATAGAGAGAGCTAGTAAAGGATTTTAAGCAGGGCAGTGATGTGTTTAAACCTGTGTTAGGTGGACTATTTTAGTAATTGTGTGAAAGTTCCACTAGAGAGAGGAGAGATACTTGACACACTTACTAGCTGTGTGACCTTGGACAAATCACTTAACCCCAATTGCCTTGCCTTCCCTCCTCAAAAAAAAAAAATGGAGAGAGTAGAAAAAAATGTACGTTAACTTGAATAAAATATTTAAAAACTAACTTCCTATTTAGTTGTCTTCCCTTCCAAATTCTTTTTTTTCTGTGTACTTATTTGGTTGTCATCGTGTTTTTTGTAGTTATCAGCTTGTATATTCTGGTTCTACCTTCTTTACTCTGTCACTTCCTAAGGCTTTCCATATTTCTTTATATTCTTCATACTTGTCATTTATTGTGATGCATTATATTGTACATTTCTTATGTGACATTAATACACCACACTTTATTCAGGCACTCCATAGTCGTTGGACACATAGAGTGTTTCTAGCCTTTCACTATTAGAAAAAAAGCTAAGAATATTTTTTAACAGAAATGTCTTCTTTTTCCTTTTAACTAACTTTCTTAGAGTATAATCCTAGTTGAGAACAGTAGGCCAAAAGGGCACTCATGTTATACATTGCCAGGTAATTATTTTCCAAAATGATTAACTTTACAGAAATGTCCCATACCCACAGCTAAGTTTAACTTTATAATATTTAACTATCTTTGTCATTCTAATGAGTAAAGAGTTGTACAACAAAGATCTGTATTGATGAGAAAGTAGTGTCCTCCCAAATGAAATCATAGGTCATTGAAGTAAATGTCTATTTCTTTGGAAGGTAAGCATTTTCTTCTTCTCCACAATTGAGATAAAAAAGAAGGAAAATTAATGTGTTGTGTGCATATAATAACTATATTTACGTTATTGATACACTTTTTACTAAATTATATGCTGTGAGCCTTCCCCAATGATTCATTATAAGATGGAGGTAACTTTGGTGTTGCTTGGAAGTAATAACAAGTTGAACAGGCCTCAGGTAGGAACCCAGAGACTGACTATATGTCTGTTATATGATGATGAGGTTAATTAAATTAAAAGAGACTCATTATCAGGTTGGTTTGGAGGGTGATGAATTACTTGACCATAGCAACTCTTGAAGACTGCATAGCAGGTTGAGAAGAGAATTACCCTTTCTGACATCATCATGGCTAGTTGAAATGTAAGACATGAAATTGTGGGTCTAATCCCCACTTTTTCATCATAGTTCTGTGCAGTTTTTAAAATAAAAATTGTTGAAAAATGATCTCTTAACCAATGTTTTGTAATCTTAAGTTTATCAAACAGTAATACATTTTTTGCCCTTGATTTTAATATTGAATTTTCTGTTTGGTCCATTAATTTACTTTTTCATCTAGTACCAAATAGTTACTACTGTGCTTGCTTTCAGCAGCACATATACTAAGATTGGAACAATACAGAGAAGATTAGTATGGAAGGATGACATACAAATTCGTGAACCAAATAGTTACTACTTGTGCAACTTCTCCTTACCCCCGATTTTTCCTCCGTGGTTCACCTTGTTATTTTTGTCTGTTTTTCAATATAAATTTTATGCTTTTTTATATATTCTACTAGTTTGAGATATGTTAAATTTCTAAGTTAATTTAAGTAATATTGATAAATTCTTTTGGTATGTTGCTTTATTTTCTAATTTCAGTATATACAAACAACTTATTTGATTTTTGTTGTTTTTTTGTTAATATAGGCATCCTGGGCTATAAAATCCTTGAATCACATAGATTTTCATATCTTGTGTATATGATGTCATTATCTTTGAAGTGATCTGTTTTTATTTCAACAATTCTTTAACACAGGCCGCATTTAATAAATGCTTTTAAAATTTTTGTTTAGGCCTGCACTTTTGATCTTGTGTTTATTGTTTTTCAGCTTATTCCAGTTTTATCTTACTATAATCTTTAAATCTACAAAATTTGTCTGTGAATTTAACTATAACTTCTCCATAAGCTAGACCTTAATTAGTTTTGTGAATATTACATTTGTATTTGAAAAATATATATATCACCTGTTTATTCCATTCACTTTTCCCATATTTGTCAAAATCAGTTTCAATACTCTATTCAAGCTGTAACCTTGTTTTCTTTTTGTTTGCATTGTATTAGCAGAATATGGGAATATCCTATTAATTTTCTATTTATTTATTCTTGGGAAATTCTTAGGCTTTTTGTCAATTTAAGTACTGTATTTTTTGGTGTATACCTATTCAAGATTCTTAGTCTCATCAGTGATACATTTAAGCACTAAGTATCTTTTTTTATCTTAATGATTTCTAATTTAATTACAGCATCATTGCTGCAATTCAGAATTTTCTTCAGCTAGCTATAGCATGGCAAAATTTACTTTTTGACAGTAGAAATGTTTTTTCGGGTAACATGAATTGTATTTTCAGTTCACTCTATAACTTTATCTTTTTCTAGGGGAATTCAGTCCATTTATATTCAAAATTATAATTGTTAAATTTAACTTACCTCTTAAATTGTTATGTTATTCATTTTGTCAGAAAGGAATTCATTTTTCATTATTTTACTAATTTTAGTTCTTGCTGAGCTTAACCAAAAAACTAAACTAAGTTCATGGTTTTTTTAAATTTATTTAATATATTTAGTTTTCAGCATTGATTTTCACAAGAGTTTGAATTACAAATTTTCTCCCCATTTCTAGCCTCCCGTCCACTCCAAGATGGCGTGTATTCTGGTTGCCCCGTTCCCCAGTCAGCCCTCCCTTCTGTTGCCCCACTCCCCTCAAATCCCCTTTTCTCTTCCCTTCTTGTAGGGCAAGACAAATTTCTACGCGCCATTGCCTGTGTATCTCGCTTCCTAGTTGCATGCAAAAACTTTTTTTTGTTTGTTTTTGAACATCTGTTTTTAAAACTTTGAGTTCCAAATTCTCTCCCTTCTTCCCTCCCCACCCACCCTCCCTAAGAAGGCAAGCAATTCAGCATAGGCCACATGTGTATCATTATGTAAAACCCTTCCACAATACTCATGTTGTGAAAGACTAACTGTATATTGCTCCTTCCTAACCTATCCCCCTTTATTGAATTTTCTCCCCTGACCCTATCCCTTTTCGAAAGGTTTGTTTTTGATTACCTCTTCCCCCTATCTGCCCTCCCTTCTATCATCCCCCCTTTTTTATCTTCTTCCTCCTTCTTTCCTGTGGGGTAAGATGCCCAATTGAGTGTGTATGGTATTCCCTCCTCAGGTCAAATCTGATGAGAGCAAGATTCACTCATTCCCCCTCACCTGCCCTCTCTTCCCTTCCTACAGAACTGCTTTTTCTTACCACTTTTATGAGAGATAATTTACCCCATTCCATCTCTCCCTTTCTCCCTCTCTCAGTATATTCCTCTCTCATCCCTTAATTTGATTTTATTTTTTTAGATATCATCCCTTCATATTCAACTCACCCTGTGCCCTTTGTCTATATATATATATATATACACACACACATATATATATACACACATACATATATACACATATATATATACACACATACATATATACATGCATACACAAATACATACATATACATACCTATATACACACACACATATATACATGCATATTTCCTTCAGCTACCCTAATACTGAGGTCTCATGAATCATACACATCATCTTTCCAAGTAGGGATGTAAACAAAACAGTTCAACTTTAGTAAGTCCCTTGGGATTTCTCTTTCTTGTTTACCTTTTCATGCTTCTCTTGATTCTTGTGTTTCAAAGTCAAATTTTCTGTTTAGCTCTGGTCTTTTCACTGAGAAAGCTTGAAAGTCCTCTATTTTGTTGAAAGTCCATATTTTGCCTTGGAGCATGATACTCAGCTTTGCTGGGTAGGTGATTCTAAGTTTTAATCCTAGCTCCATTGACCTCTGGAATATTGTATTGATAAATAACTTGATTTTTTGGACAGGATTTTTTTCTTTGTCTTCATAGCTTGATGTATGCTGTGTTTGGATGAGCTGAATGTAGGGTTCTTTGTCATTAGTGTTCTATGGATTCTCTGTTTTAATTATTATGACATCTTACATACTTTAGGAAGTTTTCTTATTCCTGGAATATAATGATCATATTATTATCTTTTTCAAAATTTTCTAGAATTGCAATTATCTTGAAGATACCTCCATCTTTATCTCTTCTCCAGATCTATCACTTTCTTCTCTATTAATTCCCAGTAATTTTCTAAAAATATTAGTTTGTAGGTTTATTTGTCATAGTTTTCTTCCATTTTTCTGCCCTTCAATTGACTAGTTTTGTGTTTGATGTCTTCCATTAATGTCATTTTCATGCTAATTTCTCAATCAGATTGGAATTCAATATTATGCCCTTATTTTTCCTTAGGTAATTCTAACTCTTCACTTATTTCCTCTTGTATTTCTTTGCATATTCTGTTTCTTTTAATTCCTTTCTTTGTCTATTATCTATTTTATTGTGCCAAGGTATTCCTTTTCTTTTTTGATGCTATTGTTGATGCTGTTTCAGTACATTTTACATGGTGTTTTTGTTTACTCTTTTTTTATCATTGGCATTCTTGTGAGTTTTCCTGGTATTTTTACTTCTTTTTTGTGTGTTTTTATTGCAATTTTTGAGAGCCCATTCAGAATTATTGTAGGTTTTTCCATCCTGGAAAAGCTTTAATTCAGGTCCTAGTGACAGACTTTTTTTTCTGAGGATCCGCCAAGGTAAGTATAGAGAGGCTCACCACTACTTGGGTATCAATTCCTTGGTCGTGACAATCCAGGGGCCTCAAATATTACATGGCCTGAACCTCTACTTTCAAAGTAGTGTTAGTTCCATAGAATCCTTAATATTTTATTTATATGAAGGCATATCTTAGATTTTAGAAATTAGCTTTGCTTCCCTAGAGGTCTGTTCTTTTCCATCTCCCATCCTTGAAGTCCCTTTGACATTCAAAAGCTGACTACCTTGTCTTTGTTTCTTGAATGATTAGGGCTATCTTATTCTCTAGGATCAGAAGTTTACATTTTAGATCAGTGTCACTTATTGGTGTTGTTGGCTTGAAATTAGTTCCAAGATAGAAAAAGATTTGTGGTTTTTTTTCCCCTCCCTTTCCTCATAGCCAATTTAAATGACTAAAGGTGGCATTTTTTTCTGTTTACCAGGCTGCATCTTTGGGATTATTGCAATTTCCTATCCTCAACGCTTCAGTGGATGAAAACTGCCAGAATATAACATATAAGGTTTGTTCTGTACTACTTAAAATAGTCTTCCAATAGCAAGTGTCTTAGATGTGTTTACATTTGAAAGATGCAGAGTACCTTTGATAAATGTTTTTAAGGAAGGGAACAAAGAATATGAAAAAAAATGGATCATGTTTAGAAATAGGGGTTCACTACTTTAAAGAACTTTTGTTTTTATCAATGCATGAGACAGATAAGTACTTTGAGGGAAAGGGGAGGGATACTGAAGGGAAACGATTTAATTTGTAAAAGAAGCCTCCAAAAATCAATTTCTAAGAATTTGAAAAAAAAAAAAAGCAAAAACCCAAAAAAGTACTTTAAAGAGGCAAGATACAGGTTGTATTCCACTGAATAACTTGATTTTATCTCATCTTCCATACGTAAACTCTAGTGCTTTGTTGGATTTTTGATGAAAGTGCTTTTTAAAAAAAAATTACCTTCTAGTACAGAAAATCAGTATCAAATTTACACACACACACACATACACACACACACACACACACACACACACACACACACACACTTCATTAAAACATTCCCAAAGCATTAGCACAAAGAAATTTGTAGGCAAAACCAGCTTTTACTTGTGTGGAAAAAAAACTAGCTGTTAAGGTAAAATGTCTGGTTGGGATTTTTTTTAAAATATAAGACAACTTGTAATTTCACCCCATAGAAATGAAGGGAAAAAAACAACATAAAGGCCAGTAGTTCACAGTCAAAATGGTTCCCTTTCTCTCCCTAGTGTGTTTTAACTGCTCCCCTTCCTCTATCTCTGGGGACAATTCAGTCTTCTAGACTTATGCCACTCATCTTTGTTTTATATTCCCTTTGAAGGAAAATTATTTTGGGTATAGTGGGGAGGCAAATCCCCAATATTGTGGTGAGTCTGTCTTTTATCTAGACTCATATTCCTCTGAGGGCTCAGTCTCTCCCCATCCTAGAAGGAAAGTGAACTCGAGGTTAGAGGGGCAAACTGCTTCCCTTTGGACTATACCATCCGAAATATTCCTGGTAATAGTGGAAGGCAAAATCCAGACCTTTTTCTCCTCTATTTTTTGTGACTTTATTCCCTTTTCCTCCTCTAGCTTCAATATCATCTAATTAATCCTCTATTTCTTATAGGAAGAAAGATCAGTTCTAGAATTGTTAAGCTTAAAGTTGCTAAAGAGTGATCTCTGAAATGCTCAATGCACAGGAAATCTCCCCCTTTATTTTTTAAAAATATCATTTTATTTTTCTCCAGTTACACATGGAAATAATTTTTTAACATTTGTTGGGGTTTTTTTTTTACTTCCAAATTCTATCTTTTCCTCCCTGTCCTTCCCCTTTCCTGAGACGGTAAGCATTGAATTTCATACATGTGCAGTCAAGCAACACATTTCCATGTTAGTCATTTTGTGGAAGAAAGCTGACCAGAAAAAAAAGCGAAAAATAGTATGCTTTGGTCCGTATTCAGACACCATCAATTCTTTCTCTGGAAATGGATAGCACTTTTCATCATGAATCTTTTGGGATTGTCTTGGATCATTGTGTTGCTGAAAATAGCTAAGTCATTCACAGTTGTTCATGGTACAGTTTTCCTGTTATTATGTACCATGTTCTCCTGGTTCTGTTCACTTCACTTTGTATCGGTTCATATAAGTTTTTCTAGGTTTTTCTGAAATCAGCCTGCTCACCATTTCTTATAACACAATAAAATCCATTACAATCATAAACCACAACTTGTTTAGCTGTTCCCCAATTGATGGACATCCCATCAATTTCCAATTCTTTGCCACCACAAAGAGTTACTAAAAATATTTTTGTACAAATAAATTCTTTTCCATTTTTTAAATCTCTTTGAGATACAGACCTAGTAGTGGTATTGCTCAATCAAAGGGTGTGCGTGGATTTATAGCCCTTTGAGCATAGTTCCAAATTGCTCTCCAGAATGGCTGGATCAGTTCACAACTCCATTAACAGTGCATTAATGTCCCAATTTTCTCACATCCCCTCAAACATTTATCATTTTCCTTTTCTGTCATATTAGCTAATCTGATAGATGTGAGGTAGTACCTCAGAGTTGTTTTAATTTGCGATTCTCTAATCAATACTGATTTAGAGTATTTTATATAACTATAGCTAGGTTGATTACTTCATCTGCAAACTTCCTGTTCATATCCTTTGACCATTTACCATTTGAGGAATGACTTGTATTCGTATACACTTGACTCATTTCTCTCTATTTTGAGAAGTAGGCCTTTATCAGAGATATTTGCTGTAAAAATTTTCCCCTGTTTTCTGCTTTCCTTCTAATTTTAGTTGCATTGGTTTTATTTATGCAAAAACTTTAATTTTATATAATCTAAATTTTATATTTTGTAATGTTTTCCATATCCTGTTTGGTTCTAAATTCTTCCCTTATCCATAGATTGTCAGGTAAACTATTCCATACTTTGCTAATTTGCTTATGGTATCACCCTTTATATCGAAATCATGTACATATTTTAACCTTATCTTGGTGTACAGTGTGATATATTGATTGATCCCTAGTTTTTGTCATATTCTTTCCCAGTTTTCCCAGCAGTTTTTGTCAAATGATGAGTTTTTATCCCAAAAGCTTGGATCTTTGGGTTTATCAAACACTAAATTACTACAGTCATTTACTACACTGTATTGTGTACCAAATCTGTTCCACTGATCCACCTATTTCTTAGCTAGTACCAGATTGTTTTGATAATTACCACTTTGTAATGCAGTTTGAGATCTAGTATGTCGTTTGGATTTTGGAACTATCTCTAGGGTAAGTGATTTTGTTTCAGTGACCTGGAAATTAGAATAGACTTAGAACTTTATCCTAAAATTCAGTTACTTGGGCTGGGAGCAGAAAAATAATGGGTTTTTTATAAACAGAATTATAGGGATTAGAGGTGGGGAAAGCAGCCCTCTTTTAGGGGAACACAGGGAGGTAAAGTCAATCTTTCCCTAATTTCATATTCAGTTGTTAACTTTGTGAAACAAATATTTTGCCATTTTTATTTTATAGGCTTCTCATAATATTGGAATTGCTATGGATACTGAACAAGGGCTTATTGTCCCCAATGTGAAAAATGTTCAACTCTGTAGTGTGTTTGAGATTGCCATTGAATTAAATCGTCTACAGAAACTGGGTTCTGCAAAGCAGCTGAGAACTGTTGACATCACAGGGGGAACATTCACATTGTCCAACATCGGATCAGTGAGTACTGTAATATTTAAAATATTCACATTTATAAACTGAGTCACAAAAATTTCAGAATTGAACAGAATCAGGAATAAATCTTGAAAAGTATTTCTTTATAGCAATACTAAATTTGCCTGTTGCGAACTTTAACCTCATTTCTCCTAGTAATCCTCTGGCCCAAGTAGAATGCCTCTCATTCTTCTGTAAGATAAACAACCTTTCAAATAAATACTTGAATTCTGATGAATTTCTGCGGTCATTTCTGCCCAAGACTTCTCCACACTTACATCCCCAATTCCTTCATATGGCTTGAACTTAAGACCAATGAAAAGCCCAAGACAAAGTTCCTGTGCAATTAATAATCAATTTATTAATTAGGCTAGCAAATAATAAATTGATAGTTAGTGCTCTCTCTTGGTGACCAAAGACAAACCTTGGAGATGATCAAATGCTTAAATACCTTTAGAAAAGTGGGTGCCCTTGACAGGGGGATATCAATTCAGATTGGTGAACAATCAGTGAGGAGGCAAGCAGATTTTCAAATGGGGAGGTGGGCTGAAAGCCTTCAGCTCCTCCTGCTGCTTAATAATGAGACTCAGCTGCCTCCAGCTGTCTAGATAAAGGGATACATCCACCTAGACCACTTAAGCTGAACCTTAGTGGGGCATAAACCTAATGCTTTTTAGAGGCAGAATTCACCTAGATTGGATTCTCTTTACACTTTCATCAGAAATAAGCTCTCCTACTTGCATGAGGTCCCACCCAAAATTGAGGTGAATGTTCTTGGAAGGTTAAGCCAGTCTCATCATTGGCCCTGTCCTTCAGAGATTGGCTGACCTACAAGGGCTGGTCCCTGAATCAGGAAATAAAAAAAGAAAAAAACCTGGATCCCAGTACTAATAATTGGTTATCTCAAACTCGAGTCCCTTTGTTAATATGGAGGTTATGAATCATATCTATACATCTAAAAATATAAAATTATAAATGTAAAAAACCTCTAAAATTCTTTAGAGTATTTTTTCTAAAACCCCAATTTCTGTACTTTTCTCTCTTTCAGATTGGCGGTACCTATGCCAAACCAGTGATATTACCACCAGAAGTAGCAATTGGAGCTCTTGGAGCCATAAAGGTACAAATAGATAAGTAACTGAGGAATGTCAGCACTAATTAAATTTAATCCTTTTGTTAATGGTAGAAGCATAGTGACGCTTTGTGATGTTTCTCATCACGTTGTAGATTTGGGATTCTGAAAGTATCCCTACAGAAGTTACTTATAAATGCAGGAATACAAGAGGCAAATATAAAAGTAATCCCTGCCATAAAGGAGCTTAGAATCTGATGAGGAAGACAACATGTGAACAGATACACACAAGACAAGCTACATACAGGATAAATAGGAGATAACTAACAGAGTAAAGATGTGGGAATTAAGAGGAGTTGAGGAGTGCTTCCTATAGAAGGTGGGATTTTAGTTGGAACTAAAAGGAAGCCAGGGAGATTAGTAGTCAGAGCAGAAGAGGAACAGCATTCCAGGTATGAGGGCCAGCAAGAGAAAATGCCTGGAGCTGAGAGATGGAATGTCTTGGTCGTGGAACTGCCAGGAGGCCATTGTCACTGGTTTGAAGAATGTGTTTTAGGGAGTATGGTATAAGAAGACTGGAGAGAGGTAGGAAGGGGCTAGGTTATAAAGGACTTTGAATGCCAGACAGAGCTTTTTGTATTTGCTCCTGGAGGCAATAGGAAACCCTTGGAATTTATTGAATAGGGGGTGACAGGATCAGACCTGCACTTCAGGAAAATCATTTAGTGGCTTTGGTGGAGGATTAATTGGAGTGGAGAAAGACGTGAGGCAGGCCGACCCACCAGCAGGCTATTATAATAGTCCAGTCATGAGGTTGATGAGGGCCTGGACCTGTATTAGAGTGGTGGCAATGTCAGAGGAAGGAAGGAGGAGCATTCAAGAGATGTTGTAAAGGTGAAATCAACTAGCCTTGTCAACAGCTTGGATATGGAAGGGAGAGGAGGGTAAGAGATACTGAGGAATCCAGGATGATTCCTAGGTTGTGAGCCTGAGAGACTGGGAGGATGGTGTTGCTCTTTACAGTAATAGGAAAGATAAGAGGGGGGAAGGTTTAAGGAGAAATATAATGAGTTCCATTTTGGACCTGAGAGACTGGGAGGATGGTGTTGCTCTTTACAGTAATAGGAAAGATAAGAGGGGGGAAGGTTTAAGGAGAAATATAATGAGTTCCATTTTGGACGTGTTGAGTTTCATGACTACTGCACATACGGTTCGAGATGTCCAAAAGGTAGTTGGAGATTCAAGATTGGAGGTTAGCAAAAAGTTTGAGGCAGGATGGGTAGCTTTGAGAATCATCACCATAGAAGTAGTAATTTAATCCATAGGAGCTGATGAGATCCCCAAGTGAAGTAGAAGAGAAGAGGGCCTAGGACAGAACCCTAAGGTACACTGATGGTTAAAGAGCATGAACTAGAAGATCCAGCAAAGGAGACAAAGGAGCTGTCAGATAGGGAGAAGGAAAACCAGGAGAGAGCAATGTTCTAGAAACTGAGAGATCAAAGAGTGCCGAGGAAGAGAGAGTGATCAGCAGTGTCAAAGGCTGAAGAGAGGTCAAGGAGGATGGGGACTGAGAAACGACCATTGGATTTGGCAACTAAGAGACCATGTGTAACTTTGAAAAGTATAGTTTCACTGCAGTAGGGAGCAGCTAAGGTGATCACTTTGTGGATAACTGAGACAGTATAGATTAGCATAGGGTAACATCAACTATGTCTTTCTTATAAATATTATATTTATTTTAAAACACCAAATATAAGTTATCTCATATATAAGGAAGGAAGAAAACAAGCATTTATTAACTACCTACTATGTGCTAATGATTGTGCTAAGCACTTTACAAATATCTCATTTGATCCTTACAACAACTCTGTAAGGTAGGTGCTATTCTTATATACTGAGTCAGCGACAGGTTAAGTACTTGCCCAGGGTCACTGCTAGTTAAGGGTGTGAGGCTAGATTCAAATGCAGGTCTTCCTGGCTCCAGGCCCAGTGGGCCATCTGGCTCCCTGAAAGTGATGAAAAGCAGTGTTGTTTAGTGGAGGAAAGAGGGAGGTCATAAAATAAAGATGACTTGGGCTCAAATTCGGAGTAGGGAAAATACTAGTTGTTGGACACCCTGGATAAGTGACTTAAACTGTCAGGGCCCCTGGATCTTTAAGTCTATAAATTGTTGATCTTTGTGTAAAAGAGAACTTCCATACCACAGGTAGAAATCACAGGTCTATATATTTTTTTAAGAATAGCAAAATTTGCCAAAAACATAGTAGGCACTTAATGAATGCTAATTGACTGAATGGCTCCTTTTTGAGCTCTGCATTCTATCTCCTTCCTCACTTCTATCTTTCAAGTCAACAAGCTTAATGAAACACACATTATGTGCCAGGCGCTGTGCTGAAAAGTATAGACAGGTTAAGTTGGAGATAATCTTAGGGGGAAAGCCCTAAAATAGTGGAATGAAGCCAATGAAGCCAGAAGGTAGAGGCAGGGAAGGAGAGCATTCCCATCATGGGAGACAGCCAGGGAAAATTCACCGAGTCAGGAAGTGAAGCATCTTGTGAGGAACCACAGTGAGGCCAGTGTCACCAGGTCATGGAGTACATGAGAGTAAGATGTAGGAACACTGGAAAGGTAGGAAGGGACCAGGTTATGGAGCGTTTTAAAAGCCAAAGTAGTCGTATTTGATCATGGAGGTAATGGGGGTCCACTGGAGTTTATTGGGTAGGGGCATGACATGGTCAGACCTGTGCTTTAGGAAGATCACTGTGCTGGCTGAGAAGCGGGATGGACTGGAGTAGGCAGACGCACCAGTAGCTATTAGAGTAGTCCAGACATGACATGATGACAGCCTGAACCAGGGTGATGGCAGTGTCTGAGGAGAGAAAGGGCCATATTTAAGAGATGTTGCAAAGGCGAAATCAACAGCTTGGATATATGGTAGGTGAGAGAGAGTGAGGCGTCGGGGGTGTCAAGCCTGTGACTTTGAGAAGCTTTACCTTCAGTTCTTAATCTGCTTCCTATGAATGATTCCTATTGATGTTGTCTTCCTCTTTCAAATTGCTTGATATTTACTAACGTGTATACACATCATGCCCCCTAAGTAACATGGTAGAAATAGTCATAATAATATGACATTTTTTCTAAAGTACTTTATATAATTTCTTTTGGGCTTCACTGTGACCCTGTGAGATACACATTGCAAATATTATCTTCATTTTTAAAGATGAGAAAACTGAGGCTCTGGTCATAAAGCTAATGTCAGAGGTAGGATTTGAACCCAGGTCTTCCTGTCCAATGCCAGCATTCTGTTTTGCCACGTTTCCTCTAGAATGGAAGCTCCTTGGAGGGAGAGACGTTCACTTTTATCATTGTGTGCCCAGCACTGCACCATGAGAGGAATTTTGTGAATGGTTGTTGAACTGAATTAATTACCTGCATGTTCGCCACTCTTCCTGGGAGATTTGTTTTGTCTTACTTTCTCTTAGCAAGCCAGAGCAGAGAGCCAGTAAAAGAAAGAGGAAAGCCATTGTGTACAGGTTCACAGAATGGGATGGCTTTCATTTTTCCAGTCCAGAGCTCCTCTAGCAGCGAGTTTATGCATCCCATACTCTCCTTCCAGATGGGTTGTCAGCATTGGGATAGAACTGCTGGTTTCTTTACTAAGTTCTTTTAGTTTGTAATAATTGGATGGCCTGTCACAAGCCCCTATAACAAATTATTCCTTTTTTAGAGAAATCAGGCCCTTTTCTTCTAAGTATTTTAAAAAATGACAACATGCAGTACATACTCACCATGCTGCACACTGGCTATCTTTCTGCCATTTTCATGTCTCTCCATTCTAGCTTTCCATCATCTCTGGGAGCAGTAACCGGATTGATATTGCCATTCCTGGAGAGGATGTGTCAATCAATTGCCTGTGTCTACCCTCACCAGCCCTTTGACTTCCCAAACAAAAACATTCCTCCCTGGCCACTACTCTACTATATGAGAAATACAAGCTCCTTGAAGACAAGAACTGTCACAATTTTTGTATTTGTACTCACATAACTTAGCACTGTGCCTGGAATATAGTAAGGTCTTATTGTTCATGCCATTAAAGTTTTAAAAATATGATTCTCTAACAAGAAGATTTATATGAATTAGCATAGTGGATAGAGAGCCAGTCTTTGGAGAAGACCTGAATTTGAATCCTGCCTCTGATACATGCTATATAACCGTATGACCCTGGGCAAGTCACTTAATCTATCAGCCTCAGTTTTCTCATCTGTAAAATGTCAATAATAATTGCACCTACCTAATAGGGTGGTTGTGAGGATCAAGCAAGATAATATATAAAGAAAGCACTTTGTAAATCTTTAAATACTATATAAATGTTATCCGCATCATCCTTATCATTTAGTAGCCACAAATAAACATGGAGAATGAAGGGTGAGGGGGACAAAAGCTTTCTTTTCCCATTTCCTAATTCTCCTGTCTCATTTTTTTGTTTATAATTATATAATAAATTTTAAAACAGAGTGAGATCTATGCCAAATCCCCCTAGAGCACAGATTCTTAACCTGAGATTTATAAACTTGTTTCTTTACTATTTTGATAACTTTGTCTTTCTTTTTTTTTTTATTTATAGCCCCAGGATTTAGCACAGTGGGTATTTAGCATGTAGTTGGTACTTAATAAATATTTATTGACTATTGACTATAACTGTATTTCAACATAATTGGTTTCCTTTCTAATTCTGTGTATTTTATTTTATGCAACTAAAAACAGTATTTTAGGAGGAGATCTATAGGCTTCACTAGACTTCCAGAGAGGTCCACAACCCAAAAAAAGGCTAAGAACCCCTTGTTAGAGAATTGCATATATCACCAGGAGAATAGTCTAGTTAGATAAGCTCCATTGAGTACAGGAAATATTGATGTCCTCTTAGCTAAAATACCCTACTCGTTAGGAAATATAAAATAGAAACTCCTTGAATGATACATATAGATACATATGGTTTGTTTTCCAGTATAAGTTTTTATGGCCTCACATCACATCTGTTAGACTTTACTGACACTATTAGAGAAGAGACATAGATAGTCCTTGCAGCCACAACTGCTTTGCATAGTTTGGAATTTGAGCAAAATTGTTCCCCTTTTTTATTTCTAGGCTTTGCCTCGGTTTAATGAGAAAGGTGAAGTAATCAAAGCACAGATAATGAATGTGAGCTGGTCCGCTGATCATAGGATTATTGATGGTGCTACAGTGGCCCGCTTCTCTAATGTATGGAAATCCTTCTTGGAAAATCCGGCTTCTATGCTGCTAGAACTGAAATAAATATTGATTTGAAACATCCTTGAACTTTCTGGGCATCAGAAGAATGTATAAAACCTAGCTATGCTAGAACATTTTCTTTATTTAAGTTCGTATTATGTGAATGATTATATTACATGACCAAGATCCCATAGTAAAATGCCAATCTTCCTTACCATGTTGCAGCTTTTAAATTTAAATGGGCAGCTTTATTGTAGCTCTCTTAAGGTTGTCAAATTTTATAAAACAGGGTGTGACATGTAATATCTTAATGTTATACTGAGATCTTAAATGTAAGGGATATTGGCAGCAACAAGACTGACATTACTGAAAACTAATATCTCCATATGCTATCTCAGTATGATATTTTTTAATTGTCTTACAGGGGTTGGGAAAAGGAATTTATATACTATAATATTTCTTTGCCTAGTATTAATTATACAAATTTTTAAATAAAGTGCACTTATGTTTATCTTTAAAGACTTTTATTATTCAGTAATGTTATTTTCATTCCTGTAAATGTCTTATCCCTTATAAACACTACCGTAAATCTTTTTTTTCTGTGTATAGTCTTTTTTTGTTTTTTTTAAAATAATTATCATTTATTTATTTAATGTTTTTAGTTTTCAGCATTGATTTTCACAAGAGTTTGAATTACAAATTTTCTTCCCATTTCTACCTTCCCTCCCACTCCAAGATGGCATATATTCTGATTGCCCCATTCCCCACTCAGCCCTCCCTTCTGTCACCCCACTGCCCCTCATCCCCATTTCCCTTACTTTCTTGTAGGGTAAGATAGATTTCCATGCCCCATTGCCTGTATATCTTATTTCCTAGTTGCATGCAAAAACTTTTTTTTGAACATCTGCTTTTAAAAGTTTGAGTTCCAAATTCTCTCCCCTCTTCCCTCCCCACCCACCCTCCCTAAGAAGGCAAGCAATTCAACATAGGCTACATGTGTATCATTATGCAAAACCCTTCCATAATACTAATGTTGTAAAAGACTAACTATATTTTGATCCTTCCTGTCCTACCCCCCTTATTCAGTTTTCTCCCTTGACCCTGTCCCTTTTTAAAAGTGTTTGCTTTTGATTTCCTCCTCCCCCATCTGTCCTCCTTTCTATCGTCCCTGCTTTTTTATCTCCTTCCTTCTTCTTTCCTGTGGGGTAAGATACCCAATTGAGCATGTATGTTATTCCCTCCTCAGTTCAAATCTGATGAGAGCAAGATTCACTCATTCCCCCTCACCTGCCCCTCTTCCCTTTCTACATAACTGCTTTTTCTTGCCACTTTTATGCAAGACAATTTACCCCATTCTCTCTCTCCCTTTCTCCCTCTCTCAATATATTCCTCTCTCATCCCTTAATTTGATTTTATTTTTTTAGATATCATCCCACCTTAAATCTTAAAAGAGGGAAGACTGAAATGATCTTAAAGGAATCCTGAAATTATGTTTTATAACTATTTCCCTACTATTTGCCTTCTCTATTTCTACATATATGATACTGGAGAAAGTCATACAGCTTTGCTAACTGGGTCCACTGCAAATTTTTTAACCTAATCTCAGCTGAGTAATCGCTATTGCACAGCAACCCTTCTATTCTTCCCTAATTAACTATCATGCTCCCCAGAGTAGTTTTTCCAAACCTAACCTTCTCTCCTAAAGCAATTCTTACCACCCTTTCTGCTATCCTTGTCCCTTGCCTTACTGGGGAGATAGAGATATCTGCCATGAGCTTCCTCTTCTTACCCTTTCATGCACTTAGGATTCTAGAAAAATGGGCCTTCCAGTTGATCTGAGCACCAGAGTCCATCGCTTGTCCTCAAGTCTTTTATAGGCTGTCCTCTGTGCCTGGGATGCCCTCCCTTCTCATCACAGTTTCTGTCAAGGCTGAGCTCTGGCACCATCTCCCCACTATGCAAAGACTTTCCCTCTTTTCCTCAGTTGTGGGTGCTCTTTCCTTCTTCAAATTACTTTGTATTTTTGTACAAAATATTTTGTAATTTTTGTACACACATCAACACCGGCTGATGAAAGTTCCTTCAGTGTAGGAACTACTTTCCATTTTTTGCCCTATTTTTTGTCTTGGTATTCCTAGCTTCTGGCACAGTGGCTTGTATATGACACAAGTTGGAGCTTAATAAATGTTTAATTACCAGTAAGTTCTTTAAGGACACTATCTAATTCAGGTTTCTAATGTTCCTGATCCTTATAAAACTGTTATTTGGGGATTCTTGACCAATCATCTAAGTGTTGCTAATTTAAAGGAATATATTTGGAGAAATTTGTGCACTTCTTATATAGGAAAATCCTGTAGCTCTTCCTTTTACATGTAGCAGCTTATATACCCTTTCCCTCTATTTAGGATTTCACTGCCTTCTTTATTGCCCTCTGCCAAACCAAAGATAGTGTGGTATGTTTAGTCAGTCATGAAGCATTTATTACTAGGCACTGGTAAAAAGAATTCATTTTTTTTGTTCTTAGGAGGAAACTAAGTAATAGGGGACAGGCAAATCAAGGACAATAAGAGTGAGGACAACAAGTAGAATAGACTGCCTTAGCTGGGGAATTCCTTGTCCTTGTGGGTGTTCAAGCAGATATGTAGATGACCAGTTTATGAGGGATACTGGAAAGAGGGCTCCTGCATCCTTGACCTAGGTAACCTATAAGATCTTTTCAACTCTAGAATTCTGTGATTTTAGAATAAAAATGGGCAATGATTGAGCAATCGAATAGATTCCCTCAGGAGCATAAGCCAATGCTGACTTTCATTCAGAAATACAATCTTGTTTTAATGCTGTGCAATTGAATATATCAGGTGCTAAATATATTGACTTGAGATTTGTGATATAAAAAGAAAGAAAGGTTTCATGTTTGTATTAAATTAAAATTTTGATTTAGAGTTGAAATCAACATTTTTTAAACCACTTAAAGAGAATCTGTACATAGGACAGGGAGAATTGATTTTCAAGTATATACAAATAGAATAGTTTTGCACTTAATTCATTATTGAAAAGGATATTGTGTTATATTAATTGATTTCAAAGAAAAATTCATGTATCTTTTGGAATCGAATTTTTCAATAAAATTTTTAATAATCTTTTTTTTTCATTCTTTCAGTATTCAACAGTCTTTGGTTGAAAAGGAGTTTAAATGATTCTAGACCCAAGAGAATCCACTATGCTTATAGAAAATTGTGTGAGAAGATGGCAGAGTAGCATGAAATACAGCAATTCCCTCCCTCAAAACCAAAAGCAAAAATTTCAAACTGATCTAGAAAATGTACCAGATCAAATCCAAGAAAAAGTCATAGTGATTCATTGTCTAGCCCAAATCACCATAGAGACAGAGAGAGAGGCCTGTGGACACTGGGGACCGGGTCTAAGGGTGCCCCATTCCTGTTCCAGGGCTCCAGGACTGAAACAAGCTATAAAAAGGCCCAGACCCATACCAGGGCACCATATTGTGCAGGCTACAGGCACAAGTGTCCATTGGCAGCTTTGTTGCTCACTACCCAACAAGATGATAAACTAGACATTTTCTCTGGTCCCCTTGACATCTCAGATGTCTCCAAAACAGAAATTAAGTGCCAAAGATGATAACAACTAACATTTGCTAGGCACTTTACCATTATTCTCTCATTTAGTCCTCACAGCAACACTGAGAGGCAAGTGTTGCTATTATCTCCATTTTACAGATGAGGAAATTAAGGTAAATAGAGGGTAAGTAACTTGTCCAGGCTCACAGAGCTAGTGAAGGCAGATTTGAAATCAGGTCTTCTGACTCCAGATCTGGTGCTCTTGTCGACTATGCAACGCAGGTTCCTCTCACTGGTCATACTTGAATTGTCTTCTACACTGAACTCTTTCATTCAACATCCTCCCCCACTTTCTGAACCACTGGCCCTGAAGGTGCAGTTAGCCACCCCAAGGATCCCTTCACAGGCTCACAACAAAACCCAATTCCAGGTCCAGTGCCCTGGCAATCACGGCTCCAAGATATGGGGCCCAGGCTGTGACAGCCCACCAGCAGGATGGCTGCATTGCAGGGGCAGAAAACTCCTGGGCCCCCAACAGCCAGCTAGCACCACAACTGAAGTAGTTCTCTAAGGCAGAAGCTTGCTGGGGG
Source organism: Trichosurus vulpecula (assembly GCF_011100635.1). NCBI lineage: Eukaryota > Metazoa > Chordata > Mammalia > Diprotodontia > Phalangeridae > Trichosurus > Trichosurus vulpecula. Next base: position 72,335,500 of record NC_050579.1, read on the forward strand.
GTGTGGTGGTGGGGTGAGGAAGGAGGCACCAGCTTGTGCTGCAAAAGATCTCTGCAGGATAGCCAGGAACAGAGGGAAGGGGGCAGGACAATGTCTGAGCTAGAAATCAGCAACACACCATATCCCATTCTCCTCCCAGAACTCCAGAGAGCCAAACTATAGAAATGAAACCTGTAGTACCGCTGATGCCAAGCTAAGGCACTGAGGTATAGAGGAAGTGGGACAGAATGCTGGAATGAGTCACTGTGTGTTGGATTGGGGGAGGGAGAGTGCATGCACTCCACTAAGCCTGAGCTCCAGCCAGTTCTGTGCCCCCTAAAGTCATTTGAAGCAGACCCAGACTGGTGAATAGTGAAATATCCACCATAGGAGGAGGCTGAGACATTTGAATTCCAGCCTCTATAGTAATCACCATCAGAGCAGAGGCAGTCAGGCAGTGAACAAAGGGGGAAAATAAGGAGGGGGAGCTGAAATTACCAAAGATCTCGGGAAGAAAACTCAAAAGACTTCGAACTTATTAAGCAGATAAATCAATAGAGAAAACATTAACAGCAGAAAGAAGTGTGGTCTCCAGATCTAGTAAAGACGTCTAGGTATATATGAATAAATATTGCAAAACAGGAAAATGATCCAGTGCTTAATGAGAAAGAGGATCCTGTGGAATTTGAGGAGAACATGGAACCACAACATAAATGGTTGGAAAAAGAAATTAAAATTATGAGAGCAGAATTTTATGGCTTGTGCATCAAAAATAATCAGGAATAAAACAAAAACAAAACCCTGGAATCTGCAATGGCAAATCTTACCAAAGAAACAAAAGAACAGTAGATTGGGAATGAAAATGCACAGAAATAAAGGACAATCTTGAAAAGAAGCAAAAACTAGTAAAATTAGAAGAAAAAATGTGCTCACTATGCAAGCAAGTCATACTATCTCAAAGACAGGATGCATAAAGACAACTTAAAGATCATAGAACTTGCAGAGGAACATGACAGGATAAAAAACTCTTAATACCACAAAGCAGGAGATAGTAGAAGACAACTGCCCAGAATTTCTGAACACAGAAAATTTAATACCAATGGAAATAATTCATAAATTGTCTCCAGAAAGAAAGACTGCAAAATCCAAGACAGATAGTGGTTAAATTTTTTTTTAATTTCTTTATTTATTTTTAGTTTACCACATACGGTTCTACGTAGTTTTGAGTTCCAGATTTTCTCCTCTCCCACCCCCCTCCCTCCCCAAGACGGCATGGAATCTCATATAACTGTCATGTATAACTTTGCATTGAATTAATTTATGCACTAGTCAAGTTGTGGAGAAGAATTTTGACCAATGGAATGAATCATGAGAAAGAAGAAACAGAACCAAAAAAAAAACAACCCAAAAACAAAAACAAGCGAGAAGCAAAAAAGGCGAGCATGTAGTGCGCCTCGATCTGTATTCAAACTTCACAGTTCTTTCTCTGGATGAAGACAGCATTCTCCATCTTGAGTCCCCTGGAGTTGTCCTTGCCCCTTAGGTTGCTGAGAAGAGCGCAGTATGTCAGGGTTGGTCCTCACGGGATCCATATATCTGTGGCTGTGCACAACGTTCTCCTGGCTCTGCTCCGCTCACTCAGCATTATGTCGTGTAGGTTTTTCCAGGTTGTTACGAAGTCTGCATCATCCCCATTTCTTATGGCACAATAGTATTCCATCACCTTCATATACCACAGCTTGTTCAGCCATTCCCCAATTGATGGGCATCCCTTTGATTTCCAATTCTTGGCTACCACAAAAAGAGCTGCTATAAATATCCTTGTACATATGGGTCCTTTTCCCGCTTGTGTGATTTCTTTGGGATACAACCCTAGAAGTGGTATTGCTGGGTCAAAGGGTATGAACATATCTATAGCCCTTTGGGCATAGTTCCAAACTGCTCTCCAAAATGGCTGGATCAGCTCACAACTCCACCAGCAATGCAACAATGTTCCAATTTCCCCACATCCTTTCCAGCATTTATCACTTTCCTGTCTTGTTATTTTAGCCAGTCTGACAGGAGAGATGTGGTAGTTAAGAGTTGTTTTGATTTGCATTTCTCTAATCAGTAGTGATCCAGAGCATTTTTTCATATGCCAATAGATAGCTTTAATTTCTTCCTCTGAAAACTGCCTGTTCATATCCTTTGACCATTTCTCAATTGGGGAATGGCTTGTATTCCTATATATTTGGCCCAGTTCCCTGTATATTTTAGAAATGAGGCCTTTATCAGAGATACTAGTTGCAAAGATTTTCTCCCAATTTTCTGCTTCCCTCCTAATTCTTGTTGCATTGGCTTTTTTTGTACAAAAACATTTCAATTTGGCATAATCAAAATTATCCATTTTGCATTTTGTAATGCTCTCTATCTCTTGTTGGGTCATGAATTCTTTACTTTTCCATAAATCTGATAAGTAAACTATTCCTTGCTTTCCCAAATTACTTATAGTATCAGCTTTTACTCCTAAATCATGAACCCATTTTGACTTTATTTTGGTATATGGTGTAAGATATTGGTCTATGTGATAGTGGTTAAATTTAATAATTCAATTCAGAAACAAGTTCTGGAAGCGATCAAGAGATAGACCTTCAAAGGTAAGAACATTCAAATAACACAAGACCATTCTGCACCCACCCTTGGGTGACTGTATCATTGGAGCTCTGGATGCAGCCTAGAATGACCTGCTTACCCTACAAATCTGATACCAAACCCTAATCAGAGAAATCTGAGGCCAAGATTTTCCCCCCATTTGACCACTTCCTTTCTTATTCTATGGGCATTAATTTTGTCTACATAGAAGCATTTCAGTTTCACATAATCAAAGTTATCTATTTTATCTTCTATAAAATGCAAAAATATTCATAGTTCTTTTTGACGTAGAAAAGAATTGCAAACTCAGTGGGTATTCATCAATTGGGAAATAAGCAAACAAGTTATGGTATATAGAATATACTAATGTGAGAAAATCCAGGCACTAGAGTAGGGAACCATGGCAGAATGCATTTGAATGAAAATCAATAGAAGCCAGAGCAGAAGCAAAAATAATGTTACTGGAATATTCTAACGATAACTTGGATGGAAAGAGAGAGTAGATAAGTTCAGGAAGCAGATTAGATTTTAAGCTCCCTGAAAGAAGGGAATATCTTTTGACTTTTTTCATCTCCTTACCACTTAACACAGTGCCTGGCACAAAGTAGGTGCATAGTAAATGTTTATTGATGGATTGATTCATTGAGATCACAAGCCTGACACATAAGTAGGATATAATATTGATGAGGGATTCTAGTTATTTTTCAGACATCTTCTGGCACTGTGTGGAAAAGACCCTGAAAGATTGAAGGCAAAAGGAAAAGGGAATGGCAGGGGATGAGCCGAATAAGGTTGTGGAAACAACGAACATGAACTTGGATAGACCTTGAGAGATAGTGACGGATAGAAGGGCCTGGCATGCTGTGGTCCATGGGGTCACAAAAAGTTGGACATGACTTAAGGACTGAACGACAGCACTGAGGTGAAGGGGGGGAGTAAGTGTAAGAAGATTGGAAAGGTAGGACAGGGTGAGGTTATGCAGGACTTTAAAAGTCAATGAGGGGAATACTATTCAGGATTTGTTTCTCATTAACAATGGTTGTTGTAACAGAAATGACCAGAATCCAGGAGAGAAAATGACCACTCCAGCTTACAGTTTGTGGTAGAGTAAAAGTCAGACACGGTGCATTATGGACACTAGGTTTTGAGAGAACAGATTTCATATGGTTTACAGAGGCGAGCAGGACCCCCAAGAACTAAAATCCTGGAAAAGTCATGAAACTTGTGTGAAAACTAGGTTTATCACGAGAGAAATGAGCATGCATGTGGAACCCAAAGAGTTCACAGTCCAAACAGAAGTTTGTCTATTTATATCAGTGGGACAAAGGAAGGAGAAGGAAACACAAAACTCTACCTGGCATGGGAGGAGGGAAAGCAGTAAAAAGTGGAAAAAGAACAAAACCCCTCCCGAAAGGGAGGAGCAAGGCGATGGCAAAAGTCTCATCCTTTTGGTTTGGGAATTGCTAGACTATGAAGATTGGAGGATCCACCTATCTTAAAGGGACCCAGATGCCCAAGCAAATTTCCCAGCCTGGTGCAGACCAGCATGTGTTTTGCCTCCCAAGGACACACAAGGAATCCAGCTTAGGGCGCAAAAAACAAATTATGTCGCATCAAGGGTGGGGCTTTGTCCTTGGCACATTCAGGGCCTCCTGAATACCCTAGGTCCAGTGTTTCTGGAAAATACGGCATCTCAAAAAGACAAGTTCAGGGGACCCCTTAACAGTCAGTCCTTAACAAAGCTAAGCCTGGGGTGGGTGGGGGGAGAGGCGATGGGAAGTTTTCAAGAATGAAATTCTGATGGTACAAAGAGGAACAATTCCAATCAGGAGAAAAAGTGGGAGTTTTCTAAGGAGGCTGATAGCAGCACAGAGGGTGCTTTTCAATCAACTTAAAAGCAAGTATTGGAGGACAAATACAAAAGAGTGGCAAGATGCGGTAAAAATATGTACAAGAGCTCATTGCCTGAGTTTGTAAAAGAAAATTAAAGGCACCTTTTTCTGTTCCTGGCTTCCAAGATGACCAAGAAGAGGAGGAACAACTGGCGCGCCAAGAAGGCCCCCGGCCACCTGCTCGCACCAACTGCACCCGCTGCGCGCCCGAGGCCAAGGCCATCAAGAAGTTCGTCATCCTCGAAATCGTGGAATCCGCGGCCGTCAGGGACATCTCCAAGGCCAGCGTCTTCGACCCCGATGTGCTGCCCAAACTGTATGTGAAACTACATTGCTGTGTAAGCTACGCGATCCACAGCAAGGTAGTGAGCAATCGCTCCCGGGAGACACGAAAGGATCGGACGCCCCCACCCCGATTCAGACCTGCAGGTGCTGCCCCCAGATCCTCTCCAAAGCCCATGTAAAGAGCTCTCTGCCCATTAACATTCCCGAACCGATCAGAGGAAAAGAAAATGGTTGGTCTAGCTTAAAAAAGAAATGTTAAAGGCAGTGAAAAGATGTGGTGAGTTTTTTGTTTATTTGGTTTTCAGCTACATTGGGGGAAAGAGGTGGATTTTTTTTCCCCTCCAGCCCAGCCACAGGACTGGAGAAGGACAAATGTCCCAATTTTCAAAATATGGGAAGAAAGGGAATCTGCAAACTCTGGAAGCATTAAGAGGTCTGCTGTTCGTTTTGCTTGCTTTCTCAATGGAGATGGGGAGGGAACATGGCAGGGAGTGACTGCAGACCTGAAAATAAAGTTTAAAAAAAAAGAGGACTGCAGTTCAAATTGGAGAATGATAGTAACCAAGAAAGTTGCTCAACTGTTTCTGGTTTTTCTCCCAAGAGGAATGGGCGTTGGACTGGAAAGGACAGAACAATAATGATCGATAGGGAGGTGATATCCAAAATAGAGAGAAATAGTGAGGACGCACCTAGCTGCTTTTGATGAGGTTAAGGTACCCAATCAAAAAGGAACTACATTTACAAGTATGGAAAGAACAGGCAGATGTGATTCTGAGCCACTGTTAGTGATGTTTGAAAGTGTGGAAACAGGAGAGGCACCGCTGGATTGAAGAAGGGCAAATGTCCCAATTTTCAAAATAGAGAAGAGAACCCACAAACTGTAGGCCAGAGAGTTTGGCTCAAATTACTGGAAAAATTTCAACATATATCATTAAAAGATGTGGTTAATGAGCATATAGAAAAGGAAGTGGTGATCCCAAAGGAAGGGCCAGCATGGTGGCTTCATCTGGAGCAAATCTTGACAGACTAATCTCATTTCTGGTAATTTAAGGAAATGCTGTAGATAAACACATATAGATGGAAAAAAACATTTATTAAGTTGGTTACTCTGTGCCAGGTACGGTGCTAAGCACTAGGGATACAAATACCAGCAAGCAGGACTCAACCTACCCTCAAGGAGTTTATATTCTAATGGAGGAAGAAAACACAATAGGGAGAGCTGGAAATGGGCAGAGAAGGGGAAACGTGGGAGGAGGAAGGATACCTGCTCAGAGGCAATGCATTAGGCAAGGAGGTAGTGAAATTCCAGGCCTGAGTGAGGTGAAGCATGGCCAGTACCCTTCCTAAAATGGTGGTTAGGGTGAGGTAATTACTAATGAGGAAAAGAGGGCCCCAGGACACTGGTTCCTCAGGAGACAAGGCAGTAGGAAAGGAGGAGAAAGATTGAGATCCAAGGTGTGAGATAGTGTATATTTAGACCAGCAAAATATATAACAAACCTTAAATCCTATATTTGTAACCTGGGGCACACTGTCTCTTCCCCATTAGAACATGAGCACCTTTGGAACAAAGACTGTCTTGCCTTTCTGTGTGTCTTCTCAATGCTTAGAACAGTGCTTTCCACATAGTACTTAATAAACGCTTATTCATTCATGAGTTGATTCGTTAAATCATCTCAGAAGCAATTTCCAAAGAGCCCAAATTGTCAGGCACGACTGGTTACTGGGGTATTTAACATGTTCTTTCTCCCAGCTGGTCCTTATTTAAGAAGGTAGATTGTAGGTGGAATGGAATGAGAAAAAATGGGATGATATAGCCAGGCCCCAGACATTCCTGTTTCTGTTCTCTGCCTTGCAACCCCTGCCCAAATCTGCATCCACTGCCAAGAACAATAGTACTGCATATACAAATTTAGTAACATTAAACAACTCCTTTCACATTGCTGGCAATTGCCTGGAGATAGGGATTGGGGCTGTAATTTCATTGTTAGGGGCCAGAAATTATTTTGTTGTCTGAACCATTTTATACTCTTAAAAATTATTAATGACACCAAAGAACTTTTAAAAGCATGAGTTATATCTATTGATATTTACTATATTAGAAAATAAAACTGATACATTTAAAATACTTAATTCATTTAATAATAATAATAATTTCATCATATTTAACATTTTGTGAAAAATAAAAATTTCAAAACAAAAAATAGTGAGACGAGTGGCATTGTTTTGCCTATTTTTCCGAATCTCTTTAATATTTGGCTTAATGATTACCCACTGAGAGGTAAATGACTTACCCATAGTCATACTGTCAGTTTGTGTCAGAAAAACAACTTGAACCCTAGTTATCCTGGCTTTGGGGCTGGTTCTCTATTCACTATGACGTGCTGTTCTAATGGTAAAATTATCATAAACTTATTTTGAGGTCTTACCGGTGACATCATGTCTATCAGTTGAGTTCAGCTCAGGTGGTTAGAGTCTGGAAACTTGACCCCCGTGGGGGTGTTCTATGATAACAAACTGTATTTTCCTTTTGCAAAAAAAAAAAAAAGTCATTAAGACGTAGCTGGCATAGTGGATGGAGTCAGAAATACTTGGTTTTGAAGCTTGCTTCTGATTCATACTAGCAGTGACACAGTGTTCAAGTTGTTTAACCTCTTCTTTCCCCGAGCAATTTGCTAAGGCGTGTCACGAGTAAAATTCAACAAAGATAGACTGAAGTATGTTCTCTCTAAGCAAGATAACGTTTTATTAACAGAGGCATTACCTGCCAATAGAATGGGTCAATGGCTTGCCTTGGTTTAGCCAAAGACCCCAAGATGGGGACTTCCTTATTATAAGATTAGAACAAAAAACAAAACAGGGTAGGTGGGAAAATAGTACAATTGGTTATGAGGTTAGTGACGTCATGGGGATGAGAACAGCATAGTTAGTTACATGGCTCAGGTGTGGGGAAGGATATGATTGGTTGGAAGTTGGGATTAAGGGGGTAGCAATAACCCCCTCCTTCCCTCCTGTGACTAAGAAAAGTTCATTGTTTGAGTCCACCTGCAGGGTTAAAGGTTGGGGTCCAGACTTCTTTGAATAACAAACCAGACACCCTTGAAGGATAGCTCGGTGGTGTTAGAACATATTAGAACAGACTCCCTGGTGGACAACCACTCACATCCTTCAAAGATAGCAGATTTCCTTGAGTCAAGGATAGAACAGTGAATAGCAGAACTGGGTTTCTAAACTTAACTCGTTACAAACAGGCTGAATTTCTGCACTAAGTTCAGAAAGAACCATGACTTAGGCAGTTATAGGCCAAAATCAATTAACTGTAAGTAGGGTCAACGAAAATGATCCAAAATCAAATTAACCTTCTCAGACTATAAATTACAGAAAAGTGTTTATTCTGCATAGATGGAGGGAGTTTATACACCCGGAGCTCCGCACACCTGTGATTTCACAGGCCTGGACTAAAAAAAGAAAATCGCTAAATATAACATGAGTTTGGTGGGTGGGTAGGTCAAGAGAATTTAAATATACATATTTACCACCATATATCACAGGCAGATCATTTGTCTTCCTGTATGTCATATTCATGTATGTGGGTGTGTATGTGTGTGGGGGGGGCAGGAAATGTAAAGCAATTTGTAACAGTATAAAGTGTCAGCTACTTTATATAAATATCAGTTACTTTAAGTAATTGGGCAGGTCTGCCTATCCATTACCCTTGAGATCAATGTCAGTCAATAAGCATATATTAACCACCTACTATGTAGCAGGCACTATGCCAAGTGCTGGGATACAAAGAAAGGCGAAAAACAGACCTTGCCCCTCAAGGAACTCACACTCCAATGGAGACAAAATGTAAACAATTACGTGGGAACAAGATAGAGACAGAATGAACAGGTAGTAACAAAGGGGAGGCAGCAGAAGAAAGAGGGCTTGGGAAAGGTGGGACTAGAGGGAATCTGGGGAAGCCAAGAGGCAGAGACGAGGAGGGAGGGAGAGAGACAGAGAGACACAGAGAGAACGAGAGAGATATCATTCAAAGAATGAGGGACAGCCAGTGAAAATTTATGGAGCTGAGATGAAGTATTTTGTTCCAAGAACAGCAAGGCCAGTGGCACTGGATAGAAGAGTAGGTGGGAGTGGAGGGATGTGTAAGATGTAAGAAGACTGGAAAGTCTGGGGTGGGGGGGGTAGGGGTGAGGTGAGGGGAGCCAAATTGCAAAGGGTTTTTAAAGATAAATTGAAGATTTTATATTGGTCTAGGAAGTGATAGGGAGCCACTGGTATTTATTGAGTCGGGGCGGGGGGGAGTGTAACATGTTTGGTCAGACCTGTCCTTTAGGAAAATGAGTTTGTTTGCTGAGCAGAGGGCGGACTGGAGATGCTTGTTGCAGAACAGCAGGTTATTGCGATAGTGCAGGTGGGAGGGCCTTCACTAGAGTGGTGACAGTATGTGGGTGAGAGAGAAAGATACTCTTACCCGGAGCCCTTATCCAATACCTATTCTGCTTACAGAACAGACGAATCATTACAAATTTAAAAAAGCATTTAATTGAACCATATTAACAAAACATAACAGGAAAATGCAGAATCACTTTTATTCTCTAAACCTCATATTGCTTGTGTATTTGCTTTTTTCTTCGAAGTATCAGATGGCTTATACATGCTTTTCTCTGAAACCCGGGTAAGGGACCAGATGTTCTTTGTTGTTCACTCTTTTTCACTCGTGTCTAATTCTTTGTGACCCTATTTGGAGTTTTCTTGGCAAAGACGCCGGAGTGGTTTGCTGTTTCCTTCTCCAGCTCATTTTGTGGATGAGGAAACTGAGGCAAATAGAGTTAAGTGACTTGCCCAGGGTCATACAGCTATTAAGTGTCTGAGGCTAGATTTGAACTCACAAAGATGAATCTTCCAAACTCTGGGCTCAGCACTCTCTCCACTGTGCCACCTAGCCACTGTAGCCATTCATCCTCTTTATCTCTGTTCTTATTACCCGCTAGACTTCAGTATTAAAAAAAAAAAAAGGTCTCAAACCTCACCACCCATATCTCCAATCCTATTCAATGGAGTAGAATTTTATAATCATAACAATAATAACTAACATTTATATAGCCCTTACTGTGTGCCAGGCGCAAATCTTATAGGTACTCTAGTCTGTTTTCCAGAACTTTAAAGATAAGGAAACCAAAGCCAAAATGCCCAGTGTCACACAGAGAGTTAAGAATAGAATTGAGACTAAGGAGGACCCAAGTCTTGTGTCTTTCAGGTAGGTGCCCTTCCTCTTATCACACTGCTACCAAATTCTCCAGGCTTCCTCTCCCTGAAGCCAAAGGACCATCAGATGGCTTCTGTGTTTCTGATGTCATGATCAAAACCACCAAAGAGATCCAGACCCCAAATGACTACTTTTTCTTTATAAGGAATCTTTCTGCCCTGGACCAAGAGACCCTGTGCACAGAGACCTTAGAGACCATTTACTTCAGCAATTTTTACAGATGAGGAAACTGATGTTCCCCCCAACCCTCTGTCCTAGGCAACAGAGGATTCTCTCTCTCTCTCTCTCTCTCTCTCTCTCTCTCTCTCTCTCTCTCTCTCTCTCTCTCTCTCTCTCTCTCTCTCTCTCCATATATATATATATATATACATATATATATATACATATATACATATATATGTATGTGTGTGTGTATACACATGAATGTATATACAGATATCTCTTTCTATTTATCTATCATCTCTCTTGGTAAGCTCATCAGCTTCCATGGATTCAATTATTGTCCCTATTCAGACAATTCCCAAATCTCTATCTCCAGCTGTGTAGTCCTTCTCCTAAGCTACCATCTCACATTACTAATTGCCTATTGAACATTTAATCTGCATGTCTTGTAGGCATTTCAAACTCATGATAACCACACCAAGCCCATTATCTTTTCCTCTAAACCTTCCCCTCTTCTGAACTTCCTGATTACTGTCAAGAGCACCTCCATCTTCTTAGTCAACCAAGATTCACAACCTTAGCATCATCCTCAAATCTTCATTTCCTCAATTGATAAATGGTCAAAGAATATGAACAGGCAGTTTTCAGATGAAGAAATTAAAGCTATTTACAATCTTTTGAAAAATGCTCTAAATCACTTTTGATTAGAGAAATGCAAATTAAAACAACTCTGAGGTGCCACATCACACCTATAAGATTAGCTAACATGACAAAACTGGAAAATGATAAATGTTGAAAAAGATGTGGGAAAATTGGAACACGAATGCGTTGTTGGTGGAGTTGTGAACTGATCCAACCATTCTGGAGAGCAATTTGGAACTACGCCCAAAGGGCTATAAAAATGTGCCTACCCTTTGACCCAGCAATACCACTTCTAGGTCTGTATCCCAAAGAGATCATAGAAAGGGGAAAAGGACCCACATGTACAAAACTGTTTATAGCAGCTCTTTTTGTGGTGGCAAAGAATTGGACATTGAGGGGATGCCCATCAATCAGGGAATGGCTAAACAAATTGTGGTATATGAATGTAATGGAATGCTATTGTTCCATAAGAAATTATGAGAAGGTGGACTTTGGAAAAACCTGGAAAGATTTACATGAACTGATGCTGAGCGAAGTAAGCAGAACCAAGAGAACATTGTACACAGTAACAGCAACATTGCGCAATGACCAATTTTGATAAACTTAGCTCTTCTCGGGTGTAGAGGCCCGGAGCTGAGTCTGACCTCAACATGAACTCTTCATGTTTTGAGAAAAGGCTCCTAGGAATGCTCCAAACATGGCTTCCGCATACCCAGACTGAGATGGAACATGGAAATACAGTATGGGAAAAAGAAAATGTGGTATGTAAATACAAAGTGATCATATTGGGGAAACACAGGAAACGTTCTTGGCATACGACCCACACAAAAGCTTCAAAGCAGTAGAAACACTATATAAGAACTTGCCTAGCTTTCAATAAATGCGCTGTGTTCCAGTACCCACCTGACCTGTGTCTTCATTTCCTGGCGACTGGTTGGGGTCCGCCGGCCAGACCCCGACACTCAGCAATGCAAGGATCTAAGACAATACCAAAAGTTTCATGATGGAAAATGCTATCCACATCCAGAGAAAGAGCTATGGAGTCTGAATGTAGATCGAAGCATACTCTTTTCTCTGTCTCTTTTTTGTTTCTTCTTTCTCATGGTTTTTCCCTTTGGTTCTAATTCTTCTTTACAACATAACTAATGTGAAAACATGTTTAGTATGATTGTACATGTATAGCCTATATCAGATTGTGTGCCATCTTAGGGAGGAGGGAGGGGAGAGAGGGGGAGAAAATTTAGAACTCAAAATCTTATTCAAGTGAATGTTGAAAACTAAAACCAAAATTTTTTTAAAATAGAAATTTTTATAAAATGGAGAATTTTTCTTAAGTAAATTACTTTATTGAACACTAAAAAAAACTTCATTCATACATTCCACACATTGAATCAGTTTCCAAATGTTGTCATTTCTACCTTAACAACAACACTCCTATATATTCCCACTTCTCCATTCACATGACCATCACCCTAGTTCTGGCCTATAGTTTCAGTTGTCATCTCTATGCAGATGACTTAAATCCATCTGTTCAGGTCTGGACCTCTCTCCCAACCTCCAGTCTCACATCATCAGTTTCCTTTTAAAGATCTCAAACTGGATGTCCTGTAGACATCTTAAATTCAACATGTCCCGCACTCTCTATCTTTACCTCCAAACGCTGCCCCCTTCCAAACTTCCCCATTATTCTCTTAGGCACCACCACCCTCCCAGTCACCCAGTCTCAAAACATGGCTGTTGTTCACCACTCTTCACTCTCTCTTAGCCCCTATATCTAATCAGTGGTCAAGTCCTATTGTTTCTACCTTCTACCACCTCTCCTGTATGCTCACTTCTCTCCTCTGACACTGCGGTTGTCCTAGTGCCTTATTACCTCGCACCTGAATTACTGTAATAGTCTATACCTTGGTTTCCTGCCTCAACTCTCTCCCCACTACAATCCGTCCTCCACTTAGCTGTCAAATTGATCTTCCTAAAACACAGATTCTGACCATATCATCCCCTTATTTAATAAACTCTAATGGCTCCCTATTATCTCCAGGATCAACTATATAAAATATTCTTCGTTAGTGCTCAAAACTCTGCTTAAGTTGGCTCTTTCCTGCTTTTCCAGTCTTCTTACATCTTACTCCCTCATGTACTCTCCAATTCAGTGATGCTGGTCTCCTGGTAGCACAGTGGATATACCACTGGGCCTGGAGCCAGGAAGGCCTGAGTTCAAATCCAACCTTAGACACTTAGTAGCTGTGTGACTCTGGGCAAGTCACTTAACCTCTAGTTGCCTTAATTTTCTCATCTATAAAATGGGGATAAAAGTAGCACCTACCTTCCAGAGTTGTTGTGAGTCTCGAATGAGATAATACTTATAAGGTGCTTAGAATGGTGGGTGACTTGCACACAGTAGTCGCTTAATAAATGCTTTGATTTAGATGCCAATATCCTGTTTTCCCATTTGCATTCCTGCCCTTAGGCTGCCACCCTAGGGACTCATGCCTGTCCTGCCTTCCCACCAGGATGTACCACCTGGCCTCGTGACCTGTGCCATACAGAACACCTGACATCAGCTCAGCCTCATCCAGGCCACGGGTTCTTAACCCTTTTGGTGTCATGCCAAGGATGCCTTCCCAGAATAATGCTTTTTAAATGCAGAAAATACATAGGATTATGGAGGATGACAAACTTTAGTGAAAATAAAGATGTGATTTGTTTCCCAGTCAAGTTCACAGGCTCCCCCAAAATCTATCTTAACCACAGATTAATAACTCCTGATGTAGGGGAATCAGCATCAAGAGGGGCTTTCAGTGGCTATCACTGCTCATCCCCTCCTAATGCACTCACCCCTAGCAGTTCCCAGTCTTTATCTTTCTCTGCCTCCCCTTTCCACATGCCATCTAAAACCCTGTGGTCTCAACATCCCCACATCTGAAGTCAGAAGACCTGAGTTCAAATCCAAACTCTGCCATTTTCTACCTGGGCAAACTGAGGCCAGTTATTTCATTTTTATTCCCCTCATTCTACAAAAAAAGGCCCCTTCTATTTCTAAAACCATGATCCTGTCATCTCACACCTGTCGGTTCCCTAAGACTGGCAGTTCCTTCTCTCACACCCTTTGAATCCCAGGGCCGTGAGGAAGGGGAAGGTGGACGGGCATTTCTCGAGTGCCAGTGCTTTACAAGTTTGATCCTTATAACCACCATGCAAGGCAGATGCCGTTATTATTCGCATTTTAGAGTTGAGGAAACTGAAACAAAGGTTAAATGACTTGTCCAAGAATCACATAGCCAGTAAGCGCCTGAAGATGAATTTGAATCAGACCTGACTCCGCGTGCAGCCTTCTACCCACCATGCCACCTAGCTGCCTCTAGGAGGAGGAGGAGGAGAAGGAGGAGGAATGGTTCTAATCCTTACCCTTTCCTCTTAGACCTTCCCTCTGTCACTCTTGCTCACCAACCCTATCTCCTCTTTTAACATTCCCTCCATCCTATACAGATTCCTGTTGCTGTAACCTATGGGCCTCTCTTGCCCCTCCTCAGTGAGTTCAGTAGCTGATTCACAGTCTTCTTTTTCACCTCAACATCTTCTCCTTCAAACACCCTGACCTCCCACTTTCTCAATCTGCTCGATTTCTATATCTTGTGTCCTACATCTACCTCAACCACATAGGAGAGGTCATCCTGTCGACCTGTGATATCTACTTAAATAGAAACGGATCCCTATGGGCTGCATATTGACTTAGAAAATTACAAATTAATATTACCTATGTTGTATTTTTATTTCTTTTGTTAAACATTTCCCAGTTATATTTTTCTCTTTTTCGGCCCACACCTGAGTTTTGTGGGCCCCCATGTAGCCTTGTGGGCTAGGAGTTTGACACCTGCCCTGTACACCACTCCTCAAATCAATTTGCCCCCAAGGATCTGAATTCCTAATTACAATTCCAGCAATGTCAGAGGCTAGAGGCTCCTCCTCGCATTCCTAGGTCCATATTCTGGGATTGTTCTGAAGTCTTTGTGCCTGTGTTCTAGGCTTTTGTGGCTCAAGGACTTGGCAGCCCCTTCTATTTATATGACACAAGTGTTTCTCATATGGACAGATTCGTGCTTTCTGTGGGTCTCCTAAACTCTGCACCCGGGTCCCGGTAAGTGGGAAAACTTTCAACATGAGCTCTTCAGGAGCTTTGCACACAAGCCCCATGTGATTCCTGCTATTCCTAGCTTTGTCATGGTTTAAAATTAGCACTGGGCTGACATGACAGTCCTCTGGGTCGCAGCGTGGCTGAGGATCTGAATTGCTTGGAGTGGCATCGGCAAAACCCATCTGTAACCTCTGCCTCGCTGAGAAATCAATGAGTTTGGAAACGCCGCCAATCCCGGTAAGTTTTTCTGAGTTCTTCTCCCCCTTGTTCTTACTTACAAATGATTGCTGCTGAGGATCCAATTCTACCTGTGCCTGTGCTTGCCCAACCAGAGCAATTTAGTTTGGCAACTCTGTAAAACCTGTCTCTTGAGAGGTCAGAGCTACTCATTTCATGAGTAACACTTCTAGAAAATGGATTTCTTTCAGGCCTGATTTGTTTGATTTTGTGGGTTTGTTTTTAGTTTTGAATATTCTATGAACCTGCTAGCCCTGGCATGTCATTGCCATGGGCCTGGGGTCCGGTGTATCTCTTTCTTTTTGGTTTGTTTGTTTGTTTTTTAATACATTTATTTTTTATTTTTAGTTGGGTTCCAAATTTTCTCTCCCTCCCTCTCCTTCCCCTTCCCCCCAAGATGGCATGTAATCCAGTGTGGGTTCTACATAAACCTTCCCATTGGACTTATTGATATAATAGTCCAGTTGTAAAGAAGAATTATAACCAATGGAATGAATCATGAGAAAGAAGAAACAAAACCAAAAAAGGAAAAAAAAGAGAACAAATAGTTTGCCTCAGTCTGCATTCAGACTCCATAATTCTTTCTCTGAATGTGCATAGCTTTTTCCGTCATGAGTCTTTTGGAGCTGTCTTTGAACCTTGCATTGATGAGAGGAGCCACACCTATCAAAGTTAGTCCTTATAGATACCTTGTGTCTGTAATCGTGCATAATGATCTCCTGGTTCTGCTCCCCTCACTCAGCATCAGATCATGTAGGTCTTTCCAAGTTGTAATGAAGTCCGTCTGCTCCTCATTTCTTATAGCACAATAATATTCCATTACATTCATATGCCACAATTTGTTCAGTCATTCCCCAATTGATGGACATCCCCTTGATTTCCAATTCTTTGCCACTACAAAAAGAGCTCCTATAAATATTTTTGTACATACTGGTCCATTTCTCACTTGTGTGATCTCTTTGATGTACAGCCCTAGAAGCGGTATTGCTGGGTCAAAGGGAATAGACATTTTATAGCCCTTTGGGCATAGTTCCAAATTGCTCTCCAGAATGGCTGGATCGGTTCCTGTGGGTCTCTTTCTGTTGTGATAATAACACAAGGTAGAAGGCCTTCATTTCCCTTCTAGTACCCAGGATATGTGTTCTCCTAGGTATTCTTTCCTCTCATGATTTAATACCCAGTTTTCTCTCTAATACAGATTATAGTTTTTGAAATGATCTGAAACCATATGCTTCTAAATGCTCCACACTCCCTGGAGGCCAAAGGAGCAGTTGATTTTTGTATCAAATTCAACATTTGTCTATTAGGCATTCATTATATGCGAGGCACTGAAGATACAAAACCCCCAAATTAGTTTCTGCCCTTAAGGAGCTTAGATCCAGGGTCAGGGGAAAACATGTACAGAGGTATATGCAAAGTAATAAAATGTAATTTCAGGAGGGAGAATTTGCTAACTGGGGAAGGAAAGGGGAGAACGAAGAAAGGCGTCATAGAGGTGTCGTTTAAGCTAGAGTTTGAAAAATCTAGGGAATTGTGGAGGGAGAGCATTCCAGGCACGGAGGACAGCCTGTGCAAAGGCCTAGAAATGGGAGATGGGAAAGCCTCAATTCAGATGTCAAATTCTGAATGTAGACGTAATTCACAAAAATAAGAAGGCAGTAAGGAGTTGTGATTTGTACCAGCGGAGGGAGTAGCCCCACCAAGGAGAGTATAAATCAATGGAAATATCAATTAATAAGTATTTCTGTGCCTTTGTGCCAGGTCCTATGGTAAGCAATGGCAACACAACAACAAAAACAAAATGGCCCCATGCCTTCATGAGGCACATATTCCCCAGGGAGATACTATGTACACATTTAAGCATATATAAAATGTGTATCTTGAAGTATTAAATTGTAATATTGAAAAAACTTAGCTCATGTCATCTTCTACATGGAGCCTTTCCTGATCCCCCCACCTCATATTTATTTTGCATATACTTTGCATATAATACTTGTATCCTTCATAATATGGGAGCTCTTTGAGGATATAGACGTCCATTAAATTTTTTTTTCTATCCTCTGTGCCTAGCACAGTGCTTACCACATAATAGGTATTTAATAACTTCTTGCTGATTTATTGATTGAATAGAAAATATAGCCCCATTTCCAGCTATTGACTCAGAGAGTAGATTAACTATAGGGTCAAGTTGCTCAAGGAAAATAACAGAAAGGGAGAAATTCTGACAATTGAATATTTGGTAAATACGCGAAGGACTCACAATTTCATTCATTCGGGACTCACTCTATACATGTCACAATCCCTTTATAATAAGGGTTTCATGAGTTACTGTGGAGAGAACACTTCATCACCTGATTGACAGTCTTCTTGTGATGAGCTTCTCTGAACACAAAATCCATTAAAAGGCATTGGTCTTTTAGTGACAGTTTAACACCCCACCCATCATCTTTGAACCCAGGATAACCTCTGTGCCATGATGATACCTCTGGTAAGCAATATGAATATATCCTAATAATGATAATCTGATTAACAAGAACAAGTTCCACTAATTAACAGTCGAAGACAACAAAATTTGGAAAAATTGACATGTCAAACATAGTTTGTAAGGAGGTAAATCTCAGTGGGACCTATGCTGTTAAAGACATATCAGGCAGCTTTCTCTAGCACGTACCCAGAAAGACGCTTAGACTGCAGCAAGATCAGGCTGATCACACAGAGATTTCATCAGGCTATTACTTCTGTACCTAAAGAGACAACTGACCCTTAGTAAATGAGTGGTTTGGGGTTGGGTTTTTTTGTCCATTAGTATATGTAATTCTCAGTTTTCACTGGTATAAGCAACTCTCAGTGGAGAAACTCCCTCTTAGAAAGTTGCCTGAGGCAAGGAATAGATATCACAAAAGCTGAAATAGACAATTTTTAGAATGTGAAATTAAAAGATATTTGCATGAACAAAATCAGTGCAGCTAGAATAAGAAGGGAAACTGTTGATTTAGGGGAAAAACTCTGTCATCAACTATCTCTGATAAAAGTCTAAATTGAGCCCTACTTTTTGACAATACTGACATTTGACTTGTGGTCTTCAGTTTTCCCATGATAATAATAGCTAATATTTATATAGAACTTACTATGTGCCAGGCATTGTGCTAAAAATACTTTACAGATTATATCTCACTTGACCCTCACAATAATTCTGTAATGTAGGTGCTATTATTATCCCCTTCTTACAGATGAGGAAACTGAGGCAAACAGAGGTTAAGTAACTTGCCCGGTTTTACACGTAGTTATTAAGTGTCTGGGGTTGGATTTGAACTCAGGTCTTCCTGACTCCAGGCCTGGTGGAATCTATCCACTGGGTCACTTAGCTGTGTATGTCATTAGGTATTAGCTATAGCCATAGGAAAACACAGGTTTTGCTCAATTTACTTCCTTCTGTTATATGATCTTACCTGTGTAATAATAATAGTTAACTTTTATGTGGTGCTTTAAGACTTGCAAAGTACTACATATGTGTATGTATGTGTATACTCACACACATACATACACACACACACACACACACACACACACACACACAGAGTCTCATTTCCTCCCCACAACCCTCTGAGTTAAGATATATTATTATCCCCATTTTATAGTTAAGGAAACAGACTAGGAGAAGTTAAAGTAGTTCATTTAGTGTCACATAGTAGAAAGTACCTGTGTAAGAATTCAAACCTAGGTCTTCCTGACTCCAGTTCACGACTCTTATCTCCTTTGCTAACCCTCCAATTCACATTCACAGGTCAGGTCTCCTTGGAGATGGGTACCCCATGTTCAAAGTTATCTTTGGGCCCAAACTCCTAAAACTGTAGCTGACAAGCCCCCACCAATGTGTTCTTTTATTAGTCAACCAGAAGACACAATAGCATGAAACAAAGGCATTTTACTAAAATGGCATAGTAAGAAAATTAGCAATAAAATATCTTTTCTGGGATGTGTTCTTCTATTCATAATCCCAGCATGATTGGAGAGAATGGATGCAAATAGAGTTCACAAGGAGAGAAGCACACATATAGAGGATGTATGAACAGAACTACAAAGTGTACAAAGAAGGGCAACTTTTGTCTCATATACTACAGGACCCCAGAAGACATTTTCTTGTGCATCTCTCCTGGGCTTTCTATGTTGGGTAGAGTCTCTGCTGAGCTGGGTATGGAGCTCTGTTGCTTGGTCATTACTTGGTAAATTGTCTCCAGCGTAGGGCTCGCCTAAATCCTGGCATAGGGTACTGCTGTGATTTTTTAGAAAGATCTACACTCCCTTAGTCTTGGACCAGCAGGAGCCCCCACAATTCTGTAGACTTGAAGTCTCTACTCTGTGCCTTGTCACCTCTTGAACAGTAGGGTACAGGCCTCAAGTGCAAGGCTCTCTCCCCTTTCACCCACTCTTCAGTTTTATAGTCTCTGAATCTCCTATTTGTCCACGTAATTGAATGGGTGAGAAGAATGTCACCCAAAGTGTCCACTTTCAGAAGGCCAGGCCATTGCTTCTGCCAACTGCTTTTCCTGACCACTTCATACGCAAACATGGCCACTCAAAATCTAAAAGGGGCTTTGCCTCACAACCTTACAAATATAAAGATGTACAGCTAGATCCTGATTTGTGCTTACAAAAAAGCCACTAAAAATGGTCTTATGTATTCAAATGCATACTATACCAAGTTATAGTTATGTAAAAACTGGTAATCAATTCCATAGAAATATGCTGTAGCAATTTGAATAATGCAACAAGTTTAGGTGATCCTGTACAAAGTACAATGTACTGTACAAAGTTAAAGAGTTAAGGAGAAAGGTCATATATGAGGAACCTCTCTAAACCTCAGTTTCCTCATCTGAAATCACGATGATAATTCTTATATTGCTACTTATATTGCAAATAAGGAAAAGAAAGGCATTTGGCAAACCCTAGAGAATGACACGATGATGAATTACTCTTAGATTAAGGACCACTGGACCTGTCTGTCCAACTTATAATTAAATTTCCTCTACGTGTTGCCTCCTCCCAATAGATATTTAGTTCCTTGAGAACCAGTACTGCCTTGCATTTCTGTTTGTATCCCCCCAGCACTTAGCACCGTGCTTGGTACATATTAAGCACTTAACCAATACTTTCTCTTCATTTATTCATTCATTCATTTATTCATTCATTTATGCTACTTCCTCCAGTACAATTAGGTCTGCTGGGAGATGGCATCCAAAATTCGGCTTTTCAGTCTCTGATGGTATTGGTGACCCCTTCCTTCATGTGAAAGAACCATGACAGAAACTGCAGTCTGTACAGGGGCCGTCCATGCTGCTAAGGAAGTGTGGGAAAACAGGATCAAGAAGCAAACTGAAGATCTGAAGCGAGAAAAAGAATTTCAGCAGAAGTAGGTTCAAAAAATGGTTGTTAATAAGTCTCATGCTCTGACATCCTTGGGAACAAAAAGCATTCAAGTCCCTAGTTGTGTTTGACAAACATAGCTCAGGAGTCTTTCTAGGCAAAGTCAAAGAACAGGGAGTCTTCAGTGATGATCATTTTGATGCCTGTGACTCTTCTTATTCATTTGGTCAATGAGCGCCCGCCCAAAGAACTAAATAACCAGTGCCATCCAGAGGAGTTGTTGGTTTACCACTTAGGAGTGAGCCTCTTGTTTTTCTATGCAGAAAATGCCCTAAGAAAGTGCCCTGGACAGCTTGTCATAGAGATGGGTCACCTATCTGCAGTGGAGTCCCATGTATTTGGGTAGTCTGGGGTGATTGCTGTGGCCTAACATAAGAATCTGGCCAGCTCTCCTTTTCAAATGGAGTGTTTATTTTCTCTTCTTTCTGCCCACCCAACCCCAAAACAAAAACAAAAAACTGATGCAACAAATGTACATTCTTGTCCAAAACAAATGTCCATATTGGCCAAATCCAAAAAACCGTGTCTCATTCTGCACATTGGAGGCAGCGAGGTGCCACAGTGGATAGAGCTACAGACTTAGAGTTAGGAAGATCTGAATTCAAATCTGGCCTTAGACACTTACCAGCTGTGTGATTCTGGGCAAATCACTTAACTTCTTTCAGCCTCAATTTCCTCATCTGTAAAAAGGGGATAATGATAGCACCTACCTCGCAGGCTTGTTGTGAGGACAAAAAGAGATAATATTTGTAAAGTGCTTTGCAAACCTTGAAGTACGATGTAAATGATTTATTATAATAAATTATTATACAATTATATATTATTTTATAGATTATTTATTCTATTTATATATTATTATATAACATAATAAATTTATTGTGATAAATTATAATAAAATAATAATAAATTATCATTATTATTATTGTAGTCATCCTCATCATCATTATCATCATCTCCTCTCTGTCAGGAAATGGGTCCAGCTCACCTCTCTCCCTTGCTTTGGTTTGGGTTATTTTCCTAGGTGCTATGGCTCCCACCTCCCATTCTGTAGCTACTGATAGTTCTCCCACGGCTACAGATCACCAACAATACCTTGTGGCTCCTGCAGGTCTGGCCACGAGCCCCTTGCTCCTCTCAGTCCTCTTATAGGTACTAACACTATCTCTCTGCTGCCTGTCTCCTTGTCTCCCTCAAAAGTCTCAGTTAGAGATCTAGATGAGGAAAGGTCAGTTAGGTGAAGTTCAACTTTTATCAGTTAATCAGTCCATCAACAAACATTTGTGCCAGAGACATATTACTATGTAAAAGGGACTATGCCAGATGCTGAGGATACAAAGATAGAGGCAGTCGCTGCTTCCTTACATATGTTGAGGGAGACAGCATGAACATGTACAAGTATGTGCAGAATAGACATCTGTAAGATAGACACACAATGAATAACAAGGCTATTCCATACAAGGTCATTGAATTGAAAAGCGTGAGGGCGCTGAGGGAATCAGGAAAGGCTTAGTGGAGAAGATGGTGTTTCAGCTGAACCTTGAAGGAAGTGAGGCCATGGGTGAAGAGGCATTCCCAACATCTCTGCCCTTTTCTCCAAAAGCATCCCAGATAGCAACTGCTCACCTGAGATCTTACATTTCCCCAAATCATAGAACCATCATAGAATATCAGAGCTGGAAGTGACCTCAGATGCCATGTAGTCCAAACCATAGCTGAATAAGAATCCATTCTATAACCTATCAGAGAGATAAAGTTTTTGCTTGAAAACCTCTACTGCCTGGTAAGAAAACCCATAGCCAGTTGTTAGGGAGTTGCCCCTCCCTGTATTTTTTCTACTTGCTTTCATTGCTCCTAGCTATGCTTTCTGGGGATAAGCAGAACAAATTTAATTCTTCAAATCCATGAAGATATGTTGATTGAGCATCCTCTAATTTTTCTCTTCTTCACTCTAAATATCCTCATTTAATTCAGCTAACTAATCTTCATATGCCATGATCTCAAAGCCCTTCACCATACTGGTCACCTTCCACTGGAGGCTTTCTAGCTTGCCATAATTTCTTTTAAAATGTGACACTTGGAGAACTGAGCATTCAAACGTGGTCTGCCTGGAGCTGAGATGGACAATCTCTCTCCTTTTTGACTGTCATATCCATACTTTCGACTTATACTGTTAGTTGTGCTCTTAAAGCCCCTGGTGTTTTTCAGCCTTTTCTCCCTAATTTTGTACTTATCCAGGTGATTTTTTGAGCCCAGATGTATGATTTTACATTTGTCCCTTTTAAATTTCATTTTTTTTAAATTTTCAGCTTTATATTTTAGCTTTCAGAGATCTTTTTGGATCTATGATTCTGTGATATGGATTTTTTTTGTGGATTCACTATTTGGCAACAGTTTGACATGTGCCAGTAATTTTTTAAATATATTTTATCTTTTTTCCCAATTACATGACAAAATAATTTTTAACATGGCCAATAATTTGTCCTAATATCCAGAGAATCTGATACATTAACTCTTATTGCTGTCATTTATTGTTTTACAATTACGAATGAAAGAGTAAAGCATTTATTAAGCACTTATTATGTACAAAGCACTATGCACAAATAGAAAAGGAAGATGGCCCCCTGACCTTGAGGAGCTCACATTCTAATTGGAGAGAAAACATAGAGAGAAACTTTAAACTGCAAGTCATGGAAAGGTCGCATGGTCCTAAGGGTGCAGAAGCAAAGCAGGTATTAATGCTTCTTCTTTAATGTTATTTCCAGTTTTAAAATAATATTGATTTCTGATGCTGAAACATTTGACAGTGCCAACAACTTTTATGACAAGAACCTTCTTTTCTGGGTCCTCAGTAGCAGTGGCTGTAGCATCCTCATGAACAATTGCCAGGCTGCATCTCCACAGAGGTTGCTTCTGAGAATTATGGCTGAAGGCACTGGGCTGGAAGCATGGCTATTTCCAAGGCTCTTGGTCTCAGGGTCCTGGGCCTGATGATGTTCTATCATTTCCTGGTATCTGCTCTTATGATACAGTATATTTCTGTGAAGTACAATTGTAGCAGATATAAAATACTACACTTGAATGACAAGAACCCACTACAAGTATAGGATGGGATAGATAGTAGGTCATATAAAAGTGGGTCATAAAAAGGGTTTTAGTGGACTATAAATCACTCTGCTAGGCACTAAGGATACAAAGGCATGCCTGGCACATGAATGGAGTAACACAAGGGTGCAGAACAAAGTGCTTTGGGATATAAACTGTGGGAGGTAGGAGCAGCCAGTGTAGGCTTCTTGGAGGAAGTAGTATTTGAGTTTAGTGTTTGAAAGGACTAGAATTCAGAAGGTGATGAGTAGGAAGGGAGATGTTAAAGGCTTAAGATAATATAATAATAATAATGATAATGATGATAATAATAATAATAATAATAATAATAATAATAAGAAGAAGAAGAAGAAGAAGAAGCATTCGTATAGCATTTCAAGGTTTGAAGAGTACTTTTCATATATTATCTCATTTGGTCCTCACAAAAACCCTGTGAGGCAGAAAATACGGAGAATGTATTTTGGGAAAACAAAATCTAATTTGCTTAAAAAACAGAATCTTCTTTTCCAGGGTAAATATTCTTAGTTTCAAATGGTCGTCATATGGCATGGTTTCTAGTTTCTTTACCATTCTGGTCATTCTCCTTGGTACTCTTTCCAGCTTTTCAAAGCCCTTCCTGTGACTTCCAAAACTTAACACAGTATTACAGGTGTAGATTAGCCAAGAAGACTATAGCCTCTGACATTCTAGAGCAGGAGTTCTTAACCTTTTCTATGTTAAAATAATGTTTTCAAATGAACAAAATAAAATACATAGGCTTATAAACAAAACCTATTATATTGAAATATAGTTGTAAAAACATAAAAAATTACATGTTCACAGACACCCCTGCAATCTTTTCATGGATCTTCAAATGTAGACACTTCAAAGATCTGGAATTTTATTGAAAGTAGGTGTATTCCATTTGACAAAGTTCACAATCCCTGAATATAACTTTTTAGATCATCTTAGAGATGGTCAAGATCAGAATATTAATTGTCTTGCTGCCAATATGTTACTGATCTTCTCAGTTTAGTTAGGCTTCTCCCCAGACAACATATAGCCCAGGGATGTCCAAAATGCGCACTGCTGGCTACATGCGGCCACAGTGAGATTTGTGTGGCCTGCCTACAAGCAGAGAAATTTACATAAATGCTTCAGTAAATGAAGCCGAGCTACCACAGAGCTCTCACTAAAATGGCAAATCAAAATATATTGTCTATTGTTTCAATAAAAACCTAAGGTTGGACAGCCCTGATATAGCCTATTCCCAGGCTTTCTCAGCTTGGTAGAATCTGTAAGAGCTGGGTTTTGCTAGCATAGCCTTTGAGAAGTCAAGGTCATGACCACATCAAATAAAACCTCAGAATAGGACTTTATTGGAGGAACACATATGCAGAAATTCAAGACATCCTCCCTAATATGAAAAGTTATTTCTAATTCATAGATGACATAAGAATCTCAACTTTAGTTCAGACCCAGTATTCTGTCTCTGATAACAGGACCAGGAAATGCTTTGTGGAAAAGTGGGGTTGTCCTTGTCTATATCAGCCTTGAAAGGTAAAGAATGAAGAAAGGGAAACCCCATTCAAAATAACTCCAAAATACATAAAATATTAGTCCACAAAAGCACACCCAAGACACAAATACAATTTAAAAAACCCTTTTTTAAAGCTAAAGAACAATTTAAATAATTGGAGGGGAATTTATTGCTGATGGCTGAGCATAAAAAGAAACAATGCTATATGATTTTAATGACAAATCTTGGCCCCAGAGAAGAGATGAGAAAATGTACCTCCTGTCCTTCATTGTAAAGGAGGGGATGGAGCGGGTGGGGCATGGGACTATGGATATTGCATGTACCATTAGATAATATTGAAGTGTCGGTTAGTTTTGCTGAATCGATTTGGAGTGCTGGGAGAGACTACTTTTGGAAATGAATGTGATATAAAAACAAAAAGTAACAATAAAAATAAGATAAATAATTATGCTTAAGTTATATTTTTAAAGGAAAGTTAGTTAGGGATATATCACCAAAACACTCCTAATTCTGCAACTATTTTTCATGAATTTATCTAAATCTTTAAAAATCTATCAACAAGCATTTATTAAGCATTTACTATGTGTCAGGAATTCTGCTGAGTACTGGGGAATACAAAGAATATGGTTTTTTTTAAAAAAAAATCCCTGTCTTCAAGGAGTTTATATTCTAATGGAAAAAATTAAAATTTTTAGTCTATACCAATTCTTGACATAATTTCCATAAAAGTATTTGTCATAGTGTAAGGTGGTATTTTTAGATGCTGTATTTCTATAGTCTTCCATACCCCGTATTTATACAGCTGATATTTTGGGTCTGATAAAAACATTTTTCATTCAGCTCTATTAAGTTTTATCTCATTATATTTGGCCTTTCATGCTATTTAGTTTAATTGTAATTCAATCATTCATTCAGCTATTTTTTCCAGCTTTGTGTCATCTAAAAATATGTGCCCTCATCTAAGTCACTGATAAAATTATTTTTGGCCAAGGATGGAGCCCTTCTAGAGATATTCTATTCAGATTGATGCCGATCCATTCATCATTACTATTTGGGTCCATTCAACCAGTTCTTAATCCACCTAATTATACTATTATTCAACCCACCATTCTCCATCTTGTCCACAAGGATTTTGTGTGAGATTTCTAAATAGCTTGCTATTGCCAAAATATGTCAGGTATACTACATCTATGACATTTTCCTTATTATCAGTCTCATCACTATTTAAAAAAAAGTGATAGCAAACCATAGATCTGGAGTTGAAAGGGATGTCAGAGGTCATCTAGTCTAACCCCCTCATTTTACAATTGAAGAAAAAGAGGTCCAAAAGGCTAAATGAGCTGCCCACCATCACATAGGTAGCATGTACTGATGGTAATATTTGAACTCTCATCCCTTGACTCCAAAGCCAGTGATCTTTCTCCTGTGCCATGCTTCCATAAAATAACCCAGACAGCTACTAGAGAATTTGTTTGTTGCTTAACTTTTCTTTTATAAATGGGAACTACCACAACCACAGCATTTACCCCAGAGCTACTAGACAACTGTACCATCTTAGCTTAATGGGAAAATTAACATATAATCATAGGAGTTACATACATCAGCCCCTTAAATAAAGGGTATTGAAAGTTTAGGGTCCCTGGAAAAGGAGCGCCTTTCCAATTTTCAGTATTACCTGTGGTCAAAATATTATTTATCCTGAGTTTTCAATGTGGAAATTTCAATGCTTCCCATATTCTTCACTAAAATGAATTCTTGGTCTCCTAGGCTAGTGCGAATCTGGGAAGAGAGAGTAAACTTAACCAAGCTGAAGGAAAGAGTCATCAGGGAAGACGGAAGGGTCATTTTAAAGATAGAAAAAGAAGAATGGAAGGTAACCAGAGGAAGTGGCTTTCAATGACGTTCTACTTGTTGCATTCTCTTTATAGAGTTTATAGAGTATTGTGTTTGGTTACAACCTTCTGCTGAGATGGTAATTAGGAAAGCTTGCAAAATGTAGAAGTTCAAATTGAAAAAAAAAGAAAAACAACTGAATGTGAACCACACAAACAGCCGAGGGGATATACCAAATTCTTCTAAATAATAGTTTTCTCTAAAATTTCAGCTCAGTCCTCGATATTTACATTAGTTTTGTCCATATTGAACAGAGTTAGTAGTAATAATTTATCTAGGAGTTTTTTTATTCTAGTTTTCACCTTTCTCATTTAATCAGGTACAGGAACAAAAGTTTCTACCAACAAAACATTCACCAAAACGCTGATCAGGGTAAAATAGCCTCCGCATGAAAACTCCATAGAAAGGGAATGGAAAAAAAAAGGAAAATTTTAATTTTTCATTAGGGTGCCAAGATTTAGAGCTAAAAGGGACCATGGAAATCATTTAGTTGAAATCCTTCACTTTACAGATGATGAAAATGAGATCTAGAGAGACTACGTTATTTTTCCAGGGCTGCACAGTTAATAATGGTATAGGAGGTAGGCAAGGGTATACTCATAAATGTTTAATAATTGGCTTTTCACAGAACATACTTTTAAATTTAATCTGCGAGATTAATTTTTTCCATCACTTTAAATTCAGGCAATCAACAAAACAATAAATCAAGTCCTCGTTTGTAGCATTTGACCATTTCCAGTGTATAAATGCTTATACTGAAATTTTAACAATTGGCTCTCTCCAGTAAGAGCTGGTTCCAGCATACCCTTGGGAAAGGGCCAGGCTGTGAAATCAGATCTTCCTGACTATAAGTACAGTGCTCTGTTTACTACACCAGCTATCTCTCATGTATCAAATGCTTCATTTCCATGCTGTTCCCTCTGCCTGGATTGTCTTCCCCCTTCTCCATTCCCACATACTCCACTGGATTCCTATCCGTTCTTTGAAGTTCAGAGTTCAACTAAAATGCCACTTTTCTTAGGGAACACTCCTCTATCTTTCTAACTTGTTGAAAATTTGTCCCCTCATATCACACATAGCACTTTGTTTATACCTCTTTATTTATTAGTATACCTCTTTAATTTAATTTTATCTATACCTCTTTGTTTCAGGTTATGTAGGGGCAGCTAGGTAGCGCGGTGGATAGAGGGCTAGGCTTAGGGTCAGAAAGACCTGAGTTCAAATTTAACCCTGGACAAGTCACTTAACCCTGTTTGCCTCAGTTCCTCATCTGTAAAATGAACTGAAGAATGAAATGGTGGGTGACTCCAGTATCTCTGTCAAGAAAACCTCAAGTGGGGTCACAGAAAGTCAGACATGACTAAAAAATGACTAAACACCAACAGCGTTTAAGGGTTACGAAGGACTTTATGTATGTTATATTATTTGACACTCACAATGGTTGTATGAGCTAGGTGCCAAAGCACTCTCTTTCCTGGTGATGATCAAGGGAAGAAATTCTGTAAGCCTCTAGGTGGGAGAATAGTTAACAATATTAGGGCCCCATGTAATTGCTACAACAGAGTAGAACTACATAATGAACAAAATGGTAAGAGAAATACAAAAAGGGATATTGTCTATAATTCATAAACTACTCCAACATTGCAACTCAATAAATTTACTGTGGTTATCAAGCTCAAAGCTACTGCTGGCCAAGATCTCCAAAAGCTTGGCAATGACTATAGTAAATGACAAAGAACAAGATCCATACTCTTTTTAAGTCCTCACATAATACAGAGTTAGAATCAAACTAGTAGTTTGAAAGACCAGGATCCCCAAGAAAGATATTTTCAAGGGGCAGACTTTTTTTCAACTGCCATTAGGCTCAATCTAATTTTTCTTGTAAGGTCTTGTCTTTTCTTTATACATATGGGTATTTTTTATGCTTTTAATTATTCAGAGTTGATCACTGAGTTTAATTTTTCTACCTTTTGGGGCAATTAGGAGAAAATTTCAAACTCACACTGGTCAAATATAACATTTTTCTTAGCAGGATTGATAGAGATGGAATTTTGATTTGGGGATTACTTGTGGGTTTCCAACACCTGTGACCATTCTATTTTTGTTCCTTTTTTAATGTGAAGAATCCAATATGGCCTGGATAGGACTGAATATGAATTCTCAGGATATGAATTCTGTGCTAGTATACTAATATTAATAGAAAAAAATAGTTTAAATTCTCGTTTACTTAGCGTTTGAAGGATTAAAAAGTGGAAAACTAAGTTTCTTAAGATTTGGTAGGTATGCAAAATACTAAAAAATATAATGGTCAATGAGGATTCCTAATTTTCAACCTCATCATGAAAGGGTGGTGATACTGTGTTCTCAAAGGGTATTTTAGCAAAATCATAAAGGCTAGCAGGCTCTACTTAGCTGATAAGATTTACCGTATAGACCCAGTAGTGTATTTTATATTAACTGATAATCGTTCTCACTAAGTTCAGGAAAAATCATCTTTAGGCTGGTTGTAGGGGGATGGATTGTTTGACCGCAGCAAAAACCCAAGACCACCTACTAAGGCATGGAGGATTTGTGACTGGCATCAGAGAAGGAAGCACTCACACCAAAAAAACCACAGATCCTTGAATTAAAATCGAAGATCATAGATTTGGATCTGGACGGGTCCTCAGAGGCCATTTATTCCACCTCCTTCATTTTACAGATTTAGAGACCGAGGCCAGGGAAGTTAAGGGACTTACCCTAGGTTACACAGGAAAAAAAGGATATTTTTATAATAATTTCAAACCCAAACAATAACAACTAACATTTATGGAGCACTATTGACCTTTGCAAAACATTTTATCATCTTACTGGATTCTCACAACAATCCTATGAGGTGAGTGCTATTATTATCATGATCTCATTTTACTCATGGGAAAACTAAAGGTAAGAGAGGTTGAGTGAGTTGCCCAGGGCCACACAGCTAGTAAGTGTCCAAGCCAAGATTTCAACTTGTCTTTAGGATTCCAACTTTGCTACTCTCTATTCCAGACCACTTAGTCACAATAGCATCTCTGCGGCCATGTTGATTCTCAGAAAATCAGGATACTGTAAATTAAAACAACACCACTTACACCATAAACTAATTCTCCTTCTAATTCTTTTCTCTTTGGGTTTAGACCCTTCCTTCTTCTTTACTAAAACTGAATCAGCTGCAGGAGTGGCAGCTTCATAGAACGGGCTTAGTAAAAATTCCTGAATTCATTGGGCGATTCCAGAACCTCATTGTATTGGATTTATCCCGAAATGCAATTTCAGAAATACCTCGAGGAATTGGTAAGGCATTGTTATTTCATGTCAGGATTCTTCGTAAGTCTGATTTTTATGTAAGGATTTGTGGAATAAAGATATCACTTTCATATAACATATAAATTCCCTAAATAAGATAGAACAATGGCTCTAGGTGGAGCCAAGGATGGCCTCATAGGTCAAGATTATTGGAATTGTTCACTGAAAATCATTTGTTTAAAAAAAACTAATTATTTTATTTCAGTTCCACAGATATTTGTTAACTGCCTGCTATGTGGCAGATACCGTGCTATAACAGACTTCATTTGTTAAGATGAAATGAACAAGGGGAAGAGTGTCATCTTACAATTTGGAAAAGATGCTGCAATGTAGACATAAAAGCAGAAATGCAGCATAGGAAATTATCCTGAACAAAATTGGTCAATCATGTGTCTGTTGTGGGCTACCACCCTACCTATAGGCTTCTTGGTTTAAAATAATCTTTCAGGGTGACACTGAATGTTCTCCTGGCTTTAAGAAAAGCGGGGAGAGATCTAGAATGAAGTGATAGAAGAGATAAGACCTAGTTTGAGGACTTAAAAAGGCCATAAGGATGGGAACTTCAAATGCATTTTCCAAAGACAGCTTTGAAGAAAACAGTAGCACTAGCAAAATCAATGAAGCTAAAATTAGAAGGGAAGCAGGTAACTGGGGAAAAAACCTTTTGCAATAAATTTCTGCCATAAGTGTCTCATTTCCAAGGTACATAAAGACTGCTTCAAATTTATAAGGAGTAAGAACCATTTCCTGATTGATAAATAGTCAAATGATATGAACAGTCAACTTTTAAAGGAAGAAATCCAAGCTAAAAAAATGTTCCAAATCACTAATAATTAGAAAAATGCAAATTAAAGCTACTGTGAGGCTTTGCCTCTCACTGGTCAGATTAGATAAGGTGGTAGAAAAGGAAAATTACAAAGTTAATAGTTCTGCCATCTAGTTCAGCCATTCTGGAAAGTGATTAGGAACTATGCCCAAAATGTTACTATATTATATATATACCCTTTGACTCAGCAATACCACCATTAGGCCTACACCCCAAAGAGATCAAAGAAAGAAGAAAAGGACCGATATGTGTACAAATAGTTATAGCAGCTCTTTTTGTGGTGGCAATGAACTGGAAACTAAGAGGTGACCATCAGTTGGGGAATGGCTGAACACATGATGGTATATGAATGTAATGGAATACTATTATGTGGAAGAAAATGAAGATGATACTTTCAGAAAGACGTGGAAAGAATTGCGTGAACTGATACCATGTGAAGTGAGCAAAACTAGGAGAATGACTTACACAATAGCAATAGCATTTTAAAGACAAACAATTTTTGGAAAGCTTAAGAATTCTGATCCGTATAATACTTCCTGATTTCAGATCAAGCATGATGCTCCAGGGTATATAATGAGGATTTTTTTTTTTGATTTGGCCAATGTAGGAATTTCTTTTGATTGACTATGCATATTTGTTACAAGGTGGTTTTTTTAATGGGTGGGGGGGTGGGGTGGGGAAAGAGAAGATAGAGCTTTGTTGATTGGGGGAAAAATTTAAAGTAAAAAATATTGAAAGAAAGAAGCGATAGCTAAGACATCGTGTAACACTTTGTTACCGGATGCTCTGTTTTATGACCATTTGTTTTGTCCGATGTGTACAGGACTGCTGACAAGGCTTGAGGAGTTGATTCTCAGTTACAACAGAATCAAGACTGTTCCCAAGGAGCTGAGTTACTGTGCCAGCTTAGAGAAACTAGAACTTGCTGTCAACAGAGATATTTGTGACCTTCCACAGGAGGTTAGCATGATATAGCTTCCAACAGAAATAGTCTCCATTCATTTCTGGTTTATTTCTCAGTTGTGTTGGGGGAAAAAACATCAACTTGGAAAACAACAGCTTGGTTTCCGTTTTTAACATGGAATTTGGTGGAAACATTATAAGTATATTTTATTAAATAAAACAGAAATCGGTTTTTAATTAGAGAAAGAGCTATGATTCACTTCAAAGACAGTAATTGTGAATCTTGAGCAAGGACATGGCAGTAGAATGGCTTATTTTATGATTGTTTACGGAATAAGGGTGCTCCCAGGTGATGTATGAATGTGACACCATATTAAATTATCCCCCTTGACAGATTCCTAGGCTCTGCGAGGTCAGAAGCAAGATAGCAGGCTTGGTGAAACGCTAAACCCTGATCTATGTGAGACATGTTGTCGCACTGTTAGCCACTCTAAATGATTCATACGCTAAGCCTTAGATTTTGTGTGTAGATAAAAAAAGAAGACAGTGTAAAGCACTCTGAACCAGTGGAGGAAATTATTATAGAACCTTGTCTTGATACAGTAATATGCTTGAGAGTACAAACCTCCAAAGTGATAAATATTTGAATTTCTATGCACAGTATTCAATGTCTAGGTCATATCACCCCCAAGATGGAGGATTAGACATTTTCTCCAGTGCTCACTAACTCTCAAAAATTCCCCAAAGTAGGAATTATGTACAGGAAGTAAATCAATTATAGCTGGCCAAGATGCCAAGGGGCCTAATGGAGCAA
Source organism: Trichosurus vulpecula (assembly GCF_011100635.1). Taxonomy (NCBI): domain Eukaryota; kingdom Metazoa; phylum Chordata; class Mammalia; order Diprotodontia; family Phalangeridae; genus Trichosurus; species Trichosurus vulpecula. Next base: position 72,368,542 of record NC_050579.1, read on the forward strand.
ACTTATTTGTTGCACCTGCTACTGTACCCTCCTCTCTGGGGAGGCACACAACCAGCTCCACTAGCTTATGCTTTGAAATCCACTCAACAGTCTCTCTGCTGCTGCTGTATCTTTGTCATACCCCGCCCTATTCTCACCCCACCATTCTGTGGCACCAAATAGCAGACTTCAAATCTCTCTACCCTCCTATAAAGACAGGAACATAATCTGCTTGGGCCAGCAGCACATTGTCAAAGAACTAAAAAACAGAGGGAACTAGGATAGGTGCCAAAATGTGTGCAGAATGGCATCAGGCCTGAATGAAAGGGGACTGTCTTTCAACTGGGACTTGTACTATCCCCTTAGGGGACTGAGACCCATAAAAAATGAATTCCCCATGGAGGAAGAGGCTGAGACAGCATTGCTGCCCAGCCCCTGGGGACAAATCTCCCATCAAAGGGAAAGGAGTGAAAAAGTGAGCAATAGAGATTATAAGGGGAAAAAATATTAAAATTACCAGAGATCTCTGGAGGAAGAAAACTTAATTAAATAATCTAAAGCACAAGCAAGTAAATAAGAGTCCTTGTGAGGAACAAATAAGAGAGCCTCTATAAAATGCTTTTCAAACTTTAAAGTGGCATATATATATATATATATACATATACATATATATATGAGTGACATTTATTATTATATAACCATCAAATGTTAGGTGCTAAAATGACAATGAAAACATTACCATGCAGTGAAAACATACTAAAATATGCCCATTCTCAAGATGTAGGAAATCTTTCTAGACTAGTTACTATATGCTTGGGTATTCTGGAAGATATTATTCACCTTTACTAAGTGAGCACTCTCTTTGAAGAATTTATTTTTTTTATTCTTCCTAGGCTGTCCGGTTGTGTTTTTTCTTGTTTTCTTTTGTTTTGGCTCTGTCTTGTGCTATAGTGATAAGAGCTGTGCCGGGTATGATGGACTTACCTCAGTTCCCTGACTGGTCTTCACTTAGCCTCTTTTGTTCTGAAAATCTTCTTTTCATTTTTCAGCTCAGCAATCTTTTGAAGCTCATTCACCTCGATCTGAGCATGAACCAGTTTACAACCATCCCTTCAGCTGTGCTACACATGCCTGCCCTTGAGTGGCTAGACATGGGAAGCAACAGACTTAAAACACTTCCTGACTCTATAGATAGGTAAAGTGATAATAATAATAAATTTTTGTGGGGGGTGGGGTTTGGAAGGGGAAAGGCAGGGCAATTGGGGTTAAGTGACTTGTCCAAGTCACGCAGCTAGTAAATGTGTCAAGCGTCTGAGGCCGCATTTGAACTCAGGTCCTCCTGACTCCAAGGTCGGTGCTGTATTCACAATAATAATAATTTTTAAACTAGCTATCAACCAATGTCCTAACTTTGGGGGAAATATGCAGTTAAACTAGTAACATCTCATGCTATTTTTAAATACTAGTGAATATTTATATTCCATATGATCAAAAGATTTTTGGGAGAACCTAAATTTGCCATTTTGCAATTTCCACCCATCACTCCCAGTTTTCTTCTAGAGAATAAGTTTGCCACTACTTTGGTGACTTAGAATCTATGGACTTTGTACTCTAGTGAAATTCTATTAAATAGCACAAACCTAAGGTATACTCCTGTGGAAAACTTATGGGATGACATAGATGGGAGTTTCATAGGATGGGCGGCATGAATAGGCAGCAGTTTGTGTCTTTGGAGGAAATAATAGCTTACATTTATAGTCTTAGCTCAATTGTAAAATTTTGTTTTTAAAGCTTAAAGAACTATATACAGTCAATCCTCAACTTTTGCAGGGATAACACTCCTAGAAAATGGCGCAAAAGTAAAAAATGTGAATATTGATATGTTGAACCTATGGAAAATAGGGGGTTAGGTTCCTGTGACACTAAAACCTGCAATTTTTCACTAGAGATTGCTGAAAATACACTTTTCTGCATGCAATTCTTCAAAACAAAACATTATTTCTGATAATATGTACTTCTCCTAACACAATGATCAAGGAATAGCCCATAAAATGCAATACACAAAATAAAATTGGTAACATGCAAAACATTTTTTCTCACAATTCCCGAGAATTCCATGACCTTTTGTACTATCTCAATTTTTTTAGTTTCAGACAATATTCACTTTTCATAACACAAAATCTACAGCACCATAAATACCATACAGCAAATAAAATTCTTAAAACTGAAACATTTTAACCTGAATCTGTATTAGATGGCAGTGTGAGAGTGTTTTACTCTCCTTCCAGTAGCCTCTCTATCTTGGCTGTCCTCTTAAAACCAAGAGAGAGGTTTTAGTCACTGCTGGGACTTTAGTCACTGCTATCAGAAGATCCCAAGACTGGCAAGGTCTTGACATCATGTCCAACACTCTATCTATCCTTCATGGATGGTAGACAGCGTTGGAGATTGTGAAGGATGCACCAGCCTGAAATAATCTGCAGCAATGTCTGCCTCCTTTGCAGTTTGAGATCCTTAAGAGTCTCCCAGCCAACCATGGCTACAGATATTACAGCATGAAGTTTATCTAAATTAACCTTTATGTTCTCACTAAGAAGCTCACTGAGCTGCGTCACTGACTTTGCAGCTTGGACTTAGAGCCCAAAGAACTTGCAATATGCTTCAGGGGCATAATTGCAACACAAAACTTGAGTTTTAAAGGCAAACAATGAAAAGATGCCATGAATGCATGACTCTTTACAAAGGTAGGGTGAACAAGACCAGTGAACCGCCCAAAAGGATACCAGATACTCCGCAAACTTGCCTGCATCTGGCCTCTCATTTTTTTCTCTACCGTGCATAGCTGTGAGTATGCATGTTTGCGAACATGAAAGCGAATATGAAGTTACTAACAAAAATCAGTGAATGCTTGAAGTAAAGACAGCTAAATTTGGGAATGTTGAGGGTTGACTGTATTACTATTGTTAGCTCTTATTTAGCGATAATGATAGCTAGCATTTATATAGGAACTTTAAGGTTTGCAAAGCCCTTTATTGCATATATCATTTCATTTGATCCTTATAATGATTCTGTGCTATTATTCCCACTTACAAATTAAGAAACTGAACGAGGTTGAGAGGATTTAAGTGACTTGCCTAGGGTTATTCAGCTAATAATTGTAAGGCAGAATTTGAATTCAGTTCTCCTTGACACCAAGCCCAGCACTTTATGCATTTATGGACTAAGGGATCCATAGTGATAAAAAATATACAGACCTGACATCTGTGGCTTTTTTTTAAAGCTGGTATTTTCACAATGCATATAATTAACTGTCAAATCTTTTCACACTTAAGAATGGAAAACCTACATACATTATGGCTCCAGCGGAATGAAATTACATGTTTGCCAGAAACCATCAACAACTTAAAGAACTTGGGAACTTTGGTTCTCAGCAACAACCAACTGCAAGATATTCCAGAGTGCATGGAAGGAATGGCAAATCTCAGGTAAAAATCTTGTTGCAAAGAGTGTACCAGAAAGCTACCTACACAATCCCCTCTGGTGGCAAAGAAAGAGCATAAGGGAAAGGTTTTTAATTCCATTTGTATCTTTAGGCTCAGCCTAATCTAAGCCATTCAGGGTAACAGCCTTCAAATTAATAGTAATAGTTCCCATTTCTATAGAGCCTTAAGCCTTTACAAAGGCTATCCTCACAATAAGCCCATGATGTGGGTAGAGCAAATATTATTATTAATGTTTAACAGAAAAGGAAACTGAGACTCACAGAGGTTAATTTTCTCCATTGAAATCCTACTCTGAAGCTTAATTATGGCTTGGAGGTGACAGGGACCTCTTATAGTAACAAATGTACTGTAAGGAGTTTAATCTATAGGTAAAAGGAATTTTTTTCAGTTAAATAGATTTTTGTGGTCAACCAGACAGGAACCAGCCTCTAACCTGTGGGTGGCTGGAGCCAAACAGAGCAGGCTAGAGACAGGAGAGTCAGGATGCAACAGAAGTTTAATTTCAAAATGAGGAAAATGCTTGCAGGCGGAAGTCCTCCTGAGTAGGAGGGCTTAACATGCTGGGGCAAGGCATTTGCAGACATAAAAGCCACAAGTGGGCTGGACCATGACATACTCATTCTTAGGTCTTGAGTAGCAGTTCCCACAGCAGGCTCATGTGTGGACAATGCAGGCATCCCTGGGTGCTGTGGGAATAATTTCCAAGTTGATTGTCTCACAGAACCAGAGTTAGCATGGCGTAGAACAGGAGAGCAGTACCTGGTTTGATTCACTTAGCTGTTACAAGAAACAGGGATTATAAGCATGTCAAGAGGTGTGATGAATGGCTCTTAGTCGGTGGGAAATAGGGAGAGCTCCAACAAATCTAAGCAGTTATTGATTAATATGAAACATAAATCCCTCAGTGAGCACCTGGCGCTGGTCAAAGCAATACACTCTGCCAGAAGCTGAGATCATTCAGAGGACAAATGATTGTTGTTATGCCAAGCCCAGTGCATGGCATACTTGTTGGGCCTTAGCTTTGGGAAACACTGTCTTCAAATACCTTGACAGTGGTTTTCTTGAAGAAATTAATAAAAAGAAACTCATGGTACATAACATAATGTTCTTTTCCTCCTAAACTTATAGTTCTCCTCTCTATGTCCTAGGATAATTTTCATGATTAATCAGAACACTAAGCAGAGGTAATCTTTTAAAAGTGTTATTGATGTCTTCTTTTTAATATCTTAGGCATTTCCCAATATATCCCCTCCCCCATCCCTACCCCATTAGAACAATCACCATTGAAAAGGCAACATGATATGGTGGAAAGACTGCTAGATTGTGAGTCATGATGTGAGTTCAAATCCATTTGTCATTTACTAGCTGTGTAATTTTGGGCATGACAATCTCCTAGGACTCAGTTTCTTAACCTGTAAAGAGAGAGGATTGCCTTAAATGACCTCTGTGGTCCCTTCCCCCTCTAAATGTTCAATCCTAAATATTTGGTGTAACAGTCCACACTCAGTCCCCCACCACCTCACTGAGAGGAAGAATGTGATTTCTAGAATCATTTGGGAGCAAAATCTGCCCCTGGATTTTCAAAAGCAGAACACAGGCTCTGAAAGGTCATATCCCATAAGAAAGACTTCAAAACTGGCTTGTCCAAGGACCATTCTAGCTAAGAGTGGAAAAGTTCTTCATCAGAAGGCTGATCATTAGGTGACAGTCGTGCGTAGTGGAAAGATTGTGACATGCATTCGAGGAGGTAATCGCACCATTGAAATCCCAGGTCTTCTTTCAAAGTATCACCATCTGTATGAAGGGTCAAGAACAGCATGAACCAGCTGACCCCAGGCTCCATATTAAAGAGCATCTGCCCAATATCTGGACATTAGCCTTGGAAAGGGCTGTTAAAACTGGGTAAGAAGAGCTTCCGTTTGTCCCTTTCTTCTTCCCTCCCTTCCTCCCATCACTAATGCATAATCCCCTCGTAGGACAGAACTCTCAATATTCTCATAAGGCACTTGTCCTAATTCCTGAGATTCTTGGACCAGGGACTACACAGCACCTGCAGTTTCTTTTCTCATAGAAGCTTCCCTCATACTCATATCTCACACTTGTGCCCTCTGTCCACTTGGCACCATTCTAACAAAATACCGCACCACTGTTCAACTAGATTATTACAATAGGCTCTTAATTGATCTCCCTGCCCCCCTCCAGTTTCTGCCAAATATTTATCCATAAAATAGAAGTCTGACAATGTCATTTGCCGTGTTTGCCATATAATAAGAAGGTAAACTGAGGCAATTCTCTGCTCAAGGTAACGTTTATTAACAGGGGTATGCTGCCTGCCAATAAATAGGTCAATGGATTGTCTCCTTTTATGCCAAGGACCCTAAGCCAATGAACAGCTCTCCTTTTATAGGTTTAGGGGAATACAGAACAAAGAACAGAACAGTGTAGATGACATCATGGGATTGTGTGAAACATGACTGGTTACAAAGTTAAGGCACAGGGAACAATGTGATTGGTTGGAAATTTGGTAATGAGAGCTAGCAACGACTCCCCTTCTTCTCTCATAAGACTAAGAAGTGCTCATCATATGAGTCCAAGTACAAGAGAGGGAACTAGACCTCCTGTAATAATGTTACTTGCAGCTGCTGCAGAGGTGTAAGGCCAATAACACCAGCACACAGGAGGGCTGCTAGCATAGGTTCTTTGATCTGCTTTTCTAAGGAAAGCAACTTTAAGATGCTTACAATCTTATTTTAATTAAACATACAAATATCATTCACTTAGTTCAGGGGAAAAAGCCAGCACCCTGAACTTCAGAGCAAATACAAACAGAAATTACAAACAGAGACAATATAGACAGATCAATAGACAGGTTTCTGTCTGACCATAGTATACGTAGATACCAGAGAGAGAGAAGAATCAACATCTGGGTTTTCAAAGCCAGGGGGCTCTGTAGAGGCTACCCAGAGTCTCATCTGGTCAAATCACATGACACTCTTCCAGTGAGTGAGAGCCCCAAAACAAAATGCTAACCTCAGAGTATATATATATATATATATATATACCCTTTTTCAGGGTCAGAGGGCATCACTACAATGTGACTCAAACTCATGTGACTTAGGCTTTCTTGTGACTAAAGCAGGTCATCAAAGACTCCTGATTCAATCAAAGACTCTTGATTGAAACAAAGGCAAGATTCAATCAAAGGCACTCAATCACCTCAGTGCTGAGAAGCACTCAAACAAAAGACAAGGAAAAGTCCCACTTTGCTTGCCATTACATTTGAAAGGCAAGACTCATCAAAGGTATTTGATTACCTTAGCATTCCAAAAGAGAAAACAGTAAAAAAAAAAAAAAAGTCCCACCCTGATTACTATTACACCTGCTTGAAAGATAGCTTGGTGGTATAAAGATATTAGGCCTGACTCCTTCATGTTCACACACATACCCCAAGATCAGTTACATTCCTTGAGGCAAGAATAGATCTGTAATTAGCAGGAGAACTGAATTTTTAAACATAAGCTATTACAGACCAGCTGAAGTTCTGAATGAAGTTCAGAGACAAAGAACCATGATTTAAACAGTTACAGGACAAAAGCAAATACAGGACAAAATCAATTACTTGAAAATAGGATAAATGAGAAAATTAAACAGGATCGATTGAATCTTCTCACATTTCCCTGCTCTGGAAGCTGCAGGGGTTCTCTATTACCTGTAGGATAAAAGACAAAATCTTATATTTGGCATATAAAGTTCTTCGTAGTATTGCTCTACCCTACTTTCCAGGATTGTTGGAAAAAAGAAAAAGAAAAAACAGAGAAGGAGGGAAGGAGAAAGGAATAAAGGGAGAAAGAAGAAGAGGAAGAAATAAGAGGAAGAAAGAAAAAAGATAGAAAGCAAGTGAGCTCATTAAGCATATCCTACAAATAATACATCCTAGGGACACAAATACAGAAGTTGGACAGTCCTCAGGAGATAACACATATTGGAGGGTAGTGTCCAGAGAGGAAAGTTTTCGCCCAAGGAGTTACAGGGATTGTGAATGGAGTCACAGAGCAGTCCATCACCACACTCTTTCTAGTAGGAATGGTAGTGTCAGTTTGATTACTTTTTCCTGAGCACAAGCAAGAGATGGGAAGTGTGAACCTTTGGTGGGGAGTGGGGTACAGAGCAGGAATTACATATAGCAGGACAAACAGCAAGTTAACTAGACAGCCCTGGTTCCTTTGTGAGATAACCGGACGGGATATTAAACATGGTATGTGTTTTTCTAGATACTGGGTTGGCTGAGTTGTTATTTACTAATCTATGCATTGGGACAGCTAAGGTTCCACACATAATTTTCATATTATTATTGGGGCACCAACATCCTTTCAGTCATTTGTCTTGCAACCTGGATTGTCACCCTCAACTCCTCAATGTCTCAAGGCTCCTTCCTATCCCATATTCAATCTGTTGCCAAACCCTGTCAATTCTGCTTAGAGTGGCTAGGTGGCAGAGTGGATAAAGTGCTGGTGATTAGCCCTGCCCATTGTTCTGTAGTTGCTGAGCTTTACTGTTTGAAGGAGGGTGGCTCCAACAAGAAAGATGGGTAAGATCTCTTTGTAGCAGAGTAGTGTGGCACCTCTGTGTCAACATGTCTGAGTTACCTTGTGTGACTTAGGAAGTTGTGCACTGGACAGTGGTGCAAATTGTATGGTGCTCTTTTGCATAGAGATCACCTAAAGGCTAGAGTCAGTAGTCAACAAGCATTTATTAAGCACCTACCAAGTGCCAGGGGAGCAGCTAGGTGGCATAGTGGATAGAACAAAGGCCTGGAGTCAGGAAGAACTGAGTTCAAATCTGGCCTCAGACATGGTTTAACTGTGTAACCCTGGGCAAGTCACTTAACCCTGTTTGATTCAGTTTCCTCATCTGTCAAATCAGCTGGAGAAGGAAATGGAAAACCACTCCAGTATCTTTGCCAAGAAAATCCCAAATGGGGCGGGGTCATGAAGAGATGGACACAACTGAAATGGCTGAACAACAGAACCAAATGCTAAGAATTGGGGATACAAAGAAAGGCAAAAGACAGTCTCTGCTCTAAAGAAACTTAGTCGAAGGGACAAAACAACATGCAAACCACTATGTACAAACAGGATATGTACAGTATAAACTGGGGATATCAATAGAGAGAAGGTAATAGTATTAAGGGGGATCAGGAAAGGTTTCCTGGGACTTGAATAAAGCCAGGGGGAGCATGAGATGGAATGCGGAGGAAGGGAATTCCAGGCATTAAGGACATACAGGGAAAATTCCCAGGATTGAGATTTAGAGAGTCTTGTTCAAAGAACCAAATGGAGGACAGGCATCAGAGTTTATCAAATGGGCCAAAAGGGATAGCGGTGGGATGGTAGTAGTGGCATGGTCAGACCTGCACTTTAGGAAAATAAATTTGACAGCTGAGTAGAGGATAGACTGAAATGAGGAGAGACTTAATGCAGGGAGACCAACCAGCACACTATTGCAATGGTCAAGGCATGAGGTGATGAGGGCTTGGACCAGGTTGATGGCAGTGTCAGAGGAGACAAGTATATAGCAGAAATGTTACAAAGGGGAAAGGGAAGGGAATAAGCATTTATTTAACATCTAACAATTTAACATTGTGTTTTTCAATTATCTCCGTTGATCCACACAACAACCCTGTGAGGGGGGTACTGTTATGCTCCCCATTTTATAGTTGAGGAAACTGAGGTAACTGAGATTAAGTGATTTGCCCAGATTCACACAGCTAGTAAGTGTCTAAGGCTGGATGTGAACTCTTGATTCCAGATTCGATGCTTTTGTCCAGTCACCTAGCTGTCTCTAGGCAGAATTGACAGGACCTGGCAACAAACTGGATATGGGTGGGTGGGTGGAAGCTGTGAGAAAGTGAGATGAGGATGACACCTAGGTTGCAAGCCTGGGTAACTGGAAAGTTGGTGGTGCTGAAGATAAAATATGAAAATTAAACTTAGGAGGAAACAATAGTTTTGTTTTGGACAGGTTGGGTTTATAAGGTCTACAGGTCATCTGGATAGAGTTGTCCAATAAGCATAATTTTTGTGTGTCAAAAGTTCAGTAAGAACTGTATCTTTAACAGTATCTCAGCTATTTCCTAGTCTCTTAGATATGCTCATGCCAGAGATAGTGGACCATGCTAGTCAACAGTTAAGGTACCATGACAGTACCATTTTCTGATGAATTACCAGGTTTGTCAACTTCAGGGATAACCCATTAAAACTGGAGGTAACACTTCCTCCTTGTGAAAATGCAGATGAAGAGGAGGACAAGGAATTATTTGGCATTCAATTTATGCATGCATATATCCAAGAGTCCCGCAGGACAAAAGGTAAGAGCTTTGTGTTATCAGAATTTGGATGAAACAGTAATTTCATTGATGTGGGTATTCCTTTTTCCTCCCATTTACTGCCTAATTTTTTTTTTCTAATTCAGTGATAGAAATGGGAATGGAAATGTAGAAAAGTCAATTCAGTTCATAAATTAAGTGAAAAGAGGTAGAGGAAATTGTAAGCATTCCTTTCTTAACTGCATGGCTACTCCTCAGCTTAAAATTTTTTTTTCATTACATTAATTTTCAAATATATCCCAGCTCACCTTTCCCACTCCATTCTTGTAACAAAGATTATAAAAGAGAAAAAAGCAGTTCAGCAAAACCAACCAACACGTTGACTGACACTGTGTGCAAAATTCTGTTTGGGGTCCTTGGTGGATTAAAAGCAATGAAAGAAGGGAGACATATTTTCTCAACTTTTCTTGATCATAATAATCTCGCTTTCATTTTATTGTTCTATTTCTATTTTTTTTAGTAAAAGCTTATATTTTCCCCTTGCTCTGATAACTCCACTCTGCATCAGTTTACATGAAATTTCCCACGCTCCTCATTCTTCACATTCATTTCTTACAGTACATTCATGTAACTGCAATTTAATTTAGCTGCTTCCCAAATGATTGGGCACCTGCTTTGTTGCGAGTTCCTAACAATCATTTTAAAAAGTGCTGCTATGAATACTTTAGTACCCATGGGACCTTTCTTTCCATTTTTTACCTCCTTGGAGTAAATGCTTAGTAGTACAATCTATGGGAACTCCCCAATTTTTAAAGTAGCAAGTGAATCTTTTGGCCTCAAAACAGAAAGTTCTGTACAGATGAACATTGCCGAGTCTGTTTTTGTTATCTGTAAAGTGAGGGGGTTGGATTAGAAAATCTCTGAGATCCCTCAAAGCTCTAAACCATAGGATTTAATTTCCAAAACTCCACAGGATAATTGTTTTAGGGCATTCCATGAGTAATTCTGATTTCTTGAGCACCCTGACATCTACTTTCTCCTTTCCAACCCTAAAATTCATTCCGCCTAGAAATTATAAAATGTTATAGGAAATGTATGTCATAAATACCATCCCAAATGAAGGTTTTGGTTAATATCTAGGTACTATGGATCCTAGTTAGTATAGAGTTAACTACTGAAAATTTCATTCTGATTTAAGGAATGAAAACTGAAGACAATGCTTCAAACAGTATATTGGGGTATAGTGGAAGGGGTGAAAGATTATTCTTGTCAATGAATTAAAGACACTGATGTTATGCTTTAATAGTTCAAACATGCCTATTATTCACCAAAATGAAATATTTCATACTTAATGGTTAATAGAAAAATTTATCATTTTGATAAATAGTAGATTGTTCTAATCTTAAACATTAAGAGTGTTGGTCTTATTTTTTCCTTTGCACAGACAGCTTTATTCTTTGACTTGCCAATATCTGAGTGTTTTAACTTATTCCAGGAGAAAAAAATAAACTAAAACCAAAAAATTGTAGGCTTAAGGAGGGGCATCTTCATCATATAACTCAAGATTTCATGAGATTGTATCAATGGGCAAAAAAGATAAGTTTAAATGCTGGCAAGTGTGAGGGGAAAATGTCCTCAAATACAGAGTATTGTGGGTTTTAAGCAATCGAACTTGACCCAGAGAAAAAGAAATAGGGGTTCTCTGAAGGCATCTCTTCATTACAATATTGCAGCCAAAAAACAACCCTAATAAAAAGATAGGAGGTTATCTGGAAGGATATTAGAAAACAAAGCCCTGGGCAAATCATGGTGCTTCTCTGGGCGTTTCCTTGTTTGTAAAATTAAGGGTTGCGAGATGATCTGTAAGGTGCTTTATGACTCTAAACCTATGGTTTTGTGAACATGGTGTCTGTGTCTAATAAGATATACTCTAACATCAATATAGTCTTTCCCTTGGCTAACAAAAACAGTCATCTCCTAAGTTCAAGATGGGGCACCAGAATTTGTGTGAAAAAGGCCTGGTGGTTTTAGAGGGCGAAATCTCATTATGGGTCAATAGTGTGACACTGAAGCCCCAAAATCTAATGTGATTTTAGATTACACTGAGAAGCAAAGTACCCAGGACTAGTGAGGCGGCAGTCCCACTATTCTTCCTCTTGAGTATCATCTATTTTGTAAGCAGCATGAGGCCAGGGGCTGGTTTTGCTTTTTCTTGGCATCCCCAGTGCTTAGCACAATATCTGGCGTATAGTTAAGTACTTAATAAATGCTTATTGACTGACTAATTGATGATGGGTGTCTAACAGTTTTAAGATAGTCAAATGGAAGGTCCACTCTGTCTGACTCCATAAAGCAGAACCAGGACTATGGATGGGATCTCAGAGTTTGAGTTTGAAGGGATCTCTGTGATCATCTGTCCAATGCCCTCCTTGTACAGCTGTTTAGAAGCAAGGTCTAGAGAGCCAAGTGACCTGTCCAAGGTCATGAGGACAGTAAGTGGTAGAGAAAGGATCTGAGCCCATGTCCTCTTACTCTAAATCCGGTGTTTTCTCTACTGTCAGCCTCTGCAGAGGTTACAAAGCAGTGCACTAAGGCTTCATGTGAGGAAAGCTTGCCAAGAATTAGAGCTCTATGGAAGTGCAATGAGCTACCTTGGGAGGAAGCAGGTTTCCCCTCAATCAAAGTGCAGCCTTTGACCAAAGGCTGTGTGACCATTTGTGGGATACATTGTAGTGGGGATCCTTGGGTGACCAGGAGACTTTTGGGGGTCCTTCTAACTCCAAATGGGATTCTAAGTACAGGCCCGGGGACCTTAGGGAGCTTAGCTCAGTCCAGAACTGCTCCTTACCACATTTATCTCAGGGTGATGAATTTTTTAACCACAGTAACACATGAAAACCATTTATGAAGTTGTATGTGAATAGCGATGTAAGTGGGGGAAGGAATACCTACACTGATAAAATCATGGTCCTTTAAGTACTGAAAAATATATAGTAGACTAGATAACATGAATAAGTTTAACTTAATGTTTATGTACTAGCCAGTCATGTTTGGTACAATGAAAATGGCTCTCTGCCATAGTTTATGTCTTTTGGATCAGGGAATACTAATAATATTTAAAAAACTAAATTGAACCATTCTAGTTTTATTTGATATGAAATTAAAAACATAAGAAAAACGGAATTAAGTAATTTTACTTTAGTACTATAATATGTAAATAAAAACTGACATTTTAAAAAATTAAGATTTATGGCTAGCAAAAATCAAAAGTTCTACAATGACAGACTTATCACCAATAATTTACTTACTCAAGCACAGACTATCTAGTAATGTCAGAATAATCCAAATACTGTTGCCATTTTTCTAATAAGAATTATGAACTAATAACTCCTAATTATTAGCATAATCACACCTGGATACTTGTTTTAGCAAAGATAACAATTAAGAAGCCTATATTCCTTTTTGAAGATGAGGGTAGAATTATATCAGATGCTACAAGAAAGTACAGAAGTCCTAACATATTTGTTCATGTTAATACTTCCCTATGCATAAAACTCACTGCCCAAAGATGACAGACTTAAGCAAGAAATGAATATTTTTGATTCTATTGCCTAATTCCCTTTAATTTCCTTTTCTCAAACTGAGGAAAACACTGGGGATATTGGTAAATATAAAACCCAGCTGATTACAGAAAATGTTTATTTGTGGAATTCCCAACCAGCTCATTATTAGGTAGAAAAATAATACAACATCTGTATTTCAAATAAACATTTCTTCTCTTCTGGTGTTGGTCATTTGTAAATTCTGATATGATATGGATATTTCCAAAATCTATCTAAAAGTGATCTTATCGATACTGATTTCATAACCTCATTGAGGTAAGATGAGTATTTGTTTCCAATCATAACCTGGTTGTTTTTCTTAGATTTACCCCAACAAATCTTTATATATTACAGAAATTCTGAAAAAAAATTCTGAAATTTTTCCTTGTTCCAAAAAAATCCTTTAAAAAGATTTATTTATTCCATATATAGAGCAACATTCAGAAATTATACAATAGAAATTAGCTAAACAAAAATTAAATTCTTCCAAAATTTATGCAAATAGGCACTTTTGTTAAGATTCTACATTATATGTGGGAATGCTTTTGTATTTCAGAAAACAAAGAAAATTGTCCCCCTGTTTTGCCAGTCTCTATAAATAATGATGAATAAAATATCTCAAGATAACCTACTGAAGAGGATTATTTTGAGGATCCGGTGAACTATCTAAACATCAGCACTTCTGAAGTCTTTGAAAACAAACCACAGAATTTGAAGAGCTCACAACATACAAACATGCTTGTATTATCAGTTATTTAAAATATTTTGGGTTTTTTTGTGAATATAAAGAACCATAATTTGAAACTTTACTGTTTTGTGGGAGACAATTTTCCTATAATTTTTGTATAAATGATCTTATCTGTTTAAAATATCCAGAGAAGGACTATAAAATTTTTCAGTGGGAACTGTCTGAATTTCTCTTTTATCATGTATTTGAGTCTGGTGTTGAAGACTGTTTGGGTAAAGCTGTTAACAGGACATTTTCTAAAGACACAAAGGAGTCTGCATAGTACTGTAAAGAAGCGTTGTATCCCTTCTGTTGTAAATACTGGATTCGGCCCTGGTCAATCAGCAATTTACAGAGACGACCTATATTTTTCCTTTCTTCAACAGTAAGAAGCCTAGATCCAACAACAACAAAAAACAAAATCAGAATAAATTTAGCAGCATGGTTTATCAAAAAAAATTTAATCATTTGTAATAAGTACAATTTTCTTAGAATTACAAAGTAGTATATAAACTGCTATACAGTATTTGTTAATACATACGGTAATTTTTTAGCTGAACCATTAATAAGCACCTAATAAATTCTTGATTATGTCCCCAGAACTACATGTTGAACCTACTCTTTATGTCTTCTAAGGGACCTTTTGAGACCATAATCAATGATTTATGAATTTTAATTTACTGTAAAATTCAATTTAGAATTCCACTTTATAACCTGTGTTATACATCTTGAGAAAATGAACAATCATTTTTCCTTCTTGTTGAACATCACATCACAAAATGAGTCACTTACCCAGGTAAATCTTCGGGATTATCATCTGTTTTCCTGTATCCTTCACGGTCATGCTCTTCATTATCATTGGTCTGATCATTTCTTTTCTTTAAATTAATTTTTGGTGTTTCCAAAGTTGTTTCTCGCATTCCACAAGTGGCCCAGCTACTCATTCGTTGGAAATAGTTAAATTCCACTGGCCCAAGTCCTAGGGTCTTGAAAAATTCTTTGCCCACATAATGCCTCCAATCACACCTATGATGACAACAAAGCGCAATAACGATGCCAGCCACAGGGATCCACCGCTCTGATTCATTCTTTTCACTTCCTTCATTTACTGAAGTGTCATTTTCTTCGTCCATTTTATCATTCTTCATACGCTTGGCTACAGGTTCCTCAGTTCTTTCTTTGCAGCTGGTAGGATAGGTTTCAACTAAACATCGCAATGCAAGATCTGCAAACATAATTATATCATATGATCTCCAAACCACATTGTAAGAAATAAATACTTTGTACATTTACTAAGCAATGCAATAAATATTTTCCTTTATCTCTCAGTGAATTATCTACTTTATTCTATAAATTCTTGGCGTTTTCCTTTCAATTCATGGCCATTCTCATTTTTTCTGTTGATTTATTCTGTAATAAAGCCTATATCCCCAAAATAGTTGGAAGGAAGGGACGTTTGAGACTTGCAGCCTGGAAAAACCTTAATTTAGCAGCTAGATTTCTTTTCTCCTTCCTCAGACCAAATGAGGCTCAGTGTTGCCAAGAAAGAACTTTTATCTAAAAAAATAACCTACTTCTAAAACCCAGGGAAATTGTTAATCATATTGAAAACAAAATAATTAGGCAGGGAAAGGAAGAGAAGGGAGGGGAGCGAACAGCTTCCCCTTCGGTTGCTAGATATGGAGGTGTGTGATACCTCCATAGCAGGAAGAAATGAGTGCAGGGAAAGGGATAAGAAAATTCTGCATTTTCCAACAAATTTCAATTTGTTACTTAATGTCTTTCTTTTTAAGTAATAAAGAGCTGACAATTCCAAAACACTTTATGATTCACAGGGTACTTTCCTTAAAACAATCCTGTGAGTGCAAGGACTGTCAACTCCATTTTACAGATGAGGAAACAGACTCTGAGAGAGAAAGTGACTTGCCACTCATCACAAAGCCATAAAGTGTTTCAGGCAGGACAGGAACCCAGAGCTCCTGCTTCCAAGTGGTGCTTGTGAATTCAATTTTAGAGCTGGAAGGCATCACAGAGAGATCATCTGCTCCAACCTCTTAATTTTATCGATGAGGAAAATGAGGCTTGGAAAAGTTATGGCAAGGTCATACAGATAATGCCAAAAATGGAACAGGAAACCCAGCTCTTGGGTCTCATATAATACTCTAGCATTAGGCTTAGTACCATACCTTATTAAAAAGGCAAAACAATCTGTGTTTATAGCTATAAAAATTAACTACCCTATAGAAAGAATAACTAAAAAGAAGCATATATCCTTGTCTATGTGGCTAAAGGCTCCATACCAACAAGACTGTGAGACACATGGGCAAGACTAATACTGATATCAAATGAACAAAAAAGATCACTTGATTGTAACATTACTTGACCCCCGGAAATCCACAGAAATGAGACGAAGGTCACTGTCAAAGTCTCCCCACATAATTTCTATCTCTACCACCATTAGCCCTTTTATTTTCCAAATTGGACACTGTTGAAGGCGAGAAGGGAAAAGAAGGTTACTGGGAAGGTGGTGGGCGTAGGGTCTCAAAGGAATTATTTCAAGACAAAACAAAAGTACTCCATTCCCAACAGGTGTTTTGCTTGTTCTGAATGAAGAGCAGTGGCTGTGGCAACTCTGACCAGCTCTGTCCTGGGATGCAGAGACCCAAATGCAGGACTAACTAATCAGGTCTTAGTATGTCCTCTCCTTCCAACTGACTCTATTCCCAAAGATAGTGGTGGGATGGAAACCAAAGTTCTGAAGTGGCTTCTTTTACCTTATCTTGACAAAACAAAAAAAAGGTTTTCTACTTATCTGTATATTCTACTTTTATTATTCTCAAATTCCTGAAATTTCCCTAGTTCTCTGTCATTCAACAATCCTGATGCCTTAGAACTGGGAAGTATTTTGAAAAACCATCCCTCCAAGGGCAAAGGATAACAGTCTTTGTGAAATAAACTGCTATATGATTGTAATGGAGATAGAGTGCCAGGCCTGGAGTCAGCAGGATTTATCTTCCCGAGTTCAAATTTGGCCTTGGATTCTTACTAGCCATGTGACCTTGGGCAAGTCACTTAGCCCTGTTTGCCTCAGTTTCCTCATCTATAAAAGAAGCTGGAGAAGGAAGTGGAAAACTACTCCATTATCTTTGCCAAGAAAACCCCAACTGAGTCATAAAGAGATGTACATAACTAAAAAATGACTGAAGAACCACAAGGTAGTGGAATATTATTTGCATTGAAAGTAATAATGAAAGACACCTGTAGAGAAATATGGGAAGACTTGAACTGATTTAAACTGGGCAGACCCAAGAGAACAATGTATATAATAACAACGTTGCCAAGGGCAACTTTGAAAAAGAACACTAATCAATGCAGGGACCGACCGACCGTGATTTCCGAAGACAAATGATGAAACGCTACCCCCTCCTGACAGAGAAGTAATGGACGCAACGTGAAGAATGAGACATGGCCACCTGGTATGTGTTTGTTTGATTATGCATATTTGTTACGAGTTTCTTCACTGAAAAAAAATTTAAAAAGCAAAGGGGGTACCAGAATGTCACTTAGTATCAATTTATGAAGGGAAGAAACGCTTGTTAATTGAAACAAAAGTTCAAAAAAAAAAAAAAGGAAAAGAAAGAAATGTTGGGTGGTGTCAGGTTGTGAAAGGCCTTGAATGCTAGGCAAAAGAGTCTGAATTTTATTCAAAAGACAAGACTTTGAACTGAAGAGTGACATAACCAAGCGCTTATATAGAGAAAAAAAAAGTGGCATTAGTATGAAGGATAGATTATGGGGAGGTCATACAGTCTGGAAAACCTGTTAGGAGGTATTTCAATAATCCAGGCAGCTGGAATGAGAGGGGTGGCGTGAATGAGAGAGATTGTGGAGAAAGTATTAACATGACTTGGTAATCCACTTGAATGAGATGGAGGAGACAAGAGTCAAAGATATCATCAAGGTTTTGAAGCTAAGAAAATGTGTAAAGCGAAACTGCCACTGACCAAGGTAGGGTTCTGGAAGGAGATGCAGGTATGAGGGGAAACAGCAAGCTTTGGTCATTCTGAAATTGACGTGCAAGCGGGCAGTCTGGGGGAGACATGTTGAGAGCAGCTGCATAGTGAGGTCTGGAGATCAGAAAAGGGGATATGGCTAGAGAAGCCTTTGTCATGTGTACAGAGTATGAGCTAAAGCTGTGTCCAGTGAATGGGACTGCTCAAGGAAAAGATGAAGAGAAAGAAAGGGGTAACACGCAAAACCTTGGAACATGCTTTGGAAAGAGAACAGTGATCCAAGGGAGGAAAAAGGGCAGTGGAGTAGCCAGCCAGGAGAGGCAACATGTCTGAAGCTAAACAAAAGGAAAATATCCAGAAGCACAGAGAGAGAGAGTAGTCCAAAGCATCACATTTTTAAAAGAGGTCAATGAGGACGAAAGTTGGAAGATAAAGCTGCCACACTGGCTAATGGTGCTCTCTGAAAGAATAGTTCTAGGAGAACAGCAGAGACAGAAACCAGATTATGAAAGAGAAACTGGCTTTAAGGAAGTGGGAGCATCTAGTGCCTTGCTACTTCTTCAGGAAATCTGACCATGAAGGAAAGCAAGGGGACAGAAGCTGGAAAGGGTAAAAGGGCTGAAGACAGCCTTTATTTTTTAAAGGACTAGGGAGACTTGAAAATTCAAATCATTTAAACAAACATTTGTTAAGCACCTACTATGTATAAAGTGCTGGATTACAAAATGAAAAATGATCCCTACCCTCAAGAAGTTTATATTCTCCTAGGAGATACAATATATAAACAAAGAAATAAAAACAAGGTAATTTAAGGATGGAGGCAAACAGCTAGGGGGACCAAGAAAGGCTTCATATAGAGGTGGTGCCTGGGACAAGTGCTGAAGCATGTGACAAATTCTAAGAAGAGATAAGAACAGCATATATTCAAGCATGGGAACAACCTGGACAAAAGCACAGAAGTAGTGGATATAAAACTTACAATAAGGAGTCATATTGTGCCAGGCTGAGGAATGTGTATTCTACCCTACATGTAACAGGGATCCACTAAAGATTTTTGAAAAGCAGAGTGGTGACCATCAGATGTGTGCTTTAGGAAGATTATTTTTGGCAGTCTTGTAGAAGACAAATAGGAGAGGGGAGAGACTGAAAACAGAGAGACCAATTTACAAAGATATTGTAATAATCCAGGTGAGAAGTGAAGAAGGCCTGAACCAGAGTGGTGATTGAGTGCAGAGGAATATTAGAGATTTAAGATGCATGAGAGAAGGGATGATAAAAGGTCCTGGAGGAGGGACGCTTCCTGCCTTTATGACCTTGGGCAGTCTCTTAGCCTGCCTGGCTCTCAGTTTCTTCATCTATAAAATAGGGGCATTAAGATTACATGGCCTCTTTAGTCCCTTTCAGCTTAAACCTATGATCCCATGTACAAGGATGGGAGCAAAGATATAAGCAGATAGACGAAACCTGAAGATGATACTTAGTTATAAGATGTTATGTCAAATTAAAGTCTAGAATGAGCACATCTATGTTAATCTGCACATTTTTATGCTTCTGTATTTCATACCTGTTGCCACACCACATAAATGTTTCCCAATTCCAACCACAGGTAACTTTTCTTTTATTAGCACAGGTATTTTGCCTGAAAAAAAAAAAAAAAGGATGGAGAAGCTGAGAAGCATTAAGATTGTAAATCTCTTATGAAAGGAAAAAAGTACTATCTCCCTTCAGAGAGAGGGAGAAAACTAACAGAACCAAAGAATTATAAAATTTTAGAGCTGGAATGGTCCTCATCTGAAAAATGGGGATAAAACTATATGCACTATCTCAGAGTCGTTGTGAGGGGATCCCTTTATAAACAAATAGGAATTATTAATAGTAAGAAGGATAATTAAAAGCTCAGGACTGCTTTATTTTTAGAAGTTGCTATCACTCAAAATATAGTACATGATTTCTAGCCAATATCTCTTAATTTTTATAAAGATTTGAATGGAGTTCGGTTTCAATTGGCCTTGTTACATTATACACAGAATCACAGAATTTCAAAATTGTATGGGACCTGAGTGACTTTCTATTTTAAAGTACAACTGAAAAAAGGATTTCCTCTCTAACATACTAGAAGAGGGGTCATTTATACTCTGATGGATGAAGCAAGTCATCAGCCAGTATCAGCTGTAATCATAACCTTGGTCCCCGGCCCCAAGTTAAGCGCTCTTTTCATAATGCCACACTGCCTCTGATTGTTTTCTGACTGCTTACATGTTTGGATTCAATTGATCAAATTAATTACTACATGTAAAGTGTTCATAAAGTGCTATATAAATGCAATTTTTAATTACTCATCAACCTAGAGTCATGATTGAGACAGATATTGCCATAAAAATAATCAACCAATTCAATTAAACAAACAGTTAAATACTGACTGTGAACAGAGCACTAGGCTAGAAACTGAGGTCTGAGACCCAAGCCCTCACTCCAAGACGCTTAGCATCTCCTAAGGTCGTAAGGCTCAAAGACAGATCAATAATACACAATGTTACCTGTTAAGTGTATTAGAGAGTTGCTTAACAAAATATTATGTGCAATTACCAAATGGGCCATTCTTGGAGGAGGCAGCATTTAGCATTTAGGATCCTCAAATTCCAGTGTTGGATGGAACCTTAGATATTATGAAGTTCAATCCCCTCATTGAATTGGCCTCATTTTTCTCCTGCGCTCCAATCTCACATCACCATCTTCTTGTTGGATGTCCCATTGATGCCTCAAATTCAACACATCCAAAATGGAATATTATTTTCCCCCTGAAACTCACTGCTCAGCTAAACCCTCCTTATTTCTCTTGAAGGTCAAACCAACCTTCCAATCAGCCAAGTTTGCAATTCATGCCTCTTTATTTTCCACCACCTTCCAAACATATGTCATGTCTTATCAATTCCATTTTCCTAGGATCATAGTTTGAGAGTTGGAAGGGACCTTAAAGGTTACATGATCGAATACCTTCATTTTACATATAAGGAAATTTGAGGCCCAGGGAGTTTATGTGACTTGTCTAATATAACAATGGAGGACAGATTAGAATCCAAGTTTTCTGACTCCAAATTCAGAATACTTTCTGTTTTACCATGCTCTCTTCTCAATCTATCTTGCACCCCTCTACTTTCCTCTACCCACATGGTTACCATCCTAGCTCAGACCCTCATTACTTCTCTAGTCTTTGCCCTGTCCAATTTTTCCTCCATACAGCTAATGAACTGATAGTTATACAGGACAGGTCTGGCCATCTCACCCCTGTTCAAGAAGAGCCAGTGAACCCTAATGTCTATAGGATAAAATGCAAATTCTCATGTTGGTGTTTCACTCTCTTCAAAATCTGGTGCCAATCTATCTACCTGATTTCACCTTCTTTACCTCAGGTGATTTACATGCCAGCCCCTGGCTGACTTGCTGTTTCTGTACATGCCATTCTATCTCTCACCTACATGCCTTTGGAGAGTCTCCCTCATACCTGGAATGCTGCTCTCCTTCCTTACCCCTACTTTGTGGGATGCCTAGCTCCCTTTGAAGCTCCATTCAAGTGTTACATTCTCCATGAAGCCATTCTCGATCCCTTTGGCTGTTAGTCCTCTTCCCTCCCACTAACATTACTTGGTGATTATTTCCCTGGATACATACTGTTTCCCCTTAGCAGACGGCAGGGGCTATTTCATTTCTCTTTGTATGAGCCTTTGGCAGGTTAAGTAACTAGGCCATGATTGCACAAGTAGTAGCATCTCAGGCAGGATTTGAACACAGGTCTTGATTCTAAAAGACCTGTGCTTGATCCTAACGTGCTAGGATGTCTTCTGGTAACAGATTGGGTGCTTTCTGCTACACTGCACTCATGGTCAAAAAATAGCAATCACAGAATCTCAGAGATGGACAGGGTCTCTGTGTGACTCATATCCGAAATAGAATTCTGTCTCTAGCATCACTCTTTTTCTTTCTATGATGTCATTAAGGTCTAATGTAAAAGATTAACCATTTTTACTCCTGAGTTTCCCCTGAAGCACTGTTTTTTGTGATGGGATTTCTAAACAACCAGCAGAGTTTGGGAACATATAATTTGTTACCATTTAACTGAAAATTATGCAACTTACTCAAACATAAATGTTGAATATCAATTTGAAGCCTTTCAAATACAGAGTTTCTGTTTTTGTGTTTACCATCTACCTGCACAAATAAAATATCATTATTCAACGAATTTTTATTTAAAACACTTCATAACACCTTCTAAAATATCAGCAATGCCTTTTGGTTTTCATACAAAATATGAAGCAAAGCAAATGTTATCTAGGTTTTCATTATTGTAAAGCCTTGGAACTATAAAACAATCAGGAATACAAGTTAAAGGTTGCCTTCATGGCTAACATTTGGTGATAATTCCAAATACTCTTAAAAACTTGAAGCAATGGCTATAAGCTGTGTGGATACAATTGAAGTCAATCATAATCACTAGAAATAAAAAAAATTAAGATTCCCCCCACCCCTAACATATACAGAAGAGTACTGATGGTCCTTCTTTCAAAGCCCTGCTCAGGTGGCACCTCCTATAGAAGGCCCTGATTGAACCCCATTTATTTGGACTCTCTTGCTCTTGGAATTACTTTATAGATACTCAGTACTAATTTACACTTGTTTTCTACATGTTGTAACCAACCCTTCCCCGCATACCTTAATCCCCAGGAGAATGAAGTTCCTTGAAATAAGGGCCTGTTCTGTTTGTATGTTTGTAACTGCACAGTACACCTTGAAAATGAATAGCCCTAAATGTTTTCTTTTAAATATTTGACTTTTAAGAGTGTGCCATTTTCTACAGACAAATCCAAAACACGAGGTTGACATATCTTAATGTTTTAACCTACCTTGAATCTTGTGGTCACCCTTTCTACTAGCAGGAAGTAGACCTTTTCAGCTTCTTGTAAGGCAATATCGACCCAATGAGACAATTTCCCCCTTCCAGCTCCAAACTCAACAAAGCATCTTCTTGGTCCCAGTAAATTTAATCTTTCAATGTTACCTAAAATTGAAGCCTGTAAACTTCTTAAGATTATTTCATAAAAAAAAAAACCCAGAAAACATATTTGGTCCAATGTAGAAAAATGACAATGTAATTTGATATGTTCATTAATTAAAAAAGGTCAGTATATTCATATTGATAATTTTAATTTGATATTCATTTATTTTTGTGACTAGCTTTTGTGTTTGTTCATATTAAACACTGATGAGTAGAAGCAGCTTTTCAAACAGACCTGATCAGACTATAAGCAAGTCATTTTTGTGTAAGATATTAACAATGGGGTCACAAAAAGTTGGACATAACTGGAAAATGACTGAACAACAATAGGGTCGGGTATGATGGCACTGGGAAAGAGTAAGACTAGTAGATTGCTTGAGCTTAGGAGTTGTGAGCTATGTCAGCTGAGGATCTCAGCTGAGTGTGGTAAACCCCTCAGGTGACAAGGGTAGGATCGGTTAGGGATGGGGAGTAGAAGTACAGGGAAGAGCAAACCCAGGTTGTGGGATCAGGTCAAAGGTACTCATCAGTAGTGGGATCAGGACCATGAGTGGCTATTGAACGTCCAACCTGGGCAAGATGGGGAAACCCAATCCTTCCAGCCAAAAAAAGGTTTACTATGCTTAAGATATTATTATCAGTGGCCAATCTAATGATCAGCCTCACTGAATTAGCTAAGCCTGAGCATTGGACAAAAGACACACAGTCCATCATTGGGCATAAGTCATTGCAACTTAGTAGCTATTGTCAGAGTTTATAACCTTCCAACATAGCATTTAAGAACCCAGGGTTCTTAATCTACACCATAATGATACATTAAAGGATAAATATAAAAGAGATTCTCTTACTAACTATACCTAGAAATATGATTTCTGTGAATTTATTGCATGCATGGAATAGCAAGCAATTTTCATTAAATACAGATACTATGGCATAGTCCATACCTGTTGTTTCAAGTGCTTGAAAGCAGAATCACCATTTTTGGGGTCATTTAGGGCATCATGTAATGCACGATGTGACATTATTTGATCTTCAAGTGCACAATTCAGACCTATGTCAAAAATACAAGTGCAAAAACTTAAGCAAACTGAAAAATGAAAACTTAAGGATCTAACTCCAGTGTCATCTATTAAAACAGGTTATCAATTAATATAACATCTAATCACTTAAGGCTATAAAATACTTTACCATCTGGAGTTGTGAACAGATCCTGCCATTTTGAAGAGCACTTTGGAGCTATGCCCAAAGGACTATAAAAATGTGCATACACTTTGACCCAGCAATACCACTCCTAGGGCTATATCCCAAAGAGATCAAACAAGTGGGAAAGGGACCTGTATGTACAAAAATATTTACAGCAGCTCTTTTTGTGGTGGCAAAGATCAAGGGGATGCCCATCAATTGGGGAATGGCTGGACAAGTTGTGGTGTATGAATGTAATGGAATACTATTGTGCTATAAGAAATGGGGAAGATGCAGACTTCATAACAGCCTGGAAAGACCTACATGATATGATGCTGAGTGGGAGGAACAGAACCAGGAGAACATTGTATACAACCACAGACATACTGACTCTGTGATGACTAACTTTGATAGACTTGGTTCTCCTCAGCAATACAAGGCTCAGAGACGGCTCCAGGGGACTCATGATGGAAAAAGCTAGCTACATCCAGAGAAAGAACTGTGGAGTCTGAACGCAGACTGAGGCAAACTATTTGCTCTCTTTTTTTTTCTTCTGTTTTGGTTTTGTTTCTTCTCTCTTATGATTCATTCCATTGGTTATGATTCTTCTTTGCAGCTTGGCTATTGTGTAAATAAGTTTGGTATGAAGGTTTATGTAGAATCTATATCGGACTGCATGGCGTTTGTGGGGGGAGGGGAAGAAAATCTGAAACTCAAGAACATGTAGAACTAAGTATTGTAAACTAAAAATAAAAAATCTAATTAAAATTTTAAAAAAATATATTTTACCATCCAGGTTTAATTGACTTACCTTCACTGGCTTTTCTCAATTTCTTAATTAAGTTTTCTAACTGCTCTTCAGATAGAGAAGAAATTGAGACCTGTATATAAAACCCAAACAACAGTAACTAAGATATTTCCTTTTAAAGATTCTCTGTACAAGCAGTCTTACAAATATTGAACTTTAAAATGAACCATACATGTGAATGGATGAATGGGTGTTGCCTCCTAATGTCCCCATCTGCTTGAACTCTTCCTCATTACTGATGTTCTAGAAAACTCTCTTTATTATTGGAAAAACCACTGAACTCTGCAACCCCTTGTTGCTACTTTTCACCACGTGTGGCCATAAAAAAATGTACTGGCTCCTGAAGTCTCCATCCAGCTGTCACTTCTCTACCCCACTCATAGAGAAATAGAACTAGGATATACCTGCTCAATTTACAGATAAATAAACTGAGTCCCAGAGAGATGAAATGACTTGTCTGTGGGATGACAGTTAGTAAGTGGCAGTCAGAATCTGAATCCAGACCCTCTGAACTCCGTATACTTTCCACAGGTTCAGGCCTCAGGGAGGCTCAGGGCATAGGATTCAGTCTCAAAAGGGAGAGGGACCCAAGTTCAAGTCTATTAACAGTATAATTTGCTTGAAGAGTTCAATGTTACCCTCTACCCCCATGCCCTACTCAATAAATTCTAGCGGCTTCTGATTTCCTCCAGGTCAAGTATAAAATTCTGTTTGGCAAATAGAGCACTTTACAACTCAGCCCCTTCCTACCTTTCCAGTCTTTTTACACTTTGCTCCCTGCCATGTACTCTATCATCCAGTTACATTAGCCTTCTTGTGGTTCCTCGCACCCTCCATCTCTCAAAGAGTCTTCTCACTGGTTTCCTCCAAGTCTGGACTGATCTTCCTCCTCACCTTTACCTACTGACTTCTCTGAGGACTAAGCTCAAATTCCACCCCCAGCACCTTCCCGCTAAGCTTACCTTCACATTATGCTGTATTTGTCTTGTATATACAGTTATTTGAATGTTGTCTCCCCCAGGAGGGGGAGAGGGGTTGTTCCTTGAGGACAGGATCATATTTTTTTGCCTTTCTTTGTAGTCTCAGTGCTTAGTACATAGTAAGTACTTAAAAGATATGTAATTGACTTTTTAATTATAAATTAAATAGGATGGTGTGTGTGTGTGTGTGTGTGTGTGTGTGTGTGTGTGTGTGTGTGTCGGGGGGAGGCTGGGGTGGGGAGTGCCTCAGCTTTTGTTATCATTTATAACACTGATTCAATGAGAAAATGAAAAATTACAAATAATCTACTTAGAAACTAATTTTACAACAACACATTCATGGATTGGGGACTGTCTTGATATTTCTTTTTAAATCAAATGATGAATCAATGCACTTACCAGTTCATCAAGAATTCCTGTTTCATCTTTTAGTCCTGCATTAATATCTTGGATAAAGTAATCCTTAAGGAAAAATACAGAAAAAGCCAACTAAAGTTGGTATAATAATACTTAAATATATCTAAAAGATCTGTCATTTTATCAGTATGGACACTCATTCTACCAATAAAGAATAAATCCCATAGCAGATGGTTTCATGCACTAGTGCAACAAAAAAAGTATGAACTGCCAGCTATCCAACCTCACCAATAGATCAACTCAGATTTTATAAATATATGTCTACCTATCTATCGCTGCGCCAACCTTAAAGCCCTGTGTAAATGCGAACTATTTTTATTATGAGGTGATGATGATGATGATGTCTGGGTCAGCCTTTCCCATTAGCCTGTAAGGTCTCTTAAGTAAAGAACTAAATTAATTCTACTAAAATTTCATGCAAATTTATGTCTTATTTAAATTCTAGTGTTGCGAATAGTGCTTTGCACATAGTAGGCATTTACTTAAGTGAATGGAACCTATTTACTTCTTCTGCATTAGACTGTGAGTTCCTTGAGGGCAAGAACTTTCTCTTGCCTTTCTTGCATCCCCAGTACTTAGCAAAGTGCCTGGCACGTAGTAGGTGCTTATAAATCCTTACTGACTGACTGACAGTACTGCCGTGGATGACAAATAGTAGGCAGTTTTGCCAAAAAGCAGTAACTTCAGCTGTTATAATTATGAGGCATGGCTGCTCTTGAAAAATCAGTGAATGGAAAATTATTTAAGTGCTCACTATGTTTTAGGCACTGGAGATAAAAATAGGAAAAAAAAATAAAAATGGTCCGTTGTCTCAAGGAGTTCACACTCTGATTGGGGAGAGATAACACATATAAAGAAAGTTAAGTTGTAAGGTGTATGAAGGAAGGTGGTAAGGGGTCAGATGGTAAGGTCCAGAGACCCTTAGGTTATATAAGTTGATTCAGATGACAGTGGGGAGTAGAGAAGGGGAGAAAGTGTATCAAAGCATGGTAGATGGTAAAGGATGTAGAAGGGCAGATGGTAAGTCTTGGTAGTCCTCCACCTCATCCAAAGGAATGGAATTGTTGGCTCCCATCTCATCCAAGCCCTGTGAGTAGTAAAGCAGTATAAGCTAAGGGAGAAGGGAAGGGGAAGGAGTCCCTGGTGCTGGCAAGTGTTTTCTCCACATGGAGACCCAGATGGGTTCTGGGACAGATGGGCTAAGTGGGATGAGTGAAAGGCAAGGTAGTTAGTTATGGTGCCCTGAATGGTGACAACTGGCATCTGCAATAGGCTCTGGAACTGTCTGGGGCTAGGGATGTTTTACTCAGTCTCTGCTTCAAGATTTCCACTGAGGAAGGAATTTACTATCTCCAAACATCAAGTCTAAACCTTTTTGTAATTTCTATCGACTGCGCTTAGTTTTGGCCACTGGAACCAAGCAAAATAAGTCCAATACTTCTACATGACAGCCCTTCAAATATTTGAAAGAAATGGTCATTAAATCTCTCTTCTTTCAAGGCTAAACATTTGATTCCTTCAACGGATTGTGCTCTCCAGGCAGCTCACCATTTTGTTCAACCTCCAGCTTGAACATGTCCTCGAAAACCTGAATATGATTTTAGACGTGGCCTTACCATGGCAGACAATTGTGAAACTTCGTCATCAATGGCATGCCTTGTTTAACACAGACTACAGTGCATTGCTTATTTAAATCGTCTTATACTGCTGAAATATCAACATACATTTCCTGAAATCCCCACGTTTTTAATAGAAAGTGTCATCTAGCCATATATCCTTAATCTTCTTTTTTGAATTTGATTTCTGAATCCAAGTGTAGAACTTCCCAATTTTCTCTATTAAGTTCTACCTCCATTGATTGTGATCTTGGTTCTAGCTTGCTGAGGTCTTTTTAAAATCCAGATTCTGCCATCTAACATGTTAGCTATCCCTCCTTGGATTGGTCTAGATGCAAATTTGACAAGTATGCCAATTATACTTTGTCATATCAATGATAAAAACGATGAATGACACAGGCCAAGAACAGATTCCTGAAACGTTCCACTGAGAGAGTTCTCTCCCAAGTTGACACTGACTCATTAATGACAATTTCTTGGGTCTATTTAATCAACCAGTTATAAGCCTACCTAATTGTCATATCATCTAGCCCAGGGGTGGGGAACCTGTGGCCTTGAGGCTACATGTTGGACTTTAGGTCCTCAAGTGTAGCCCTTTGACTGAATCCAAACTTTTCAGAAAGTCATAAACATAAACATAACTTTACAGAAAGTTTGAAAGTTTGTAACTTTCTAAGTTTTTGTTGTCCGCTGAATTTGCCTTTCAAAGATTCTCCAGCTCTGAACTTATCAAAAGAAATGTTTGGAAGTCATCAATTCTGTTAACTTATTCCCACTAATTCTGCAGTATAAGTCATTTTTCTTTGCCCTTCAGATTGTATTCTAACCTTTTCTTTACTTTCTCATAACTGGTATGTAGTTCTGAATGATTCTGACTCTAGTTCCACAATATGTATCTCTCCCTTCTTGGTTGCTTTTAACATTTTTCTTTGACCCGGGAGATGCAGCTCCAAAGTCCCCATAAGCAAGTGACTTAACCTCTCAGTGCCTTACACAACCCTCTAAGACTCTTAACTTGCAGACCTCTCCTGTCTTTGTGCCTTTGCCATGGCTGTACCCTAGGCTAAAATGTTATCCTTCATCTCTGTTTCTGCTCTCTCCTTCTTGATCCTTGTTCAGGGGTCTTTCCTGTTCCCTCTAGCTTCTAGTGCCTTCCCCAGGAAGATGACCTTCCATCTGTTCTCTCTATATGGATCGAGGTATTTACATATTGTCTCCCAATTAGAATGTGAGCTTCTTGAGGGCAACGATCCAATTTTTGCCTTTCTTTGTATCCTCACCACTCGGCGCAGTGCCTAGCACGCACTTTTCCTCACTAGAGTGCTTTCAGGCAAAACCTAGATCTCATGTATGTTATGTAAAAGATTCTAGTTCAGGGGTGTACTGAACGAGGTAACTTACATCTGAGATTCCTTCCAATTCTGAGATTCTGATATCTAGCCCCTGCCAACTAGAGAGGTCCCATTATATTAGTTTATACAACAGCACTTTTTAACCTCTTTTTGTGTCATGAACCTCTTTGGCAGTCTAGTAGAGCCTCTGGACCCCTTCTTGGTGTAACTTTTTTTTTTTAATTCATAAGTGAACTAGGAAGTGCTAAATTTAAGTTAGAGGTTTAATGAAAATAAACATGTAATGTTTTTTCCATCAAACTTCATGTATTCCCAGTAACTATGGACCCTGTTAACTTATATTCGATCTCACTATGTTTCTCTTTTCCATTTTCATTGATTACTTTCCATGTTCACATTATCACATTGTTCCTATTCATGCCATACTTTTTCTTAATGCTGCCATTCCCAGTCAGTCAAGAAGCATTTATTTAGTAAGGGTTTACTGTGTGCTTCTGAAATATCTCTAACCGTGAGGAAGCTTTTCCTTTCATCAAGCCTAAATTCGCCTCTTTGCAGCTTCCATTCATTGCTTCTAGGTCTGCCCTCTGAGATCAAGTTAAGCAGTAACAATGCTACTGAATGATCCCATTTGATAATTCTGTTAGGAGAGAATTCTTTGCTTTCAGTTACAATCCATTTCTGGATATGTAAAGCATATCCTTTTATATCTGCAGAAATGCATGAGACAACCTGGGGTACAGTACAGAGAGCTCTGGATTAGGGGTTAGAAAGTCTGGGTTCTAAGCCCAGTTCTGATACTGTGACCAAAGAAAAGGAGGTCACTTAATCTCTCTGTCTCAGTTTCATCTGTACAACAGTGAAATATAATTACAATTATTTCCTTTGAATGGTGTGATGAAAGCAACTTGTGAACATTAAAACATTCTGTAAGTATGAATTATTATTAGAAACAGAATTGATACAAGGTATAATCCAGATTGCATTTGTGCTATATCTTAATTAAAAATGTCCTATATTCATCTGTTTAGACAATGGTGGAAACCATTCAGTGGTAATTTAAACTACTAATGTCACCACTAATGAAAACTATAAGCTAATTATTTGAAAACTCTTATATCTATAAAAACTCCACTCCCTGAAGTAGAGCTGTAACTTCACAGAACTGAATCATACACAAAACATAAAAATGATAAAAATCATTACCAAAAACCAATCTATGTAAGGCTTACTCTGCTTTAATTGCTTTCTGTCTGACTTTTTCTCTAAAACAATCTACATATCTCATAGGGTTTCTGTGAAAAAAGGCATTTGTAAACCTAAAGATGACATATAAATGTAAGCTTTTATTATACAAAAATGTTACTAATATATTTCAAACCATTTTTTTTTTACTGATAATGGATACTTACTGGTTTTGGTTTCTCTCTTGAGTTACATTTTTTCAAATGTTTTTCAAGCTGATCTTCATATACTGTGCTAAATTTAAGAAAATAATTATTTTAAAATACAAATATGTAGGAGTTGCATTTAAAATACAGAAAATTATTTAAGTTTATTTAGCCCATACTTACTGTTTTGGATCTAGAGGACAGAGTATTCTTTTCCTGGTATTTTCTTCCTAGGTTAAAAATAAATTCGTTCATTTAGCTATCAAGCTTACTCTTCTCTTATCATAATGTCTTTTCAATTTTTTTCCTTACTTTTCTACCCTCACTAAACCTTCTAGTAACTTTATCCCTCTTTTCCCAGTCTATCAGGCCTGCTTTGGTTCACTTTCCTACCTTCGTAATCTTGTCTAATTTCAACTTAACATTGTCTTCCACTTTTGAATCCTTTAACTCTCTAGGATATGACACCCTATCGCTCAGCAGATTACCTTGCTTCCTGATTTACTGAAAATATCTCATCCAGAATAAGTTCTTTCATCTCCCCTATATCACATTTCAAAACATCTATAGATCTTCTTTACTGTCCTCTTCTGTTTTGCTTCAGTATCAACCTTGGTATGATAGGGGTGATCCCACCTCCTCCTATCATTCCCAGAACTTACCCCAGAAATCAACCCCATCCCTTGTGGCTGACCTCTTTCTGCCTACAAACATGCCTAGGTCTCCCTTATCTTTTAAAAGAACTTTCACTTGACCCTAAAATTCCTTCAAGATATCATCCTGTATCTTTCTTTCCTTCCACTGCTCAGCTAGAATCAGGTCCTATTCTCTCACTACCTACTCATATTCTAACCTTTACTTAGGCTTCCAATCCCATCACTCCATTGAAATTGTTTTCTCCAAAGCCACTAATGATCTCTTAGCTGATAAAGCTCAGTATTAATTTTTCTTGAAGTCTCCTCTGCAGCATTTAACACTATTCACCACTTCCCTCCTCTTGGATATTTCCTGTTAGATTTTATACTATTTCTTTTCCTACCTGTTCTACCCCTCCCACTCTGGCTCATTATCCAGTTCTCGCCCTCTGTATGTGAGACTCCCACAAGGCTATGTCCTGGGCTCCCTCCTTTTTTGTAATCCTGGTGATCTCATCAGTGTACTAGGGATATTAACATCATTATGCAGGTGACTCCAAATTCACATATCCTTTTTCCTGAACCACTCCTACATCACCAACCTCCTTATAAAAATTTCTACCAGAAAGTCCCATGGCACCCCAAAGTCAACACCTATATAGGATGGAACTCATAATTTTTCTTCCTAAACCTTTCTTTCCTTCAAAGGTCCCTATTTTCTCCTAGTCACTCAGTTTCATAATAGTAAAGTCATCTTTACTCTTCCCTTGTCCTTAACACCACCCAACACCCAATTAATGGCTGTCTTATTGGTTCTACCTCTAGAATCTTTCACCTCCCTCTCTACACTCACATCTCCTTTACTTTTGTACAAGCTCTCATTACGTTTTTATGAACGATTGTTTTAACTTAATTGGACTCTACTAGCCTCAACCCTCCTCTATTCACCCTCCATGTTGCTGTTGTTCAGTCATTTTCAGTTGTGTCTGACTCTTCTTGACCCCATTTTGGGGTTTTCTTGGCAGAGATACTTGAGTGGTTTGACTGGTTTGTCACTTCCTTCTCCAGCTCATTTTACAGATGAGAAACCGATCCAAATAGGGCTAAGTGACTTGTCCAGGGTCATGCAGCGCCTGAGGCCAGATCTGAACTCAGGAAAGATGGGTCTTCCAAAGTCCAGGCCCAGCACTCTATTCCCTTTGCCACCTAGCTGCCCCACAAACCTCCTCCATATAGCTTCCAAAAATTCTTCTTAAAGACAGATTTAACTATGACATTCCCTGGTTCAAAACCTGTGACTCCTTATTGCCTCTCAAGAAAGACACAGAAACTCACACTGGCAGTCAGAGACCTTCACAATCTTGTTCAAACTTACCTTTATGGCTTTAATTCATATTATTTCCTTTCTCATACTGTTCTAATCAAACCGATATCTTAGCTGCTTCCCCAAATCTGATATTTCAACTTGTACCTTCCTGTGTTTGCATAAACTACCCTCCATTCCTGGAAAGAACACCTATTTCATCTCTACTTTTCTAAGCTGTCTTCTTTTAATATTCTGGTCAGGTGCCAATTCATTTGTGAAGCCTTTCTGCATTCTCCTAGTGGTTAATGCTGTCCCTTCACAAATTACTTTATATATTTACCTATCTGCTTATGGGTTTTACCTCCATAGTAAAATGGGAGCAACTTTGGGACAGAAACTATTCCATTTCTGGCTGACTCCTCTGAATTTAGGCCAGGTCCTTGTACATGGTAGTCAGTTGGTCAAAATGCTGAATTTTTTTAAATGAATTGAAATTATACTAAAAATTATTATAGTGGGGGGGGGGAACTGATCAGGAGGCTCCTGATCAATTGATTTCTCAATCAAGCTCATTAAATTATAGGAGAGTAATGGGTAATTAACAAAGACAATAAGGTGTTAAAGTCTTAACTGAAATGCAAATCGGTATACACATTTTATATACTCTTTACAAAGTGTGAAGGAGTGCTCTACAATCAAGCTCAGTGGAATTAGAAGGAAGCTAGTCATTCACTGGCTAGAAAAGACATTCTCTAGGGACCCAGTTAAAGCAGAAGGGGAGCGGGCCTGAGGCATAGTGTAAAATTTGTGAGGAGAGAAGACAGACAGCTATAAAAGAACCCAGCTCAACAGAATTGTTCTTGGCTTCTGGAAGGAAGGGTATTTTTCTTTCCTCCCTCATCTCCCACTTCCCACGGATCATGGTGTCTTACAGTGGAGATACTGGCCCAGAAGGAGGAATTACATCCAGAAGGGAATTAACCTAGTGTGTCAAGACAAAATAGGAGCTTTGTGAGTTATAGAATTGGCTCTGGTCATTGGGAGTTAAACTGAAGAGATGAATAGGCCCAGGGAGCCCAGCTAAATGACTTGCCTGGTAGAGCTACTAAATCTAGGGGGGACAGCATGAGGAGGAGAAACGCTTAACTAAACCAACAATATACGGAAGAAGTCTGTAACAAGAGACAACACAGTTTTTGAGGGAACTGAAAGACTGATCAGTTAGTCAATAAACATTTATTAAGCGCCAGGCACTGTACTAAGCACTGGGGATACAAAAAGAGGCAAAAGACTGTCTGCCCTTAAAGAGCTCACAATATAATGGGACCGATCTTCAAGGTATTATGAAAGAGAAGTGAAAACTAAGGATGTAGGAACACAATGTGACACAATAAATACCAAAGACTACGAATTTACATTTATCCATCTATTCAAAATTTTTATGAAAAAAAATCTACATACTCATCAAAGTTATCCTTGTGGAGAATATTAGAATGTAACAGACAGACCTTCTTGAGCAATATTCCATAGTAGAGCGCATCTTTACAGTCACACAGTTAACTGAATTATATAGATAATACCAGACTCCACTGTGCTTACTGAGTATGAAAAAAGATTTGATTTGGAAGAGCAAAATACTGCCTTATGAACTCTCATTTAATGTTTTCTCCCATACATTTGTCACAATCATATGAGATATTCCAAAAGGTGTAACAAAAGAGATAACTTTTTCAATGACTGTGATGATTAATACCAAATAAGGTATTAAACAGAGAGATGTGTGCTTGCTGAAGGTATTCACCACTGTCATGGAAGACAGCCAGCAGACTCCAAGCTGAAAAGGGTTTCCACATAGATGGAGTCTCTTAAATGAGCCCCAGAATCACTTAAAAAAAGGTTTGATCTCACTATCCATACAGGAAAAACCAAGTGGTAGGAGGGCTGGAACTCTGAGGTACTCAGTTGGAAAAGCAGCAACTATCCTCACAGACACTAAATTTCTTTACCATTCTTCAGTACTTTAGAGCTAGCTTTTCCCCTTCATGGCTTAAGTCATATTCGCTCACATTTCTTTATATTTTAACAATAACTAACCATATTATGGAATTTTGAAAAATCATTTGCCTCATTCTTAAAAGCAGATAAACTGTGCTTTTTCTCCTTCTCATGACTCCACTACCCTTTACCTAGTGAGTTTTTAGTGCTAAGTTGTTCTTCATTGGCAAATGTTTCTTAATTTTTTTTTCTTGGATAGTAGTAGCCTTTTATTGAAAAAAAAAATCTACTCACCTGTGTTCAACAATATCAAGGAAGACACCCTAATAAAAAGGCCAAACAAAGGATTCCCTATGGATGGTTTCTAGTCATAGATAAAATTACCCTAATTACACTGAGTCTTATTCAATGAAAGCCAACAACCACTATCCACACACTTGAGAAAGTATACAAAAACTCATATTGTTGAGAATGGGCAGCCTATAGTTAGAGGAGACTCTTAAATAAGCTGGACAGACAGATTGGGCCCAAAATTGAGTTTAAATCAATAATCACTTGTTAAATGCCTGCTATGTGCCAAGCACTATGCTAGAACCTGGTGATAAAAAGAAAAATGAAAACGTGCCTTCAGGGAGCTTAAATTCTATTGGACAGAACATTTTTCAAATCTTTTTTCATTCATTCGTTCAATAGGTATCAAGTGGGCCAGAGTGGCTAGCTAATTTTCTTGGATGCTTTGAAGCCAGTCACGGGAGCATCAGACATTCTCAAACACAGACTAAGCCCTGGAGAACACGGAGGGGAGGGAGCTATCTTAAATACATTACTTCAGTTTCACTTCGTCACTCCTGTGAGGTAACAAAGGTATTATCTGCATTTTTCAGAAAAGGAAACAGACTCGGGGAGGTTAAGTGATCTGCATAAAAGTCAGTACTAGAGATGAGATTTAAGTTCAGCACTCTTATCTATCACGTCAGGTTTATCTTTCTTTGTGGCTAAGAAACATGAATCATTGCCTCTAACACCAGCTATAAAGTCCTTTGTTTCACATTTAAAGCTCTTCATAACTTGACCCCTTCTAACCTTTTCAGTCTTCCTACATCGTACTCCCCTTCCAAACGGTCCATAGATCCAGGCAGTATCAGACTATTAGAAAGTCACAGGAACACGACCCTTCCACCTCCAGTCTGTGCTTCTGCATCAGAACATCCCCCAAAGCCTGAATCCCGTCCTTCCTTACCTCTCTGCCTTAATTTCTCTTGCTTTTTTCACGATTCAGCTCAAATTCCACTTTCTACAAGAGGCTTTTCTCGTCCCCTCCTCCCCCAGCTGAGACTACATTGCATTAATTCTCTTTACAAGTACCAAGTTATGTTATTGTCTTTCCCAGTATCCACGGAAGGAGGGCTGGGCCGGGAGTCAGGAAGACCTAAATTCAAATCCAGCCTCAAACACTAACCAGCAGCGTGACCTTAGGCGAGTCAATGAACCTGTTTGCCTCAGTTTCCTCAACTGTAAAATGAGACAATGATGGCACTCATTTCCTAGGATTGCTGTGAGGATCCATCAATAAACATTTATTAAGCGTTTCCTCTGTACCAGGAACTGTGCTAAGCGCAGAAGATACAAAGTCGCTGCCCTCCAGGGGCTTCTATTCTAATGGGGAAGACAACATACGAACCAATATATACAGGGTGAGTTATATATGGGATAGACAGGAAGTAAGGAGCAGAAGGAAAGCACCGGAATGAAGAGGAGGTGGGAAAGGCCTTCTGTAGAAAGTGGGATTTTTGGCTGAGCCGTAAAGGCAGCCTGGGAGACGAACAGGCGGAGCAGAGGAGCGAGAGGGCTTCAAATGAATAAAGCGCTTATCACAGGGCCTGGTACATAGTAGGCGCTATAGAAATGTTGGCTGTTATTATTATTGTTATTAACACATTGAAAATAAACAGTTCGGCCTCGCCGGTAGGGCAGGGTTTCCCTACTTCCGCGCTCGTTCCCGCGGCTCCCGCGTGCTCCCCGCAGAACCGTTTCCCTGCCGCCGGCACCATCCGACAGAAGCGATTCTTTCTTTCCACAAAGTAACTGCATCTCCCCTCGATCGGAACCCGGCTCGCCGCCGGTACCGGCAGAGAGGCAGCCATCTCCGGGGCTTCCGGAACCCCACTCCCACCGGACTCTGAGTCTTTACAAGAAGGACGGGAGCGACCGGAAGCCTCGTGCACCTCCCGACCGGAAGGGGGCTACGGTGCCCTTCGAGGGCCAAAAGCGGCTGTCGCTTTCTTCTTCTTCCCCGCCCTCTCCCCGCCCCTCTCCGCGGGAGCCCAGCGCCAAACTCAAACTGTGCGGAGCGAGCTTGGGGCTCCTCGGGAAGCGGCGACGACCTCGCGGTACTGGGCGGGGACGGACCGTTCTGAGCCTGGACGGGT
The DNA here is from genome assembly GCF_011100635.1 of Trichosurus vulpecula. Lineage (NCBI taxonomy): Eukaryota > Metazoa > Chordata > Mammalia > Diprotodontia > Phalangeridae > Trichosurus > Trichosurus vulpecula. Next base: position 72,405,852 of record NC_050579.1, read on the forward strand.
GGTCCACCATGAGTCAGGTTCTGTTTCGGCAGCTGGTCCCGCTTCAGGTGAAGTGCAAGGACTGCGAGGAGAGGTGAGGGAGTGTTCTCTTCGGTCCCCCGGGCCCGGCGAGGCTGAGGCCGTTGGGGGCAGGCGCTCAGTTTGCAAGATGGCGGCCGGGAGGACTTGCCTCGTCGCCGGGAGGAGTCCAAGCCTGGGTCCGAGGAGTCCGTCGGGGGACAGCTTTGTCCGATGGGGTTCCCACTCCTGAGGCAGGGCGGGCGTCGAGGGTCTGATCCCAGGGTTCCCTCTAGGGACCAATTGAAAAAAAGAAAAAACTACTAGTAGCTAAAGATGACTTAATTTACGAAGCGCTTTAACGTTGGCCGAGCGGCATCATCTCATTTGAGCTCCGCAGCTTCCCGCTGAGGGAGCCGGGCTCAGCTTTATCGGCTCCTCTATCCCGGTTTTACGGAGGAGGCCACCGAGGCCCCGGCGGGGAGAGTGACTTGCCCTGGGGTCTTTTAAAAGTGTCGGGGGGCAGGATTTGAACTCGGTTCCCGCGCTCCACCGGCTAGGCTCCTCCAACTAAGGATGTAATGAATGGATCCGAGTCGGTTGGAAGCCGGTAAAAGCAGCAGCTCCTCCGGCCAGTTCTGTTTGTTTTTTTAAATGCCATCTAGTGCCTCCTTCGGTTGCTCTTTACTGTGGCTGGTGATAAACAGAGTTTTAACTGAAAGGCAAACAGGAGTGTTGAACCCGAAACTTGAGGGGCTTCCGAGAAGGGAGATAGATTAACGTGCTAGGAATATAGGGGGAAAATATGTATATTTTTAAAAATGTATCCAAGAGTGTGGAAACATATTACATACTACAGAATTAGATCTGGTCTAGGTAGATGGTAAGCTCCTACATGGAACATCATAAATTCTCTGAAATTAGTTTGTTTTTTAAAATCTTTGTAGCCTCAGCGCACAGAGGCTGCACTGTTTGCCAGGCCTGTTGATTGATCGATTGGATCACTCGTCCTTCGGGATCTCCACGTCAAGGGGAGCTAGGAAATAATAGGTTTAATGCCAAAATGATGCAGTTCTCTCTCCTACAAAGGCAGCAAGGTAAAGTGTAAGGCACACCTGTTCTGCCCTCAGGAGAGAGCTATGTTTGAATCTCATCTCCGACCCAAGCTGCGTCCTACTGGACCAGTCACTTTTCCTCTTTGATTCATCTGTAAAATGGAGATAATGCTGGCCTCGCCTGTGTCTGTGACAGACAATGCTTTGAAAAAAATCTGGAAGCTAGATGAAGGTTGGAATTAGTGCTATTATGTTCACAAACTGATGGTCAACCTTGAGCAAGAAGAAAGAAGAGTTAGACCTGAGCCAACTTTCAGATACAGTGTAACTGAAGGTATTTTTAAATGGAGTCTCGAATTGAATTAAATAGGGATTGAAAAAGAAGTTATAACTGTATCTTTTTGTGTTAGAAAAACCCTGGAAATTTGAGGTGAGGCTGTTGGTCAAGTCAAAATAAAATCCGTGGGTATTCCAGTAAAGTGATGCTAATTCTTAGGATCATAGGAATTTGAACCTGTTTGGCATGGTGAATAGAGGGGCTGGACTTGGAGTCAGAAAGACCAGATTCAGACTGCCTCACATATTCATGATCCTGAAGTCACTTAACCTTTTAGTTCCAGTTTCCCCACCCATAAAATGAGTAGTGAGTTCCCATGTTAAAGTTCTATACAAACCTTATAATACCATGCTGAATAAACGTGAGCTATCTAGTTCAGTGATCCACCTTTTATACAGCTTAAGGGAAGTGAAGGAATCTTCTGTTCCTGTTCCAGTGTTTTTCTCCCAAAACCACTCTGTTTGGAGGAGATATGATTATTTAACAAAGAATTTTTTTTTTTGCTAAATATTAGGAGGCTTAGCCATATATAATACAGAGCACTTTTTGTACAGTTGTGCATTGTTCAGAATGTGAAATATTATATACCATCAGTCATTATAAATACCATAGCACTATGCTGTGAAGACAGTATAGTTTATATAGTTTTCAGGATTGTTTCCACTGAAAACACTGGGGCTTGACCACACATTTCTCGGGATTCTTTTAATTATGGTCACCAGGCTTAATTTGTTTTGGTTTCATTTCCCTAATACTGAGCACAAGGGACTAGATTTTGGGGACATGAAAAACAATGTGCTTAACTTGTTTGGGGGAAAGGGAATACTATGATACTCCTAGAATAATATGAAAAGTAGCTTATGGCAGGACTTGATAAATTTGCTTTAAATCTAAGAGCTAACTAACTCCAAAATTTATGAAGTAGGTGAATTTTTCAGCTTTTAAGGAAAGGAAAAAAAGACAGTGTATTGGAGAAAATTGGTTCCTAACTTTAAGAGGAGACCCAGATTAAAGTTAGTACATCTGTATAGGAGTGTTTCTCCAAGGTTTAGTCATTCAACAAGAATTTAAACATTGGAAATATGTTTTGTATGACTGCACATGTATAACCTATATTGAATTGCTTGCCTTCTCAATGAGGGAGGGAAAGAGAGGAAGAGAATTTGGAACTCAAAATTTAAAAAAAAATGTTTTACAAGTAATTGGGGGAAAATAAAATACTTTTTAAAAAAGGATTTAAGTACTGGGGTACAAAAAAGGGCAAAAATAGAGTCTCTGCTCTCAAGGAGCTCACATTGTAATTGGGGGTTGGTTGGTTGTTATCCTCGTCCTTCATTCTCGAAGAGGACCAAAATGACATCACTATGCTAAAGTCAAGTTTCAGTGTGTCTGGGTGTGGCTGATCAAGACCAATAAGAACTCGGAATGCTCTACCATAGATTGGGCACGGATAGTCCAAGTGAACATTTGGGGTAGAATCTCTAAATCTGCACATCCTCGGTTTCCTTTGAACTGTTTCAATTCTGCTTTGCTCATAGAGCACAGCACTTTCTCTGATGAGGGCATGCTATGCTGAGCGGTCCTGTGCCAGTGTCATGTCACACAATCAATTCCAAAGTTCATAAGAGAGATCTTGAGAGTGTCCTTGCAGGGCTTCTTCTGACCACCATGCGAGTGCTTGCCCTGTGTGAGTTCTCTGTAAAATAATCTTTTTGGCAAGCATAAGTTTTGCATTCAGACAATGTGGCCAGCCCATCAGAGTTGTGTTGTCTGAAGCAGCATTTGAATGCTTGGCTGTTTAGTTCAAGAAAGGACCTCAGTGTCTGGTATCTTATCCTGCCAGGTGATCTTCAGAATCTTCCTAGGACAATTCAAATGCAAGCGATTCAGTTTCCTGGCATGGCGTTGGTAGACTGTCCGCATTTCATAGGCATGCAACAATGAGGTCAGCACAAGAGCTCTATAGACCTTCAGTTTGGTAATAAGTCTAATACCTCTTCTCTCCCATATTTTCCTTCGGAGTTGCCCAGATGCTGAGCTAGTTCTGGCATTGCTTGCATCAACCTCATTATCAATGTATACATCCCTGGAAAGTATACTACCAAGGTAAGTGAAACTATCCACAGCGTTCAGAACCTATCCATTTGCTGTAACTGATGGTTCCACATATGGATAGTGTGGTGGTGGCTGATGGAGCACCTGTGTTTTCTTGGTGTTAAAGTCAGGCCAAAATTAGCACAAGCAGCAGAGAATTGATCCATACTTCATTGCATCTCAGCTTCAGAGGCTGCATTGAGTGCACAATCATCTGCAAACAGAAAATCATGCACCATCACTCCCTCCACTTTGGTCTTGGCTTGTAGCCTTTTCAGATTGAAGAATTTATCATCACTGTGGTAGCTGACCTTGATGCTGTGTTCATTCTCATTGAAAACATTTGACAGCATGGCTGAAAACATCATGCCAAAAAGCACGGGAGCAAGTACACAGCCTTGTTTCACTCCATTGGTGACTGGGAAAGCACGAGAGCATTGTCCATTATCCAGAACCCCAGGGGAGCATGCCATCATGAAATTGAGGTACAATGCTGATGAACTTCTGGGCAACCAAATTTCAACATAATTTTCCATAAGCCTTTGTGACTGATAATATCAAAGGCCTTAGTCAGATCTACAAATGTTGTGTGCACACCTCTGTTCTGTTCCTGGCATTTCTCCTGAAGTTGTCAGGCAGCAGACGCCATATCAACCATTCCTCAGCCCTTTCTGAAGCCACACTGGCCCTCAGGTTGATATCAGACCATCTTCCTGGTGAAGGATCAGCCTGTTAAGGAGAACTCTGGCAAGAATCTTGCCAGCAGTGACTAAGAGAGGAAACCCCCACCCCACCCCTCGTGATGGTCACAGGACAGTCTATTTCCTTTACCTTTATAAAGATGGACAACGGAGGCATCCTTGAACTCCTGGGGGATAACCTCCTCTTGCCATATAACCTGGAAAGTTTCAGTCAGCTTTTGTATGAGCGATGGACCTCCTACCTTGTAATCATGTTTTTTCTGGAGTGGCCGCAGTGAATGGGCAGCGCTGTGAAGCTGGTGTAGGTTTTGCAATCAAAACCAATCTAGTCAACAAGCTTGCATGCCTACCGAAAGGAGTGAACAACAGGCTTATGACAATGTGATTGCCGCTTGCAGGAAAATGTCATGCCACCATCATCAATACCTGTTCTCCCACCATGATGAACCCTGATGAGGTCAAGGAAAAATTTTATGAAGACTGAGAGACCCTTATGACTTGGAGGAGATAGTGTACAAAGGACTATGTACACACAAAATAGAGACGGTGCAAATGTATGGTAATCTCAAAGGGAAGTTACTAACCTTTGCTGGAACCTGGAAAGGTCTTCTATAAAAGGTGGGATTTGAGCTGAATCTCGGAGGATGCAAGTAGGTGGAAGTGAGGAGAAAGAGCATTCCAGTCATGGGAGTCAGAAAGGCACAGAGAATTATGTTCCAGGAAGAGCAAAAAGGGAGGTGTTTTTGCCTGGACCTCTCCCCTCGTCTATGTCTTTTGGCTTTGATGGCTTCCTTCAGGTCTCAGCCAAAGTCCTACCTTCTTCCCCCTGAGATTATCTCCAGTTTATTCTATATATGTCTTCTTTGTACATACTTGTGGATTTTTTTGCGCATTGTCTCCTCTAGTACATTGTGAGCTCCTTAAGAACAGGGACTTACTATTTTTTGTTGTATCCTCAGTTCTCAATACAATGCCTGGCACATAATAGGCAGTTTTATACGTGAAAATATAATACATGAAAAAACTAAGATAGAGCGGACAAACAACTTGCCCAAGATCAGACATCATGTTATAGATCCAGAGTTAGAACTTCAATCCTGACTGCCAAATGTGCTTTACTTTACAGATAAATTATATTGTAAATTGGATTATAAATCAGATTATATTGGAATCTCCTAAGTAAACAGTACCTACTCATTTAGAACATTGTTTTTATTTATTTTTAAAATTTATTTTTCAGTTCCAAAGTCTCCCCTTCCTACCCCCTCAACTACCCATTGTGAAAGCAAGAAATATGATACACATTATACATATGAAGTCATGCAAAACATTTTTCCACATTAGCTATGTTGCAAAAAAAGCAAGAAAAATGAAGTGAAAAAATACTTAAATCTGCATTTAGTTCATCAGAAAAAAAACAGTTTTAAATGTCCTCATAGAAAAAAAGTTATTTTTTTTTCATTTAGACAGTTCTTAGCTTTGTTGTGATAGATATTTATTTTTCAACTCCTTGCTTTTATATGATAATCTGATTTAGCTATTAATTCATTTCATCTTTATGATGTGCCACTAGTACATGCAATAACTAGCATTCATACCCCTCTTAAGATTTGTAAAGTACATTTACATATTTCATTTCATGTTATCCTCATAACAACCTTGTGAGGTATATGCAGTAATTCCCAATTTTACAAATGGAGAAACCGAGGCAAACTGCAAATGTGACTTGCCTAGGGTCATACAGTTAGTAAATATCTAGCAGGATTTGCCCACCATGGTGTACCCTTATCAGAGAAGGTGCTGTTCTCTATGAGCAAAGCAGAATTGAAGTAGCTCACAAGAAACAAATTTAGAGAATCCACCCCAAATGTTCACATGGACTGTTTGTGCCTGACCTGTGGTAGAGCATTCTGAGCTTATATTGATTTGATCAGCCATGGTCAGACACACTGTAACTTGACTCTAACAGAGTGATATCATTTGGGTCCTCTTCGAGAATGAAGGACAACAACCAACCAACCTTCTAGCAGGATTCAAACTAGGTCTTCCTGACTACAAGTCCAGCACTCTGTGCCCTAAACTATATTCATGTTTGGACAGTGCACAGAAAATAGATGCTTTCAGGTTACCTGTGTTCACAATATGTTTACGTGCATGCATGTATACGACCCATTCATGTACATGTGTGCAGGATGTTATCTAAATCATAAGGGGGAAGCATGTGAGTTAGATTTACTTTATGCAGATCAGCAAATACTTTCTATCTAGTCAGAGAAAGTTCCCAAAAAGAAGAGAGCTGAGATTTAATTGGCAGATTTTGCTGCTCATAGAGAGCCATGTGGGCCATCAGCCTTACATTATTTCATTTCGGATTTTGTTGGAATGGAGTTGAATTAGGAAAGGTTTGTAGGTGAGGATACTGAGGCCTAGAGAGATTAAATAATTTCCTCAGTTCACTCAGGCAATGCCACAACTCAAATTCTACCTCCTTTGTTGTTTTCCCTTTCTATATAACCTGTTAGAAATTTCTACCTAGTACAAATGGCAGCATTTAATCATTTTGAGTGTTTTTAACAGTTGTGTATCTGTTTTTAAACAGAAGAGTAAATGTTAGAGTGAGCATTGAACTCCAAGCAGTTTCTAATCCAGTTCATCGAAAGGTTGGTATTTCTCATTCATTTAATGATAACTTATATACTGGACAGCTAACTCATTAATTTCTTGTGTGTATTGAATTCTTTGTAACCATTCTGGTTTTTTTAAATTTTGGCCTTTTTATATCTGTTGGTTATAGAAATTACTTAGGATTCAGGGGTGTGGAACCTGCAGCCTCAAGGCCACGTGTGGCCCTCTAGGGCCTCAAGTGTGGCTCTTTGACTGAATGCATTCAGTCGCTTGAAGACCTAGAGGGCCACGTGTGGCCTCAAGGCCACAAGTTCCCCATCACTGACTCAGGTATTTAATAGAGATTATGCAGTATCTGTAAAAAGCATTCAAGTTGAGGGGCTTAGTGAAGGGGAAAGGGTTCCCTAAAAAAGGATCAGTTTCCGCTTATAGCTTGTTAGTATAGAAATATAGTTCTATTCTAGAAAATAGAATTCTGGAGAACAAACACAATAGTGTAGATGTGAGAATCAGACAAAAAGTACTGCAGAGGAAAATATTTCAGTTTGGGGATGTTTTTCCTTTTGGAAAAGTAGTAATTAAGAGGATTAAAGAATAATACTTAACAGAGCAAGGAAACCACAGTTACTGACACCTGCCAGCCTCATTTGAACTAGAAAAAATTGAAAACTAAGCAGTGACAAGGGCATAGAATATAGACGAAGGAATATAATCCTGCTCCTACACTTTGGATTACATAGACGTAGTCCTTGTATATGAGAGAGTACATTTTTGTCCACATGTTCTTTATCACACAGAGGTCCATTTCGTCTACCCATCATAGCTAAGACTTTTAAAGGCAATATCCAAAGGCCCCTGTACCAAAAATTTACTGATTCTGAATTTGTGGGGGCTTGAATCTAGGAATGAGACTGGAGCTGAGCCAAGAAGCAGCTTTAGGAAAGGTGGTTGAAGTTTTAGGCTTGATCTTTTGTATACCTAGCAAAGTTTCATGAGGTTAGAACAAAGACTAATTTAGGTTACAGGCCTTTATCTGATGTTTTTATACTTCCTGCTTTCCTCTTTATTCATAAGTAACCATATGCAACATAAGTAATTGGTATTAAGGATATTAAAGACAAAGCACCCCTCTTGCTAACTGGTTCCCTAATATAACCCCAGGACTACATACATACAAGGTCCTCAGAGCCTTTCAGCAGCAGTACTTCATAGCATTTTGGTCCAACCTGAGAAAGGACTTAAATAACATTGACTTAGGCACTAGCTATTCTGAGGAATAGTGAAGTTCAAATAGTCATGAATAAATTATTTAATAAATTTAATAAATTATTTTTCAAAACTTTTGCTCCATGCTGGCATCTTCTGTCATATCTTTCTCAATCTCTGCTGTAACCTTATCTCTCTATTTTCTTGCCTTTTACTAACATTCTTTTCTAATTCTCCCATCCATACCTACTGTGCTAAGACTGATTACTACAATGGTCAGTCCTCCATGCTGTAATTTTGAATTGCCTACAAAACAAACTTAAATCTCATAGTAAGAGACCATTGACTTGGGAATAGAGACAGACAGATGGGTCTCAAATGCCACTTTACCAGCCACCTGGAGCTAAACAGAATTGGTTCGTGTGCAACCCTAACAACCTGATATCTGATACCTTGTTAGAGAAAAAGGTTCCTTTTTTTCCTTCTCTTTCCTGAGGGGAATAAGTTAGTTGTCAGTCCTCTTGATTTCTTTGCTTAAAAGAGGACTGACAAAATCTTGAGTTCGGAAACTTAACCTTAGGCAAGAAACCTAACCTCTAGCCCTCACTTTCCTTATCTCTAGAATGAGGAGGTTGTACAGCGTGGGCTCTAAAGTCTGCTATTGCTCTAAATATTAAATATTCCCTTTAAGTTAGAATTGCCAAGTATGATACAGTTAGGAATAAAAACATATATGTGTAAAGATATGGTATCTTGCCACTAAGCTGTACCTGTGTATTCTTGAACCTCTCCTATAATTCTTTCACTCTTATATGGCTGTCAGATTAGATTGGCCATCCTACTCTAGGCTGGAATAAAGATTAAGTTAAAAAAAATAGAATTATCAAAAGCCTTGAATAACATAAGTGAGGAACTAGACCAAAAGTGATAGTTGTGATACCTTGATATTGGATGTGTCATAAGAGTTTTTGAGTTTCTTTTATTAGCTTTAAGTGAAGGCTGTCATATTCCTATATACTTTTTATTTATTTATTCTTTTGGAGGGGGGAATGCAGGGCAGTTGGGGTTAAGTGACTTGCCCAAGGTCACACAGCTAGCAAGTGTGTCGTGTCTGAGGCTGGATTTGAAGTCAGGTGCTACTAACTCCAGGGCTGGTGCTCTACTCACTGTACCACCTAGCTGCCCCAAGGCTCTCATATTCCTGAAATAAGAAGCCAAAGAGAGAAAAAAGGAATTTATTACACCCACAATTTTAGTCAGTGCTTCCCAAGTGATATAACTTGTATTTGTGGAAGGATTCCCAACCTGCTCTGACCTTGTGGTTATCTTTTGGCATATACATCTTCCCTCTCAATTAGCCTATTGTAAATGCTCCAGATGTAACCTTGAAGCATTACTCTCACAAGACTAGCTTTGAAAAGTAATTCCTTTAAGTTTATATCTGTAAAATTTTGTTTCTTGTTCCCCTGGGTAATATGTGAGATTCTGTCTCCCTTGTGAAGGCTGTAAACAAAAATGATTTCTCTGGCTCTGATGTAGTTGAAAACAACAGTTAGAACCCTTACAGGTTATTTTTCTAAGCTCTCAACCTATGTTTGAGCCATAATAAAGACATAGATTTTAATCTCTGCATCTGTTATTTTTATCATTCAACAGTAATTATCATGAGAACTCAGAATATTTTTCCCATATTAGATGATTTTACTTCTAAGAAAGAAGTAGTTAACTAAATTTGTAGTATCTGTATGCATTTAAATACTTAAAACAAATATTTCTCTTAGGATTTAGTCATTCAGTTGACTGATGATGCTGATCCATTTTTTCTGTATAACCTTGTTATATCTGAGGAAGATTTTCAGAGGTAAGTTGATGACTTAAGAATTTTCTTTGTTTAATCTAATTAAATTTGAATATATGCTCCAATTTCTTAATGTTTTATGGGTACATTGATAGCCTTTTTGAAACTTTTAATAAATTGGAATTTTCTATGTAATTTGGGGAAATTGTGGTGTTTATAAACCAATTCTATTCAGAATATTTGCAAGTTTATGAGAACATATATTCTTAGAGCATATCAGTATTCTACTAAAAATAGAAAAGCTTCAGCTTGAGTTAAATTGATCCTGATGACATTGAATACTATTGATTAATATTGCTAATTACTAAGACAAAATGTTAAAATTACAACATCCAGATTTTAAAATTTGCCTTTTCTTATCTCTGATTTCATATATATGTAGTTTAAAACTGCAGCAAGGTCTTCTGGTAGACTTTTCAGCTTTTCCACAAAAATTTATAGATCTACTACAGCAATGTACACAGGAACAAGGCAAAGAAATTCCACGGTAAGTCTCCTGGGAACACTGTGTTACTAAGCAATCTTAGATTAAATTTTCTTTTGAAAGACATTTCATGTAGCCAAGGTTTCTCCATTTGTTATGTATACCTCTGTCTTTTTTTTAAATTTAGCCTTTATTAAACCTAAAATTTCAAATTGTTTTTTTTAAAATCAATAGTAGTATATTCCCTTGAGTTCCCAAATCTGGATAAAATCATTGAAACTATTTTAACAAAAGTTTTATCTTAGGTATGTGTTGGGTTATTTGGTGTTTTTTTTTTTTTTAATGAAGGATGGAAGCACTTATATGGAAGAGAAAAGAATTTAGATAGGTCTGTTGTCAAAAATTCTTTTTAGAATATTTTTCCAAATGCAGTTTCATTTGTGTTATTTCTGTGAAACTTTTTAGAAAGCTAATTTGCTTTTTATTTGGCACAAATACCAATTTATAATGAAACCCATTTACATATTTATATTTGTGAAAATTTGATTTGTATTTAATCTAGCCTTATAAATGCTTTTCAGCCATATAAAAATAAAAATGGAGGCTAAATTTTAAATCTTTCAATTTAGTTCATTTTAATTAGGATTCAGTCTTTTTCGTGTATTTGTCCATAGGTTTTGCATTTATACAAACTGTACAATACACATTACAATTGCTGTGATAATCAAATATCTGTAATGTACCAAAATGTTTTTCAATGCATTTCTTTGTTAAAATGTTTATATAATGAAACCTTGAACTTAAGTGCCTCTCTTCTACTCCACCACAAACCCCTCAACCTCAAGGAACATTTTATTTTCTCTACTGATACCTTGGGATAGGACTGGAACTCTACAGATGTTGTTTTTGAAGAATTAGATGTAGAGTATGAGTCATTGCCTTATTTGTATGCTGGGAACAATTGTTAGCTGGTTTCTAGTTTAGGGCTTATATCATTGTACCTTCTTAACTGAAACTTTTAAGCCTTATGTTAATTTGGAAGCTAAAGGTTTTTCTTTGTCTCCCTCCCTTTTTAGTTTGTTTTTAAATATGTCAGATAGATACTGTTGTCAACATCCTGAGATATGTACTCTTATGTATACTCATTAAGGGGAGTGCCCTTGATTTAATGTCACAGCTCCACCACCTTGCTAAATATTTTAATGTGTAAACTTTCTTTTAAAGGTTTTTGCTACAGTTAGTTTCTACAGCAACCATATTGGATCACTCACCTGTATTTTTAAATGTGGTGGAGACAAATCCCTTTAAGCATCTTACACATCTTTCTTTAAAACTTCTACCCGGAAATGATATGGAAATAAAGAAATTTTTAGCGGGCTGTTTGAAATGTAGCAAGGTAAGGTTTGAATTTGCACACTGCCTTTCTGGGGTGTGTTTTCCTCATCTGTAAAGTCAGAGAAGTTAGACTAGATATTTCTAAGGTCCCTTCGCCTCAAAATTCTCTGATTTTGTTCTTTTTTAAATGAGTATGAAAGAACTACCATAAAATGTTCAGGAATGTGGATATTTGCTATTGTACAGTGTGTTTGAGAAAGTATAAAGAGATAGTTTAAAAGAGGCAAATTTCCATTTCATTTTTAAGTTTATTTTAGAATGTTCATTGTAGAGGAGATAGTGCAGCATAATAAAGAGGAGTACTAGATTAGGAGTCTGGAAAATGGTGTCTCAAAATTGTTACCAATTAACTCAGTGACCTTGAGCAAATCAGTTAATCTTTTGGTGCCTGAGTTATCCCAGTTGCCAAAGATAAATAATAAAGCTCACCCTACCTACTCCATCTTAAGTAAGGAAATATGAAAATTCCTTGAAAAGTATAAATTGCCATACAAACATAAACTGCTATTTCCTAGAGATAAAATAGGTATGCTTGGACATTTTCTGATTTCTTAATAATAGCTAGCACTCGTGTAGCACTTAAGGTTTGCAAAGCCCTTTGCATAACTCATTTGATCTTAGAAATGTTGTTTTGGGACCAGTACTTAAATTAAAATGTGATTAACTTTTTTTTTAATAGGAAGAAAAATTATCATTGGAGCAAACGCTGGAAGATGTTACCAGGCAGTTAAACTTTACACAACAGGTAATGCGGAGTTTTACTTTCTTTTTTAGTAGATCATTTTTTTAATACCTGCCAATTGTCAGGCTACTCCACCACAAAAGGACATCTGTTTTGTTTTTTGAAGGTGGAAAGAGAAAAGGCCAAATTTTGAAATGATTTGTCCTTAGTGCTTCCCACTCACTTTCATTCTATCTACCCCTTTCCTACCTTCTGCTATGCCTTGGCCCTTCATAAAGAACCCAGTGTCCTCAGGTTCTCCAGAATTCCTCTTTGCTACAAGAGAGACAATTCTTCTGGAATGGCCCTTCCTTGCTTTAGTTCCCTTTTTCCCTTAGTTAAAACTCCTCTTCTTTACTACATGTCAGGTATTTTAAGGAAAGTAATTTTATTAAACTAATCTTTATGGAATTTGAATGTTCCTCTGAGAGTATTTGTTCATAGACCTGAGTAAATCTCCCAATTAGTGAAATTCCTTGTGACATAGGGAAAATGTTTTTAGGTGAGGGAACCTTCCTTTAATCATAACATACAACTTCCTTCTTATTAGCAAAGCATCAATGGCGATGGTAGAAAGGGGGCTAGAAATACACCTGTCCTATTTCCTTTTTCCTCACCTTGCTGCTTCTGGGTTTTATAAATTTTTGGTTTTGGTTGTGAAGATAAAATGAGTTAACATGTAATGTGCTTTGTAAATTTTAAAGTGCTATGCTGTTATTACAATACCAACTGTTATTAGATCTGGTTCCTTTAAAGTTTTCTAAAGCACATTTACGGGCTACAGTCACTGTAGCATGAAGACTACTTCCTTATGGTGCAATGAAAAGAGCACTGGAAGTGAAGCTAGAGGATCTGGGTACAAGGAAGGGGACTACAAATCATTTCTCTTGTCTTCAACATGTAGGGAGAAAAGCATTATAGTTGTGTAATTTAATTCAGTAAACTCAAGGTCTAGCAAGCACTGATAATGTGCAGAGTACCATGTTAGGCATTGAGAATCGAAAGACTGAAAGAAGACGGCCCTTCCCATCAAGTCGATGATGCTTTAGAGGAGGGCAGGAAATGGAAGAGCTCTAGGAAAGCTTGAGGGGGGATTCAGTACTTGTCATTAATATTGCCATGTTATTCGTTCTTCAGTTACCTCTTTTAATATTTGTGTTTAAAACTGTACAGACACTATCAGAAAAGATCCAGGAATTAGATAAGTTACGAAATGAATGGACATCACACACAGCAGCACTGACAAACAAGCATTCTCAAGAACTGACACATGAGAAGGAAAAAGCCCTTCAGGTATGAACACAAAGGGAAATATGTAAAATTCTTAGTTAATGAAATGATCTGATTATGGTAATTCTAAAAGAACGTTTTGGAAAACAAAATTGAGTATTGTGTAATTAATATGACGATCAAACTTTGGCCCCAGAGGAAGGTTGAGAACATATGCCACCCTATTACAAAATGAGGTGTTATGCTTATGTCTGTAGCAGCTTTGACCTGTGAAATTGTTCCACAGGCTTAAGTTGAACATTTTTTTAAAATGGGGAAAGTTAATATTTTCAGAAAAGACATGTTCAGATATGTTTCTTTCGTATTTCGTTTTGTCTTCCCAATTTTTTGCTAATTATGCTTTCATTTATCTACACGTAGGCACAGGTTCATTCTCAGCAACAACATGAACAACAGAAAAAAGAACTAGAAAGCATACATCAAAGAAATGTTCATCAGCTTCAGAACAGATTGTCAGAATTGGAGGCGGCCAATAAAGACCTAACAGAAAGGAAGTACAAAGGAGACTCCACCATTAGAGAACTTAAAGCAAAACTCTCTGGTGCAGAAGATGTATGGAATACTTTCTTTTTGTAGTTGAAAACAGTGCTTTTATTTGGTAGATATTTATTTTATCACTTGTTAGATGTAATTGAATTATTTGCTTGTTTTGGAAGGGTGACAAATTCTGATGGTTCAGAGAAAAACTATAGAGATTCTAGAAATTATATTAAAAAGGCTTCAATAGAGACTCAAATAATAACATAATAAATTTTTTTCCTTTTAGTCAGGGTCCAAAGAAGCAACTGAGAAATATGGCTCTCTGAATTTGAAAGTGCTTATTTTCTTGTAGCTATTTTGAATTACTCAGGAACTTAGAAAGGACACTAGTTTTGGAGTCTGAGTATCTGGGTTCAAGCCAGAGCTTTGCCATTTACTAGCTATGTGACTTTGGATAAGTCACTTAATCTCTTTGGACCTCAGTTTCCTCATCCATAAAAATGAAGATGTTGGACTAGATACCCTCTAAAAGATTTTCAGTTCCTTCTTTTCCTGCTGTCACATAACTTTCTACCAAGACAGCTGGAAGTCACAGTCTTCCAGAGACTCAGTTTTCTCATTTGTAATATGAGGCTAACACTATTAAGTACTTCCTTTCCCCTAGGATTACTGTAAAGAAGTTGGTAAATCTTAAATTGTGATGTAATTGTGAGTTATTCATAAATACTTATTACTGATGAAGCAGTAATCAAGCTCCCTCCAAAACTACTCCAAACAAATCTTGAAAATATAGTTGTCCAAATCATGATAGGGAAATCCAAAAAATGTCAGTGACTCATTTTTCCAGCCTAAGGCATCTTAGGGAGACAGAGAGGTCATTAGACACTGGGGATGAGATCTGGCCAGGAATGCTGTGTGCAGAGCATTCCAGTGTAGGGAGAAGATGTGTATTAGGGCAAATGGAAGTCCCGGACCTGTACTGAAATACCTTGACAAGCACAGGTGCCAATAGACAGTTATTCTGCCCACTCTCCAGTTATGGGTCACTGATGTAGACATCTATACAAACAAGATGGGTTAGGGAACTGCTGACACTTTAACTTGACTCTCATCTGAACTTGGCAAATGAGAGAGAATAATATATATATATATATATATATACACACATACAGTTAGGTACAAAAGTAAATTTCAATAAGAAAATAGGAGGAAAAGGAGACAAAGACTAAAAAGGAATTAGTGGGAGTGTAGATTAAGAGAAGGATTATTAGGCCTAAGGAAAATAAACTAAGGATGTAGAAAAATAAAGCTCTTTTTGAGGTGGCAACGAATGAAAATCTGAGGGAGTTCCCATAAGCTTCAGAATGGCTGAGCAAAGTATAGTGTATGGATGTGATGAAATACTATTGTGCTATAAGAAGTGATGAAAGAGATGCTTTCATAGAGACCTGGGAAGACTTCTATGAATTGATACTGAGCCAAGTGAGCAGAACCAGGAGAATTTGTACAGTGATAATAGTATGGTTAAAGACAGTTTTGAAATTAGGCAGTCTGATCAATGTTATTACTAACTGTAATTTCAGAGGACTGATGATGAAACAGGCTACCCACTTCCTCATAGAGGTGAAGGACTCAAAGTGTAGAATAAGACATATTTTTTGTACAAGGCCAATATGGAGATTTGTTTTGCTTGCAAGTTTGTTTTGATGATTGAAAAAAAAAAGTATTGTTAAAAATGACGAGTTAATTCAGATAAATAAAATTTAGGTCTCAAAAAGTGCCTTGATTGTTATTGTTAAATAATAGTCTTTTTTTTTTAAACCTTATTAGTTTATTCCTGTCTGTTGTAGATTTCTGGTGACTTTTACTTAATTTGATTGTGTAAGGATTCTTTTCTTCTCATTATAAAACAGATGTAGATGCAGCACAAATTTTTTTTATGCTCTTTGATTACTTGTACTAGAAACTTTTGACTGGTTTATATTTTCAACCTTATTATCTCTAATTAGAGCCAATAAATATTTATAATAATTTTGTCTATTTTAGGAGTGCCAGAGGGCTAAGCAAGAAGTCCTCTCTTTGAGAAGAGAGAATTCTACTCTTGATGCTGAATGTCATGAAAAAGAGAAGCATATTAATCAGCTTCAAACTAAAGTAGCTGTTTTGGAACAGGAAATCAAAGATAAAGATCAGCTTGTTATAAGAACAAAAGAAGCATTTGACACAATTCAGGAGCAAAAGGTAGTGCATTAAAAAAAAATAATAAAAACACATTTGTAAGTTGCACTTTTACCATGGAGCACAAAGAATTAAAATTTAAATGTTCTAAAATTCAGGTAGCCCTAGAAGAAAATGGAGAGAAGAGTCAGGTACAGCTAGGAAAACTTGAAGCCACAATAAAATCATTATCAGCTGAACTTCTTAAGGTTTGTTTTAAGATCTTTAAGAGAATTTTATGTGTTCTATCGAATTAAGTTTAGAAGTGTATCTGATGAGACTATTTCACAGGCAAATGAAATTATCAAGAAATTACAAGGTGATATGAAAACTCTAATGAGCAAATTAAAACTGAAGAATACAGTTACAATTCAGCAAGAAAAACTACTGGCTGAAAAGGAAGAAAAGTTGAAAAAAGAACAGAAGGAGGTAGAAGATATTGGACAAGCTCTCCGAAATAAAGAGCAAGAGGTAGTGAATATTTAATGATTTTCAACACTATTTCCTGACTGTTTATGAAGATTTAATGTAGTCCTCTATAAATTGTAGCTAATGTTTAGGAATGAAAGTCTATGTTGGAGAATTTTTTAAAATTTCTTACAAAAGAATCTGATTGGATTGATGTTAAATATAATTAAACCATTAGCTAGAAATAATGAAATTGCCTGTTTGGTGTGAAAAGTCAGTTATTTTGACTCAGCATACATTACATTTTTATGTTTTTCATCATTTCGTTGGAATAATTCCTTCAGCATCTTAATCCTATTTTACTTTTTCCAGTACATGACTTAATTATATTGAACTATTTCAGATAAGCAAATTGCAAGAACAGTTAGAAGTTACAGTACAAAAACTTGAAGAGAGCAAACAGCTTCTGAAGAATAATGAGAAACGTAAGTTTGTTGAATGAAAATAGCAAATGTGTGGGTGTATGGCACTTTAAGGTTTTCACTTCTAGATATCCACTCCTAGCCTACCTGGTTGCTTGAAGACTGAATAAAACCTCTCCACTTTGGTTTTTGTACTTAAAGATTGTACTTCAATTTTTCTGCCCTCAAAGAATTTATTTTCTAATGAGGGGAAATAACATGTGTAACATATGTATACACATAGCATATAAGAAACGGCTATCATGGTTATGAGGTTTGGGGGGTGGAATACCCTTCTTAGATCAGACTGATTTTCTTCTTTTCTGTTAAGGATTCCTTTTCTCTTCCTCCTTGTGAATTCCTGAAACACTATGTTACTTTTCTTATTATACATACTCATTTCATCCTACCTTTAGTTCTTGTTTGTGTACATGTTTCATTGTTTCATCTTTTGTACAAGACCATAAGTTCTTTAGGGATAGAGACTGTGTCTTACTCCAACATCACTAGAACAGCAGGAGTTCAGTAAATATTTGTCCAATAAGTGAAAAAGTATTTAGTAGTCTTTTATAATTAAAATGTTAAATGAAAGCCTGTAATTCTGTTTTATAGTAAACTTCTTTATCCTGGAATTTATTTTACATAAAACTCAAAGAATACTAGTTATACATCCAGTTTTGTGGGTTTTTTAAAAAATACTTTCCAAGGTATCTGAGAACGCCTTTTATTATAATCTTACTACTTTTTGTCACCATACTCATGGCATGGCCAGATGACTAATATTTGTCAAATATATGTCTGTATAGCAGGGGCAACCAGATTGTAAAATTGCCATAATGCTATCTAGCTCTGTGTAGGGAGGTTATCTCAGAGTGATTCCTTTTATCACTTTTAGTATAGAGATACTGCATTTTGAAACTTAATACTTTAAATTTAGAATTTGAAGTAATGTTTGTTTTGAAAATAGTTATGATACATGTCTGTTATGGGCAGATTAAACTAGACCCCTCCCCTTTTAAAAATTCTTTGTTAGAGAGGGATGAGCTCTGGAGGAAGGAGGAAAGGAAATATTGGGAAACGTAGGCAATGTAAAAACTAATGATAACAATAAAACCCATTTTTTAAAAGGATATACCTTAACTACTAGAGAATATGATGGTCTGACTATGTCGCTTCCTTACTTAGTAAACACCAGTGGTTCCCTGTTTACCTCTAGGATCAAATATAAATTACTCTGTTTGACCTTCAAGGCCTTTCATAACCTGCTTCCCCGCCCCATCCACCCAGCCTTTTGAATCTTCTTACATTTATACCCCACCATGTACTCTGATCCAGTAACACTGTTCTGTTTGCTATTCCAGTAATAAGACACTCCATCTCTTGACTCTGGGCATTTTTACTGGTTATTCCCCCAAGCCTGAAATGCTTCACAACTCCATCTCCTGGCTTCCTTCAAGTCCTAAATAAATTCTCCCTCCTTCTGAAAGTCTTTCCTGATCTCCTTAATTCTAGTGCTTTCCCTCTGTTGATTATTTCCAGTTTATCCTGTATATAGCTTGTTTATACATAATGATTTGCATGTCATCTCCCCCATTAGATTATGAGCTACTTGAGACCAGAGACTGTTCTTTACTTTTATATCCCTAGTGCTTAGCTTAAGTGCCCGACACATAGTAAGGGCCTAATAAATGTTTATTGACTGAGTGAACTAGCTTCAGTGGTAGGTGAGAACTGACCTACATGGTGATCAGCAAATCAAAACATAACATTTTTGCTTGGAAAGATTTAGATAATCCTATATATTGTCTCTGCTCACACAGTAGGAGAGTTGGCAGTGTTTTTTGCAATTCAAAAGATTATTTTGAACCTTAATACAAGTTTTAAGTGTGCTTGAAACAAATGTAAAAATGGAAGGGCAAAGCAAAATGTTTAAATTTATTTGTTTTTCTTTTATGTAGTAATCACATGGCTAAATAAAGAACTGAATGAAAATCAGCTAACAAGAAAGCAAGACCGATTGGGACCCTCCACAACTCCACCTGGTCAGCCTAGCAACACCACTATCAGAAGTGGAATTTCTCCTAATCAGAACATGGTAAGATTCAAACTCATATCAGACAATCTTTATGATAGAGTCAAACACAGAAATACCTCCTGGAAGCCCTTTACTGGGAGACTTCCTTCCAAGTATACATTAATGATTACTCTTGTAGTTTGTTCATTTTTTTGTTTTTATTTTTTGAGGGGGGAATGCAGAGCAATTGAAGTGACTTGCCCAAGGTCACACTGCTAGTAAGTGTGTCACGTGTCTGAGCCCGCATTTGAACTCAGGTCCTCCTGACTCCAAGGGCCGGTGCTCTACTCACTTTCCTTTCACAGTTAAACTTGGAGAAAAAGCTGTCTGCCCTCATTGCTTCCATTTCCTCACCTCCCATTTCCCTACCTCTTGATAATTCTAACCTTTTCATTCAACTGAAACTGCTCTTTCCAAGTTTACCATGATCTCTTCATTAGTAAATATAGTGGACTTTTCTCAAGAAAAGTTAGTCCTTATCCTTAACCTTTTTGTAGCATATGATACCACTGTGTCAAACCCTCTGTCTGCATACTTTCTCCTTCCTGGGTTTTTGCACCACTGCTTTCTCCTAGTTGGCCTCATTTGGTTGACCTTTTCTTCTCAATCTCTTTTGTGGGATCATCATCTGTGTTCTGTTCTCTAACCACTGGTGTGTCTGAAGGCTCTATCCTGGACTCTCTTTTCATCTCTCTCCATCCTTTCTTTTGGTGATTTATTATCTTTTGTACATTCTATCATCTCCGTGCAGGGTCCTTTCCAAATCTATATATCCAGCAGTAATCTTTCTGCTCTTCGCTAGTGCTTCATCAACATCTGCATGTCTTATATCTTCAGCTATGTATTAACCATGTTGGACTTGGAAGTGAGGAAGAATTGAGTTCTAATACTGCCTTGTACATTTACTAGCTGTGTGACCCAGGACCAGTTACTTAACCTCTGTGCCTCAATTTCTTCATCTGTAATATGGGAATAAGTATGACACCTACCTCCTCTTGTTATTTAGCTTTAGTAGCTTAAAACTGCACTAAGACTTTTGGGACATACCATATATACATAAAGAAAGCACTTTGCAAAACTTTAAAGGACTTTAAAATACTAGCTCTTACTTCCATAACTTACAGGTGCTTACTGGTAAGTAGTATTAAGTAATACTATTTATAGCTTTCATTTTCTCTTAATGATACTTTCCCCCCCTCTACCTTTTTTTTTCAAGCTGGATAACAGACTACCTCTTCCAAACTGTGGAATTGGCTATCCTGTTTCTTCCACATTTACCTACCACAGTACCTTCCCTCATCCTGTAGCTTCAAAAAGCACTGTTCATCCAGTTTCTGGACCAAAGGTAGCCATTTTATTTCATTTATAGGTGGAGATTTTTGTGTTTAATTAAAAACAAAATTGAAGACTCTAGCACTTTTGTATTTTAAACAGTACTTGAATGGTTCTTCTTGGCTAGTAACTAAGATAATCATTTTTCCTTTGAAATGTACCTTTGAAATTTTGATTCATTATGTACATTTTTTGTTTTACATAAAACTTTTCAGGAACTTAACATAATTTCCAAAGTGTGACCAAGACATACTAAAACCACCTGCTCAGAGGATATGCAAAGTGTGACCATAAAGTAATGAGATTGATTTTATTGTTGGGAGCAGAGGAGTAAAACAGAGCAGGGGTTTGTTTCATCCTGTAGCAGCAGAACTTTGAAGGTCAGTCAGTAAGTCTTAGGCTAGAAGCTGTGATCATCTGAATTGTGTATAGTTTTTCAAATAAAAATAAGTTACCTAAACTAAAATTTTAAGTCAAATATGCTAGCAATACACTTGAAATATTTTAAGAAGCATAGGGATGAAATGTTAATTTTTGACAGCAATAAAGTTTAAAGAAGGTAGAGAAGATGTAGAATCAGAATTTCACAATCAAAAGGAACTTAAATGACTAGTTCAGTTCATATTTGAAAAAAGCAGTGGGCAATATTAAGCACCTACTATGTGCAAGGGGGAAACAAAGAGAGGCAAAAGATAGTCCCTGTACACACAGTCTTTTGAGGGAGACAACAAGCAGACAAGTACAGTTGAGCTACGTAGGCTTTCACAGCCAAGCAGAGGGTTTGTTATTTGATCATGGAGGTGTTAGGGAGCCACTGGAGTTTATTGAGTAGGAGAGTGACATGGTTGAACCTTCAATTTAGGAAAATCACTTTGGTGACTAAATGGAGGATGAACTAAAATAGGGAGAAACTTGAGGCAGGCAGACCCACCAGTAGCCTATTGTGGTAGTCAAGTGTGAGGTGGTGAGGGCCATCACCAGTATCCAAGGAGAGAAGTGGGCCCTCTGGGACTTATTCCCCTGTAAAGTTTTAGTCTGTGGATTGTACTTAGCCTTTCTTTGAACTCTTTGATACCAGCTATCCCATAGTCTATGTTATGTGTCAGATTATGCCGAGTTTTCATCTTTTCTATCACAAATTTTAAGAGGTAGCAGTCATTTTTCCTTAACATTACCATCATTTCTATAATCATTTATTCCCCATTAGTAGAATCAGATCTAAAGTAGAAATTGCCATCGTTGGTTCTTCCACTTTAAAAAAGATTGGAATGAAATGATAATTAAAGCAAGGCTTGTCTTTTGGTAGAAAGACCCTAGTAGATTGCCAAATAATTCAAGTCCTTCATCATACTGTGTTATACCTCTGGCTAGGATTTTGATGTTTCTTAAATGCCTCATCTTTCCTATTTCTGTCATGGTAATCTATAGTATGCTTTAGTGACAAAATTATTTCTGTTTTTCTTCCATTGATCTTCACTGAAACACTTTTCATGCCATTTCTCAGCTCTGGTTGTTGGATTTCCTCATATGAATATGCCTGCTTAGCAAATAAACAGTGCTATCTCACCCTCTTTTCCATATCCTTTTGGTTTTCTCCCCCACATAATATATGTCCATCCAGAACTCATATTCCAGTCATGGGTTTCACCTTCCATGACTCATTGATTCCTTTGAGGTCCAATTTGCCTCTTTATGTTAAGACCTCCCACTTTGATGTTTGTGGTATTATAAAAAGACAACATTCATTCACCTGTAGGACCTAGGGAAAATGATAAAAAGGTCAGACTTTTTTAAAACTAATAATCATAATGACCTTTTTTGGCAGTTCTTTATGATTACAAAGCACTTATCTCCTACGGGAGTGTTGTGAGGTAGGTGGAGGAAATAGTATACAGATGAAGTAGTTCAGGTTGAGAGGTTTTTAAGTGATTTATCCCTCCATGCTCACATTGCTGATAAATGCTGGAGCCAGGATTTGAATCCAAGTTTTCTGACTCCAATTTCAGTGCTCTTTCCACTGTCCCATCACTGAAGGTGGCTAATAAGTAATATTTGTTGTAATATTTGTAGAAACTGGTTCATCCTGAAAGAAAACCCGAACATTTTTAAGATTATACTTTTCACTTCTAGTGACAAATAGAAACAGCGAAAGGATTGGGAAACTGGAGAAAATAGCATGTTTTTTGAAGAAAATATAAGTAATAAGGAAATAATGGTCTTGGAAGTATGACTCAGGAACAAAACATCCAGGTTTGTAGGGGAAAACTTGTAATACTCCTTAGACCTAAGAAAGTGAACATGGAAAACCCATAAAAGAAGACTTGGTTGGTTTTAGCTTTGACCTCAACCGTTTATCTGTAGAATTCATCCATTGAGATCAGAAAGGAGTAGATCATGTTTATTGTGTAGAAATCCTGACATCTCAGGTAATATTAGAGAAGAAGAATGAATCAGGAACATTTGATTTCATGGGAAAAACATTATCTTGGAGGTTAGTTACATTTTATCAATGACTGTTGTCATATAATTCTGGTGCTTTAAATAAATCTCCTTATTTTACAGTCACACCTTTTATGTGCAGTTTAAGAAAAAGAAAAGGAGTATAACTCTATAATTTAACCTTACAAATAAAAAAATATGGGTAAGCTTTAGTAAAAGACAAGTTGTCTTTTACTGGATTTTCTAGGAGAAAAATAACTGTACAGCAATATGCTATTAGATTTCATAGCTTCAAATATATGAAATGTTTTGTCTTTTACCAGGTTCAGTTTAACTTGCAGTTTGCAAAAACAAATACTTCAGGAGATGTTCCTTCAGGAGGATCTATTAATATACCTCGCTCAACTAATAAAGAAAAGTAAATACTTTTTTATTTTATATAATTAAAATATTGCATATTGGCAGTTATATTTTAGTCATTTTTTAGATTTACTGCAGCAAGAGTTTGAGAACATAAATGTAAATCCATTTGTCTCTTGAATGTTGATTATTGATTACAGATTAACTGGAAATAGTTCCCAGCATTTTTGGTTTAATGATATATTTGAGAGATTTCTGAAATGTAACACCACCTTGTTTTTTCTGGCATTGTTGAAGATTAAGTCAACAAGCATTTATTAAGCACTTACTTTATGCCAGACACTTGCTAAGTGCTGGGAAGACAAATAGAAAAGACAAAAAGAAAGACAGTCCTCAGGAGTGGGAAAAGAAGTCTAGAGTGTCAGGATTAAGCCCTGTAAAGAATAGAGGAATAAGTGTGACTAGTCTGGGCCCTTTTCTCAAATGGATGTTCCAGGAACTGACCAGTCAGAGGAAGGGGCCACGCAGGGTCATCATTTCCCATCCTGCTACTTTCCTGGACTTAATGCTCTTCAGAAACTCATCATGCTGTAAGATATAATCAATTCTGCAATTAATTTCCTCATATTTCCATGAGGAGTTCATTATTTGTTCCTCCCACCCCACCCTTTTCAGCTTCTTTTTTTCTGTTGTCCTCTCCAGTTAGTATGTGAGCTTCTGAAGGCAGGGATTGTCTTGCTTCTTTTTGTATCCTCAGAGCTTAGCTTAGCGCGATGCCTTGGCACATCGTAGGCACCTGATAGATGGAGGCACTAACAAGGGGAACTTTTATTCTGCACCTAAAACTCGTTGAGAAGGAAGAATAAGAGAGAAGGGAGGAATATTTCTTTTTCCAGGACTTTAATTTCTTATTAGGCTAAATAGGACAAACATGAAGCATTTTCATAAACAGCAGGAAAAGAGAATTGTATATGAAACTTGAATCTCTATACAGATAGCTTGTTTTTTTTTTTTTAAATATAATAGATTTACTATCTCGACCTATAGGAAAATAGAAGGGAAGAGGAATAAGACAAAGGGGGGAGCGTTAGAAGGGAGGGCAGATTTGGGGAAGGGGTAATTAGAATGCACGCTGTCTTGGGGTGGGGGGAGGGGAGAGATGGGGAGAAAATGTGGAACTCAAAATCTTGTGGAAGTGAATGTTGAAAACTAAAAATTAGTTATACGTATGTATGTATATAATATATATATATATATATATTTAACATATTTGTTCCAAAGCTTTTGTTTTTTCTTTCCCTGAACTTTGTTCTATTCTCTTCCGTGAAGTTTAAAAAATGTTCCGTTATTTTCTTTCTCCTCTCTTTTTCTGGCATTGCTGTCACTAACCTTATAGCTTACTTCCCCTCCTCCCTCATCAAAAAAAAAAATCCCCCCTTTATGGCATAAATGTAGTCAAGTAAAAATACATCCACATTCAATGAATTGTTTAGCCATTCCCCAATTGATAGGTACCAACTCTTTAATACAACAAAAAACTGCCACCTATGGGGTAGGTAGGCTAGGCTAGCTGAAGCAGTAAGGCATCCTGGAGGAAAGACAGGTGACAGCATGTTCCAATCAAGTCAGGCCATCACCACTTATTCTCAGACCCTTAAGGAGATGGTACAGGGCCCTAACTTAAAAGCTTTCAGGATAGCAGTGCCCCCAAGATTGCTGGCCCTGTGTCTAGTGCAGGCTCTACAGCCATTATTAAGGTGATCTCTCACTACAGAGAAGGGGCCTGCTTTCCTTGCCACCACCTCCTGTTGACCAATGATCAGGTAAGCCTAAGAGCTCGAGGAGTGGCAGCGTTTCAGACCTTACTTCTAATGCAGCCCCTATAGTCACCATCTTAGAAAACCACCCATATGGAGATGAGACCTGGCATCAGTTTCTGTGGATGGTGTAACTTCTGCCTCCTCAGAAGCCACAGCTACTGAAGACCTGGAAAATAAAGTTCTCACTATGAAAGTCCTTGGTAGAATCAAATGAGTCATTATCAGAAATGGAGGTTTTTTATCAGTAGAGATGACTAAACTTATTAGCATCTACATTATATCCTAAGGATTATGGGGCTGTTCTTTCCATTTTACTTGTGGCTGACACCTGTATGTGTTGTTTTTCCCATTAGGACAAGCTTCTTGAGAACAGGGACTGTTTTGCTTTAGCAGTGTTTTGTGCAAATGCAAAGCATTTTAGTGCTTACTTGTTTAACACAAGTACTTTTTGTAAACGTTTTCTATGTATGGGTCCTTTACCCTTTTTAAAAAATTTTTCTTTAGGGATATGTATCAGTTAGTGGTAATGGTGAGTAGGAGGGGAAAATTTGAGAGTTCAGAAAGGATTAGTAGAATCCCCTTTACATTCACAGTTCTCTCGACTGCTGTAGCATTTGACACTTTCTCTTCCTGGATACCCTTTCCTCTGGATTTTTGTGATGCTTTTTCTTGGCTCTTCTTATACTTTTCTGGCAACTCTTCACTCCTTTGTGGGCATCATTATCCACGTCCTGCCCCCAATTGTGGGTTGTTTTGTCACAAAGTTGTGTCCTGGCAGTTTTATTCTCTAGCTGTATACCCTGTATCTTGATGTGCTTATCACCTCTCTTGAGCTAAATATTAGCCTGGAGAAGACTTTGGATGAACATGATAATTGTGTTCAAATGTCTGAGGGACTGACATGTGGAAGGATTGGATTTATTCTGCTTTGCCCCTCAGCAGTGAGAAGTTGCAAAGTGGCACCTATCTGTAGTTGAAATGGATTGCCCAAGGAGCCAGTGGGTTCTCCTTCATGGCTTGGCTTTCTAGCCAAAGCTGTACAGCCAATTATACTGTTGCATAGGAGATTCTTAATGTGCCAGCTGGATGGATAGGCCCTGAGGGCCCTTCTGACTTGGAATCAGTATGGCCAGTGTTCACTTTCCCTGTCACTTTTTGCTCAGGGTAGCAGCCTCTACAGTTTCATTACTGCCTATGCCTACCAATTGGTCTAATCCAGTGTTTGCTCACTGGGCAGTGGTCAACTTCTTGTAGATTCCTTATATTAGTTCATTTTTTGTAGGAAGTGGTATTAATCCTTGTTGATGTCTTTTTTCATTATTAACTTCCTATTTTCTAGTCTATCACATAAAAACCGTTTCTTTCCTCATCTAAAATCATATTTTAACCCAGTTCAAACTTAAGTTACTGAGCTTCATTGAATTTTACTAAGGAATAATCTGTTTAAGAAAAAAAAAATTTAAGTACTTTTTTTTCCCCCTTTGATAAGTGGTGAAAATTTGGGCCTGGAATCCAAATATTTGAAGAAAAGGGAAGATAGCATTCCATTACGAGGGCTTAGTCAAAACCTCTTTAGTAATCCAGGTAAGAATCTTCTCAATTATTTCTAAATTGGAGTTTCTTTATAGTATGATTTAAAACTTCACATATGTATGAAGTCAAAGAATTAATGTTTGTTTCCCACTAGTTATAGAACATCAGAAAGATGGCTCTTTAACAACCCTACAAAATTCAGCCAAACCTGCAGTGCTCCCTCCTTCTGTGGCTTCAGCATATTTTCCTGGACAGTGACCTACCCTGCAGTTTTGCTTTGTGAAGTATTGAGAGAATGGCAGTGGTTCTGGCTGAAGATCAACTCTTAACATAGCAACATAAACACAACCACCATGAATAAGATAACTTGGCCTTTGACTTAAGTGACTATTGATGTGTTTTAATCCCACAAAGTCATGTTACCTTGGCTATATGTGGAAAATATTATGGAAGCAAGAACTAAATTTGGGCTTTGACCTTGGTCCATATGTACCAGATACTGGAATATTTAGTGCCTTTTCTTTTTAAGGAGTTTGCTACCATTTTTGAGCGTAGTAGTTGTATGTATTTTATTGAAATAAACATGGAAGGCCATAATCCTTTTAAGTGAGGTCGATTTTAATATAAAACCAAAGAATGGTGATAACGTTTCCCCCATGACTACTAGCAATTGAATGGGAAAAATTGTTAAAAGTATCCATAGTCTACTGGTTTTCAAGTAGAAAATTGAAAGAGCTTTATATATGATTTCATAAAGTGTTTTATTGGAAAAGAAATCAATGTAATTCTTATGGGTTTAGCCAGCTGTGCAAAATAGTTCTTGTAGATGATTCATTAACACATGACTCCCTTGAAACCTAGCTAGAGATGCAAGATATCTTTTTTTTAAACCTTCTACTCAGTGTTACAAAGCTAACAACTAGATTAGGCTGAAATGTCATCTAACCTGAGTAACTCCTGTATTCATTAAGTTTTACATTTTATCAAGTGGCCCTTTGTCTAAATTAATAGCTATGCAAAACTTAGAAGTCTCATTAGAAAATGAATATTTTCCCCAGTTTTTGATATAAATGTTCAATATGCCAAGAAAAGATAACAGTGGAAACTTACATGAAGTACTAGACTGTGAGCACTATTATAGACTGTGAGCACTATTAATTGTCACAAAGGTGTATTTTCAATGGTAATTATTTTCTTTAAAAAAAAAAAGTCTTGGGACTGTATATATTCTCTCTTTCCCTTCTCATTTTCACCAATATTCTTCTCTATGCGGTGATTTCCTTAGATAAATATGAAGGTTTGTGTTTTATCATGCAGAAGCATTTTTAAAATGTACATGTTTGTGTGTGTTTGGGAGATAGAAATGCTTTTTTTCTTTAGTGCCAGCATCAGTAGATGACATTTTAAAAGATTAGCTAGAATCTTAGGTAATTTTGTTATAAAGCCCTTTTCAGGATTTCGAGTCTTACTTAATTTAAGGTCTAGGGGAAAATTAGGTTACCATGTCATCCCTTTTGAGAAGAATTTTAACTTTATTAATTATGCTTTTTAAAAAAACTAAGATAGTATGATAATCTTCATGCCTACAAGTCTCCTATTTTGTTGAGCTGTTATGCTTCAGTTACAATCCCATGATCTTCTGGATACCATAATAGTAACATAACTAGATTACAGTGAGTTGAATGAAATGTGAATTATGAAGCAGCTTTTTGAAAACAACCTTAGAATATTCTTTGTTGTAAATAATGTATAGTACATATTTATAAACTGAATGTGGACGTTGGTAACTGGGGTACATCCTCAGGCAACCTTTTGATTGTTGTAAAGGGAACTGATCCTTTACTTCCCCATAACCCTTAAGTATGAAAGCAGCCTAGTAAGATTTACCAAAGCAGTTTTTAAATGCTCATACTTTTTTTGCTTATATCTGACAACAGAAACCATACCAACTACTTGCTGGAAATTTGTCATGGGTTATTTAATCTGTTTGATCTCTTAAACTCTTCAGCAGTTTTGCAGTGTAAAAGTTGTACATTTGTTTATAATCAATGTTGTACATTTAATGTATGTTACTGAAATATTAAAATGGTTTTTGGTCAATGGTATATGTCCCAAGTTTATTGAGAACAGCCAAACCAAGCTTTTAAAGGAAAATGAGGTTGTATTTGTACTAGAAGGTTTTCAGCATGTGTGTGTGTGTTTTATATATTATATATGTACATGTATATATGTGTGTGCATATATATGTTTTCTAACAATTATTGTTAGTGTATATGTGTATGTATAGTGTATATATGTGTAACATATACTTACATATTCTATGAGGAGAAAGTGCTTAAAACCTTATGGTACAAATATATGCATATGATATGTGTATATACATACACACACACTACAATTGTTAATTTTGTTCAAATTAAGACTTATTAACAGTATTTATTTACAAACCCCATCCGTCCCCTTCCCCGCCCCAATCGTACTCAATTATGGCCCAAATTTTAAGAAGCAAGCAATAACCAGACAAAAAAAATTTTAAACTATACAGTATTTTATACACAATTTATACAAAGTAACATTTCTTAAATAATATAACTGGACACAAAAATATACACTTTAGAGAAATTCACATCAGTAATTATTATATAAAGCTCTCTTCTAGGGTCCTGAAAATTTAGGACAAGCATTAGCTTTGTAAAGTGTTACTATGACAATCCTGAAAGGTCACTATATCTATACAAAGATATCACATTGACATTTTCAAGACTATCGGTTTATTGTATAATTTATAGTTTCTGTATTCAAGTGTTGAGGTCCTTGTGATTATGCAAACATCAAAACAACAGTGGTATATGAAAACTATTTTTGGAAAGCTGTGCTTGAGCCAGTAGTCTTGGAGGCTCTAAACACCCACCCATTTAAATACCAAATGGTCTGATAACTATTTCATATGATGCCCCACCTCCCCCCAATGCACTTAGATATTTCTTTAAAAATTACTGTTCTGCAAGCAAGCTTAAAACATGATTCTGTATTTAGTAAAAAATAAAATTAAAAAAAAAGTAAAAAATGCAAAATGTTTTGCCTTTTCCTTATTTAGTGCATAAGGCTTTGAATTACTTGACCCAAGATTTTACAGCATTAAAATAATTGGGTCTACAACTATGCTACCTACTAGTGTCTCACTGAGACTCAGCATAAATAGAATTAAAGCTCAACACCTTAAGGAAATGGATGCAAAGGCATATATATGCCATGGAGAAAACTTTTTCCTTTTTTCTGAAACTAAACTTTAAGGCTTTATAATAAAATTTAGTGGCAAAAGATTGGTGTGAAACAAGACATTTTTTAAATGATATCTTTGGAGAATTGTTCTATTTTTCATGCAGATAAGTTTCTTAAAACAACCGTATGAAATGAATTTTGGATGAAAATGGAATATGCATCCAGAACTGCAGGTGAAAAACCAAGAACTAGGAGCTGACAAAATTTTCCCCCATGTCTGTCGTCATACGTTTGTGTCTTGGAGCAATGGTTCTTTGGCTTCCCCGGGAGCCTGTGGACTGTGAGGATGGCTGTGGCCACCACAATGTTTTTTCCAACTGCCAGCTCTGACATTTAAGTTGGTATGTTCTGGGATAAACAAGGCAACAAGTAGAGCCAGGAGAACAGAGCAGGCTCCAAAGAGAAATGGTGGGCCAGGAATGATGGAATTCTGGGGAAAAAAAAAAACAATTAGGATTTTGAAAGAAAATCTCATCTGTTCATATATTTCTCTCTCGTAGGAGTAAGGAGGTTTCTTCCTCTTAGCCATTAATTCTTAAGTTTGGCTTTGAAGTGGTGATATGAAAGAAGTATTTTCTGATAATTATTATAAAATCCTGGGCAATGCTGAGCTGTAACTTACAGATTTTAGACTTGGCAAAAATGAAAGGAAATAAAAATGTCACTAAAACTTAATTTTATTTTTCATCCAGTATTATATCTGAAAGTGGGATTCTTGCTATAACTTTAGGTATTTTGTGAGTACCAAAGAAATACCATCTGCTTCAGATCAGAGAAACAGCTTAAGAAAGTCTTGGAAAATTGCTGAGGGGAGAGGGTAAGGGAGAAGGATCCAGACTCTTACACAGGACTTAATAAAATAATCTCTTCTAGTATGTCCTTAAGTGTAGCCTAATGAAATTTTTATATTTATTAGAGTGAACAAGAAGAAGAAAATACCTCCTGGGTGTGGTGCTGAGGGCCTTGGTTTGTTCCTAAATCTGTTTCTGTTATCTGTAGTTCATTCAGTTCCACGTGGAATATGTAGAATATAAATCCATAAAGAGCTGGTCCCAGCCCGTTACACAATCCTCGAATTCCTGTTATCATGCCTTGAACAACCCCTAAACGGTAAAGAACACACCCCTCAGCATTATTCTCTTATTGGCAATACAACCATTTCTATGCTCCAATTACAGCCCTCAGATCAATTAAATGATCATTTCACAAACATTAATGTTTAAATAAAAAAAATTTATAGATAAAAAGATGAAAGCTAGCCCCTGGCTTCATAGATCTCACAGTGGAACAAGAGGGAGGAAATAACACAAACATACATTCATGAGTATAAAAGGCGGGTGTATATCTGAACTGGGAAAAGGGGTCATGGTCTAGCATGGGAGATGGCATGGAGGCAGATCAGAGAAGAGTGGTTTGGTTGGAATAGACCTGTATGAAGTGGAACAGTGAAAAAAAGGTAAGAAAAGGAGGCTAGATCCTTTTACCCTGACAGTCTTTTACCCCAAGCAGATCTGTTTGTTTTATTTTGTACTTTTTGGATCAAGGGAATGAAATGATTAGAATTATGCATTTAGGGAAATACATGGCTGGTGATAGGCTGTGTCAAAAAATGCTATTCTACAGCCCTTAGTCCTACAAAATACAAGTTAAGCATAAGATGGGCTTTAGAGCAGACAACATTTTGGTTAGTTTAATCTCTAAAAGTGACCCAATGTAGCAAAAACATCTTAAAACCTTAAAAAGTTCCCTTGCCTATACAACAGAAGTTATTTGTAAAAGTTAGTTGACCTTTAGCTCTAACCAGCTATAAATGACACTTAATTAAGATAGGGACATCCCTTCAGTTTTTTTAAGTGAATGGAAAATTCAGTAAGGGAACAATTTTTGTTAGATTTCTTGATCATAACATGTCACAAATTATTCTGGCTATTCAGAATTTCCCTGTAACTGGTTCACACCTAAGGAAACAAGCTCCAAAGGGAGCAAACTAGAAATGCTTCCTCCTGTCCAGGGCCAAGGGTCTGCTCTTTAGGGATAGATGCAGCAGCGGCCCAGCTGAAGACTGCAGCTTAACACAGAGTTGGAGGTCGTGGGGACTAAAACTGCCCATCCAGTACTAGGCCAGGGAACTGACAAGACTGAGCTATCCAACAGAGTGGCCATGTCTGCTGAGGAGCAGCCCTTCCGGGACCAATGCATTACCCAGAGAAGAATTTGAAGACAACTCAACAAAAAGAAAATGGACACCAAGGCCCTACAGTTTCTGGGTTCCCTGTACATGACATTGTGGACTTTGAAACCATTACTGCAGCTGCCCTCTCATCCTGGAACTTCCCCCTCAGTACCTGGGGCCTCCTTATTACTGAAACATCTAACTACTCCTATCAAGCTTCTCACCCTGGAATGTCTTTCCTCCAGGACATTATCCCTTCTCCCACCAGTGAGTTCCTTGTGAGGCCTCCATTTTGGGAAGGAGCCCAGGCCAGTCAGCCTTCATTCATTCCTTGCATGGCTCTAGTCCTGACTTCCAGATATCAAAATCTTATCAGAGAGAATAGAGCTGAGTCTAGAGTCAGAAAGACGTGAGTTTAAACCTAGCCTCAGTTATTTCCTAGCTGTGTGACCCTGAACAAGCTGCTTAACCTCTGTCTGCCTCAGTTTTCACAACTGTAAAATAGATAACAGTACCTACCTCCCAGAGTTATTCTGAGGATCAAATGAGATATTTGTAAAGCAGTAGACACTATATAAATGCTCATTCACTTCCCCTTTCCCCCTGCATCTGGTACCTTTATCTATTCAATTTCCACCCCTACCCCCTTTCTGCCCCCTTTTGACTGTAGTCTTCTTCCATTAAAATGTAAGCTCCTTGAGGGAAGGGACTGTCTTTTTCCTTGTATTTGTGTTCCTGGCATGTTTCCTTCTTTCTAACCAAATTCCATTTGAGAATTTTCTCAGCTGTGCAGTATGCTTTACATATTTTCTCATTTGAATCTCACCACAACCCTGTGAAGTAAGTATTGCAGATTATTACCATAGTAAAGTAGGGATCCACTTTGTAAATGAGGCTAAGAGAGGTTAGATAACTTCCTCATTGTCATAAACTAGGTGTCACTGGCAAGATCTACGGGATGTAGTTTGAAGTCTCCTGGCAACTAAGGTGTTCGCACTATGCTAAATACTGTCATTTTCTTCTCCCTGTTCTTTCCAATATCATAGAGTCAAACATCCTTTTCAAACTTTTATTCTCCCCTACCCAACAGTCTCATCTCAATGCATCCTGAACTACTATTACCAGGTTTGCTTAAACTAGTTTATACCCAGCCATCAAAAAGAGCAAAGCATGAAATTCTTTCTCCAAAAGTTATGAGCAGGAACATCCTCAGTTAGCAGAACTATACTGTTTCAGAAAAACAAAAAAGCTACAACATATCTCGAATACTGATCTTTGCTTTGTAAATGCAGAATCATATTTTGATAACCAATCTTTGTTTTGTCAACCAGAAATGGAGCTAAGGAATAATCTCATCAAGAGGCCTGTATACTAAAAATACAAGCTAGGGACAGCAAACTAAATATTGGGCTTATTTTTCCCCTTATAAGTAGGCCAGCAGTTACCCTTTCTCTATATTGAAAAAAGTCTCAAATGATAATGAAGTGTCCTAAAACAAGCAGATAAAACGCTTGTATGCTTTTTAAATAAACACACCACTGGCTCCCATCATACTCACCCTGTTGATCAGCGTCAGCAGTCCGTGAAACTAGTGCGCTGACAGCTGGGAAGGTAATACTGGACATGGCTGCTACTGCCCCAGCAGCCCACATCATCCTGCAATCCAAAAGGCAAAATTCAGAATAAAATCAGCAAATCTGGCATACTTCCTACCCATCCAGGGAGTTTAGCTCATACTGCAACTGGGTCATTTTTAGCAGTGGTGGGGGAGAAGACAATGTGGCCTGTTACAGAATATATTGACATGTTTTCTGAACACTGAAACCAAAAGGACCATCAGCTAATCCTGTTCTTCAAGGTGTTCACTCTATTCTGTGCCAGTTTGAAGAGACCAGTAGATAGAAGGTAGCTGATTTTAGATAAATCTTTGAGAGTCATTTAAGGGAAGTTTTAGTGAAGTTTTTCATTTGGGATGCCAAGTGAATATTCTTGTCTGACATTAAAGAAATCTTGAAGCTTACAAATCCATACTCCAGGCCCCTTAAAAAAAAAAAAAATTCAACAGCACCACCCCTACCACAAAACCTGCCTTATGTAAAGCTTTTTATGTAAAAAGCAAATCTAGGTCAAAAGAGGTGATTATTCAGCTGTACTGAAACATCAGGGCAGATCATGGAGTCAAGTCCTCTGATACTAGGCATATTGGTGTTTGTGGGCATCTTGACACCAGCAACATGGTCACCTCATGGCTGGAAACCAGACTGTGGCAAGAAAAGCTGTGAAGGAGGGTCATGGAAGTAAGACCAAAACAACTGGATTTTACTCACTCATTCCTGGTTTGCCACCAGTAAAGAACACTGGGGTTAATCAATTCTCTTTTTCTAAACAGAAAAAAAAAAACTCAATAAACTAAACTTCAGGTCCTTGTTAAGGGATTTTGTAAAAGATTATTAGAGTATTTTTTAAGCTAACATGTCACACTAAGCTAAGTACTATTTAGGGAACAGTCAGTGATCTTAAAGTGAGCTCAAGAGCTCAGCCAATTATCTGTGAAATAAGAACTTTCGATCTCTCAAACTGGTTCTACAGAAAGCTCAAACAAATCAAGGTAAAAGATTCGCACCCATTTGGAGATAAAATAACATATTTAGTAAGAAACATTTGAAAAAGTTTCCATTCTAGACAAGATACACTAACAATAAAATCTAAAGTGCAAATACATATACATATACATACCAAGGCTCTGAACCGAAGCCATACCATGCCAGCTGCAATATTTGAAATCCTAGACCAAGTAAGATGGTGTTCTTGTTTCCAATTGATCTCATAAGTAAACTTAATACTATGGTCTAAGAGAATAAAAAAAAACACACAGCTGTTGAATAATTTTAATGATCTCATCTTTTGGTTTACATTTCCAGCAATATTTCTCAAGGATACATCCTGAAATCATACTTTGTAATGCAGAGACAGGGGGAGAAAGTTTTCTTTGTTTTTAATCATTATGGATTCAGAGGAAAGGTGGACAATTACACATTTCACATTTGCTATGCAACACTTTTTTACCTCACATATTGTCACCTAAGTCAAGTGGCTATTGTCATTTAAGCCTCATACCTATATAATCTATTGCAGGGCTGTCCAACCTTAGGTTTTTATTGAAACAACAGACAACATATTTTGATTTGCCATTTTAGTTTTGAAAACTCTGTGGTAGCTCAGCTTCCTTTATTTTACTAAAGCATTTACGTAAATTTCTATGCTCGTAGGTGGGCTGCATAAATCACACTGTGGGCCGCATTTTGGACAGCCCTGGTCTATTGAATAAGAAGCCGACCTAAGAAGCCAAGGTTAAAAAATATCTACACTAAAATAAGACAAAAGAAATATACATTGGGGTGCCCACATAAAGTGGAAGGTCACAATTTAGTAATTTTTCCCATACTACTAGAGGTATACATTTTAAGGCTAATTGCAAAATGAGTATTATTAATGTTGCAGAACTTTACAAGATATGAAGCACTTTAACATGTTACAGTAAATCCATGACATAGACCAGGCAGGAGATGTTCTCATTTGAAAAATGAAAAAACACAGAGGATTTCACACATGTCGATAGGATTTAGACATGGCTAAGGCCTTAGAGCCACTTTCTTCTATGGAAGAGGAAGCTTGGGTCCAGGCCATAAAGGGAATGTCTTCTAAATCATCTACTGCTGCTTCATTACACCAGGTATTCTTAACATTTTAGGAAGGACACTGAAAACAACACATCCAGGTAAGCGACTGAGATAATCAAAGTACTAGGGAGCATGGCATCCCATGATCTGTCAAAGAACCTGGATACATTTAACTCACAAAGGATAAAAGCTGGAAGGGTGATGGGGTTCAGGGTGAGGGGGAGACAGGCAAGTACTTGCAGGACTATCATGTGAAGGTGCAAAAAGGTAGACTGAGTAACAAGGGGAGGAAGATACAGAATGGGAGAGGGGAAGAAACACTGGATGTGAAGTTAGTGGACTAAGATCAAAGGATTTTGTTACTTGGGTGACACTGGGCAAGTCACTTAATCTCTTTGGAGCTCAGGTTTGCTGCTTCATAAAATGAAGAGAGTCAGATCAGCAGTTCCCAATCTTTCAGCTATAAACCTCTGGAGTAATCAGTTGTTACTGCAAGATGTCTGTGAATTCATAAGTAAAGACATCAGCAGGAGCTAGGTGGTACAACAGATAAAAGTGGGGGACTTGGTGTCAGGAAGACCTGTTCAAATCCTGCTTGAGACACTACTGGTGTGACCCTACTCAAGTTACATAACCTTTCTCAGTTTGTTTCCTCATCTGTAAAATAAAGATGATAGCATGGTTGTTGCAAATAATTATCATAAAGTGCTTTACAACTTAAAGGGCTATATATAAATGCTATCATTTTGAATCAACTGAATAGAAATTTTTCATATGTGTTTTATTTTTTCAATATATGTAGATGCTATTATGATTAATCAAATGCAAATCAGCCTAGAAAAGTACTGAATTCACAGAAGCCTTAATTATTACATGTTTTCTAAAATTAATACATACTAACATTAAATGCTATAAAAAAAGGTCTGGGAGCCTGAGATGATCTTGAAGGGCCCTTCAAGTCTAAAGCCTATGAGTTTTAAACTGCAAAAAAGCAGAGTCTGCTCAATATGAGGAAAGTCTTTCTAACAATCTGAAACATTCACAAGTAGAAAGGGTTGGCTAGGAAGATACCAAGTTTCTCTCTCATCTGTGCTTTTAGTAGCAGCTATACTGTAGCAGGATTCCACTCCTCCAAACGCACAGGTTAGAGATGAACTCTGAGGTCCCTCACAACTCAGACTCTATGATTTAACTTGCAGTTTTCTCAGGAGCCAAACCAAGGCCTGTCATTTTTTAGCTGGTCCCTAGGGCTAGATTTTAAATTGGACTATTCTTGTTAACTGTAGGCACCCAGGTATGAGACTGTATTTTAGACCTTCCAACTTTTAATCTCTACCAATAAATGTAAGGCCTTATATAAGTGAAATTAAAGCTAATGAAGCAAGACATACTCTACTATGAAAGAACTGTTATTTGAATTCAAGAGGAAGAATACAACAGAAGTCTAGATTCCTTTCCTGAAATTGATTTTCCTCTTCAATGTGTGAGTAGACATTGACAGAAATATATGAGCCAAATTAACAGATAACTCTGCTCTTCTCTATCATATGCATATGTCATACGCCACTTAATGACACTGTTGCCTGTAATTTCAGAAAAATCCAAGGCTGGGCTTTTCAAACTCAATTACCTTGCTTTTTAAAAGAATCATTTTCCCCCTCTTGAACAATTTTTGGGCAACTTAAAAATAGTCTCTTTTATAAAACAAACAAAACAATCCCTTTAAACAAGTAGTTAAACTATTTTTTCCCCAGAGGGTTTGGCAGTACATCCTTTCTCTTGGTGATCAAGAATCGTAGATTTAGAGCTGGAAAGGGCCTCAGAGAACACGTAGTGCAATCTCCTTATTTTACAGATGAAGAAACTGGATCAGAGAGGTAGGTAACTTAAAGACAGGTCTCTCTGACTCCACTCCCACTACTCCTCACTATCTCTGACGCTCGTAACTCGTGCTGTAGCAAACTGCTGCCGGATGGCACAGAACCTTAACATCTGAGGCTGAAGGTGAAGTTCGGAGACAGGACTCACCTGTGCGATAATGGAAAGAATGCCAAGGACAGCGATAAATGCTGCAACACTTTCTGGTGAAAATCTCATTATCTAGAGTTTGAAAAAGCTTATGTTAACAGATGACAAATACTACAGCATGATGTACAAAAGCACAATACTGTATTATAGAAGAAAGCTCTGAAACAGTGCCTGGCATTCAATGAAATACTTACTGAACTCAAAGACTGTCTTATAGGTCTGAGATAGTTAATGCGCCTTCCAAGAATAACTAATGTAATAAGGAAAACTTTCTTTGGGAGATATGGAGAAAACAAGTGGAAATTACTTCAAAAGAGGCATTTTCGGTCTATTTTACAAACAACTATTCTATCTCTAGTGCTGTATAAAGCTAATATTCTCCATTTAAACTCTATGCAGATGAAAGACAAAACATTTCTATGTTATTCCTATCCAGACATCTCTCAAATGTCTGTTACTGGTCACAAAGGAACTAGGCAAGTACATATAAACGTTT
The DNA here is from genome assembly GCF_011100635.1 of Trichosurus vulpecula. Taxonomy (NCBI): domain Eukaryota; kingdom Metazoa; phylum Chordata; class Mammalia; order Diprotodontia; family Phalangeridae; genus Trichosurus; species Trichosurus vulpecula. The sequence continues at coordinate 72,444,338 of NC_050579.1, forward strand.
AAATGCACCAAATAACACCCAAGGAAGGGCCTAGATGGAAGGCGGACCATCAGAGCCTATATCCTTCTGAAAAAGTTTAGTAGCATCACTGTATACAGAGGAACATATCCCCATTTTGCAAAAGGAAACATGAAAAATGATCAACAGTATTAGCCAGACAGAATGCTATCTATAAAAACAAATACTGCTTTTATAACAAAAAGCAACTCCATGGCACGGAAAAATGCCTCCCTCCTGAAAACAATTCTTTGGTACTAAATATAAAATATTTATGGTTGAACCAAGAAGAAAATTCCATTTTGTCAGAATTGGACTATTTACCTGTCTGAGGTATAGAAAGAAACTGGAATATTGGCCTGCCTCCGGTAGGTAAGAGAGGAACACTGTTATGCAAATTAGCAGCACTACAGAATCTTGGCCCACTTTCTTTAAGGACTAGAACAAGAAAGAGACAACTATAAGGTCTTAAACCAAAAATAATCAATTAATCTTAATATGTAAAGATAAGCTTTATCTTAATTTTTTTTACAAACTTGTCATTTTGGCTACTCCAGTAATTCAATATATTCTTAGCTTTATTATCTAGGTAAGTATTATTTTTAAAACAATAATAAAAAATACTGGTGACAGATGAGGGATAGAGATCCAAAACATTGCACTGGTACCCTCGAGCTGTCAGGAGAAAGCGAGGAAGTCCTCCAGCATGGTGGGTAAACACTTTTTGGTAAACCTATAGGAGAACATGGATAAGAACCACAGAGGACGGACATACATGAATAGGTTACAATTTACATTGGTCAAAGGAACTTCCAAATCAAAGAGATCACAGATCCATCTGAGTACTACCCAGGTGGGGGACTTCAGATCCTAAAAAACACAACAACCCTAATATCTATGCCATTCACCTTTTTTTTGGGGGGGGGGGCTGAGTATAAATAACTTTCATAAGTAACTTACTGCAAAAGGATCTGCCTGTTCCCAAGAAATGGGCGCTCCCCAAGATGCTGGCCTCATCTTCTCTGGCAATGATTCTGGCACAGCCACAAGAATAAAACAGATATCTAGCAAAGCTATAGCCGTGGCTAGGACTACCACTAAGCTGTCCCCATATGCTCGTCCAAGGTAGGCACCAATAGCAGGGCTGGTTACCAAACTTGCAGCAAAAGTTGCTGAAACCTGCAAGAGATAAAAGAGTAAGTCTGAGGAAACCTCAGGGTAGGATAGGAGAAATATAACCTGTTACAAAGTAAATATGTACCCTGATATAGTGAAGATATTCTCTTGCAAATTCCCTTACTTCTCCAACTCCTCATTAAACATACAGCAATGCAGATACAATGTTGCACTATTTAAAACAGTTTGCTTTTGTAGAAGTATATTTTTAAAAAAATCTTCTTGATTTCTCTACAAATAGGTAGTAAGTACATTGGATAATTTTGGGCCTGGAGTGAAGAAGACTGTAAATCTAGCTTCGGACCCTTAGTAGCTGTGTGACACTAGGGATATTATTTAACTTGTCTGCCTTGGTTTCCCCATCTGTAAAATGATAATTGTGGCACCCAACTCCCAGGGCTATTGTGAAGATCAATTGAGATAATATTTGTAAAGCGCTTTGCAAAACTTCGGGTACTATATAAATATTATTATTGTTATTACTACTATATTTCTCTTGTCTAAAAACTCTTTCTAGACTTCTCTTCACAGACCAGGTCAGTGAGATCAAGAATAAAAGGCTTTTCTTAAGGAAATGGTTTAAGGGTGGAAATAAGCTCTGACAACAGAACCTGGAAACAAGACAGGTGCTTAACAAAAGCTTGTCAACTTAAAACAAAATTTTGAAAGACTGAAGGCCTCTAATCAATTTGGATCATTGCCTTCTCCACCCCCTAAAGTGTATGGATTGTTAATTGATAATCTAAGTGTAGTGAAGAAAAACCACTATAATCCATCCCTCTCTGCTGATGATGAATGATACTGATATTAATCTCTGGGTGGAGTACCTTTCAGTCTGGAATCATAGTCCAGGAAGAGCCTAAACAGTGACCCTTTCAAATATTAACCCCAAACTACCTTTTAACATATGATGATTCTTTTTCTTGTTTAAGACTCCTTTTAACATTACCTCAAATTGTCTTTGGGGTAGAGTCATTTCTGAGGGGAGAGGACTGGGATTATGACATTCTGTACATTTCTCTTGAGGCTAGAAATTCATAGATCTCTCTGAACCTTAGGTAACTAAAGGCAATCTACTAAATTACAGATAGTTACAGGCTTCATCAATGGAGAGAGGGAGATTCCAGATCAAAGAAATCACAGATCCTTGAATCTAGTGACACATTATGAACTATGAAGCCAAATACAGGACAAGTATAAGAAGCAGCTGACATGAAAGAGGACTATGGAAGTATGCCAAGTATACTAAAGTCCCCTGTGCCTAATCCTCTCCTCACTGCCTCTTTAGGATACACATTATAAAATAATATTATATTATCTTTGTCCCAAGTCCTTGGTCTGATCTGAATGAGAAAACTTTATCAATCAATTCCAAAATAATGTCCTACACTGAAATAGTTTAACATCATTCTTACTCAAAGTTTAACTAGTTTCTAAAGGAAAAGGCCCCTATTATTTAGCCCAGGAAGAGCTTCTCTCTGACATGATTAGGGTAATGATAAGATTAACAGAAGGCAGAAATATTTAATAAGTTCTATTAACTGAAGTACTTATCACTGAAAGAATTCCTCCTCTCAGTTTCCTTATTTCTGTCAAAAGCACCACCGTTCTTCTGGTAATCTTGGTTCATAGCCAAATCCTTGACTCTTATAAGACATCCCTCCAAATCTAATTAGTTGCCACGTTTTGTTGATGTTCCCTTCATCACCAAATCTCTCACGTCCGCCCCACTGTCTTTACAGATATAACTACTAATGTATTTTAATCCCTCTTGACCTCTCACTTTTCTATTAACTGTTCTCCCTCCTTCAAATGCCTCCTTTTTTTAATGTATCCTTAATATAGTTCCCCTTTAGAAATCTTTTGAAAGCACAGGCTACTTCTCTATCCTCATTTTCACCAACCTTTCTGTAGCCTTTGACGCTACTGATCACTCCCTCCTCCTCCTCGATACTTTTTACACCACTCCCTCCTTGTTCTCATCCTACCTATCTGATTGCTCCTTCATGTCTCCTTTGCTGGATCCTCTTCTAGAGCACACCCTCTAACCATAGCTGTCCCTCAGGGTTCTGTCCAGGGCCCACTTCTCCCTCTATACTACTTCACTTGGTGATCTCATCAGCTCCCACGGATTTTACCATCTTCTATGCTGATGACTCTCAAATCTACCTATCCTGTCCCACACTTTCTATTGACCTCCAATCTTGCATTTCTAGCTGCCTTTCAGACATCTTGAATTCCAACAGACATATTAAATTCAACATGTCCAAAACCAAACTCAATTACCTTTCCCCCTTAAAATCTCCCTGCCGCCTACCTTCCCTACTACTATAAAGGGCAATATCATCCTCCCAGTTCCTCAGGCTCAATCCTGGATTTCTCACTATCTCTTGCCTCCCATGTCTAAACTGTTGCCAATGCCTGATGATTTCACCTTTGTAACATTTCTCAAATATACCCCCTTCTCTCCTCTGACACTGCTATGCTCCACTTTTGAAAGTCAAAGAGTCCTGTGATTTTTTTTTTCTGACATGATTGGTTTAGATTGTGGTTATTTCTCTTTTTCCCTCTTTAAAATGTGAAGTAATGGTTCAAGGCCAATTAGTGGTAAAATAGGGTTGCTTCTTTCAGGAATCTTAGCAAATAACACACATACCAGTCCATAAGCCATGCTTCTTTCATGTTCTTGAGTTATATCTGCTACGTATGCAAAAACCACCGAGAATGTCACGGCAAAAACCCCAGAAACAGAGATAACAGCAAAATACCACCTATAAGTAGATAACCAACAGGAAATGGTTAGGACAATTAGAATTTTCTTCCCAAAGTTCCCCAAATGAATCAGAATAAAGATGGCAACAGTAAATATCTTACTACAGCTACTTACTAACTCATCCCGCTTCTAACAATTTAACTTTTATAACTGGCTTATTAAAAACAGGGCGAGAAGAAAGATGGCAGCTGGTAAGCAGGGACTAGAGTGAGCTCTGTACTGAGTCCCTCCAAAAACCTATAAAAAATGGCTCTGAACCAATTCTAGAACGGCAGAACCCACAGAACAGCAGAGGGAAGCAGGGCTCCAGCCCAGGACAGCCTGGATGGTCTCTGGGTGAGGTCTATCCCGCACGGAGCTGGGAGCTGGGAAGGGAGTGGAGCAGAGCCCAGCCTGAGCGGCGTGGACGATCCACACCAGAAGCCGGGCGGAGGGGGCCCTAGCGCCCTGAATATGTGAGCTGCGGCAGTTACCAGACCCCTCGACCCACAAACACCAAAGACTGCGGAGAAGGTTAGTGGGAAAAGCTGCGGGAGTGGAAGGAGTTCGAGGTTCGGCTTCCAGCCCCGGGGGCAGCGGAGGTGGGGCAGCTACAGTTGCTGCTGCTTCTGGCCCCAGGCCCACCTGGTGGGAGGAATTAAGTGGCGGATCAGAGCAGGAGTGCAACAGCCTGCTGAAGATCTAAGCCCAGCCTGGGCTGGGGGTTCTTGGGGAAGGAGTAGTGCGGGTCTGACAGAGCTGGCACCTCCCCCCCAAACGTGGAACATAGAACTCGTTAGTCTACAAGCAGTCATACCCCACTGAAAAACTCAAGGGTCAAGTTAGTTGGTTGGGAATACGGCCAGGCAGCGAAAACGTGCCCAGATTCAGTCTCAGACTTTGGATTCTTTCTTTGGTGACAAAGAAGACCAAAACATACAGACAGAAGAAGACAACAAAGTCATAGAGCCTACAACCAAAGCCTTCAAGAAAAACATGAACTGGCCCCAGGCCATAGAAGAACTCAAAAAGGATTTGGAAAAGCAAGTTAGAGAAGTAGAGGAAAAATTGGGAAGAGAAATGAGAAGGATGCGAGAAAACCATGAAAAACAAGTCAATGACTTCCTAAAGGAGACCCAAAAAAATACTGAAAAATACACTGAAGAAAACAACACCTTAAAAAACAGACTAACTCAAATGGCAAAAGAGCTCCAAAAAGCCAATGAGGAGAAGAATGCCTTGAAAGGCAGAATTAGCCAAATAGAAAAGGAGGTCCAAAAGACCACTGAAGAAAACACTACCTTAAAAATTAGATTGGAGCAAGTGGAAGCTAGTGACTTTATGAGAAATCAAGATATTATAAAACAGAACCAAAGGAATGAAAAAATGGAAGACAATGTGAAATGTATCACTGGAAAAACCACTGACCTGGAAAATAGATCCAGGAGAGATAATTTAAAAATTATTGGACTACCTGAAAGCCATGATCAAAAAAAGAGCATACATATCATCTTTCAAGAAATTATCAAGGAAAACTGCCCTGATAATCTAGAGCCAGAGGTTAAAATAGAAACTGAAAGAATCCACCAATCGCCTCCTCAAAAAGATCCCAAAAAGAAAACTCCTAGGAATATTGTCGCCAAATTCCAGAGTTCCCAGACCAAGGAGAAAATATTGCAAGCAGCCAGAAAGAAATAATTTGAATATTGTGGAGACACAATCAGGATAACCCAAGATCTAGCAGCTTCTACATTAAGGGATCAAAGGGCTTGGAAGGCGATGTTCCGGAGGTCAATGGAACTAGGATTAAAACCAAGAATCACCTACCCAGCAAAACTGAGTATCATGTTCCAAAGCAAAATATGGTTTTTCAATAAAATAGAGGACTTTCAAGCTTTCTCAGTGAAAAGACCAGAGCTGAATAGAAAATTTGACTTTCAAACACAAGAATCAAGAGAAGCATGAAAAGGTAATCAAGAAAAAGAAATCATAAGGGACTTACTAAAGTTGAACTGTTTTGTTTACATTCCTACATGGAAAGATGATGCATATAATTCATGAGACCTCAGTATTAGGGTAGCTGAAGGGAATATACATATACATATACACAGACAGAGGGCACTGGGTGAGTTGAATATGAAGCGATAATATCTAAAAAAAATCAAATTAAGGGATAAGAGAGGAATATATTGAGAGAGGGAGAAAGGGAGAGATAGAATGGGGTAAATTATCTTGCATAAAAGTGGCAAGAAAAAGCAGTTCTGTTGGAAGGGAAGAGGGGCAGGTGAGGGAGAATGAGTGAATCTTGCTCTCATTGGATTTGACCTGAAGAGGGAATAACATACACACTCATTTGGGCATCTTACCCCACAGGAAAGAAGGAGGAAGGAGATAAAAAAAGGGAGGACAACAGAAGGGAGGGCAGATAGGGGGAGGAGATAATCAAAAGGAAACACTTTCAAAAAGGGACAGGGTCAAGGGAGAAAACTGAGTAAAGCGGGGGTAGGATAGGAAGGAGCAAAATATAGTTAGTCTTTTACAACATGAGTATTGTGGAAGGGTTTTGCATAATGATACACATGTGGCCTATATTGAATTGCTTGCCTTCTTAAGGAGGGTGGGTAGGGAGGGAAGAGGGGAGAAAATTTGGAACTCAAAGTTATAAAAGCAGATGTTCAAAAAAAAAAAGTTTTTGCATGCAACTAGGAAATAAGATATACAGGCAATGGGGCATAGAAGTCTATCTTGCCCTACAAGAAAGTAAGGGAAAAGGGAATGGGGTGGGGGGAGTAGGGTGAGAGAAGGGAGGGCTGACTGGGGAATGGGGCAGTCAGAATATATGCCATCTTGGAGTGGGGGGGAGGGTAGAAATGGGGAGAAAATTTGTAATTCAAACTCTTGTGGAAATCAATGCTGAAAACTAAAAACATTAAATAAATAAATAAATAAATAATATTTTTTAAAAAGAGGGGAGGACGGGAGAGAAATTAGGGGAGGGAGGATGGAAGGTAGTATTAGCTGCTAAAACCTTAATTAATTACTTACCAGGGGCTGATCTTCATTAATGGGATTGGTGCACAAGTGAAAAATACCGTTAGCAGCAAGAAGGACTTTCGACCCCAAACATCAGAAAGAGCACCAATAAGAGGGGCACTGAGGAATGACAATAATCCCTAAAACAATTTTAAAATGAATTTTCACAAATTCATATAAACATTCTAGTCATTTTATTGTCATAGAAAGTATAATTATGATATACTGCATATATAAATAATAATAAAGTATCCAATTTAACAAGTTTGCAGTCCTCATTTAATATTGTCCTCCAGAGAAACATTATATTTCATAAACACATCTGAAGCAGGAATAATGACCCTGGTAGTATTATTAAGACTAAGAAAAAAATCAAAGTTTTAATTCTGAAACTCAACTTTGGATGAGTGAAAATAATTTCTATTTTCCTCATCTAGCAAAATTCTGGAAGGAGGGAAATGGTTCAGACAATAGTAACATAAAACTATTTGAAGGACTGTGAGAGTGAATCAAACAAAAAGACCTAGCTGAATTCTCAGTCATGACACATTACCATTTTGATCAATTCCAAGAGAACTGGCACATGTTAAAAGAGATGTTATTGCACTTTATATTTCTAAAAGTGACTGTCAAATTTAACCTAGAATAAAAAGAATATGCATCATTGGTAAATCTATGCCATACAGAGAAGGTCAAAGAATTCTTTTTGTTTCCACTTTTACATTCTTAATTATTAAAAAAAAAATCCTGGAAAGGTTCCCACAAATGAAAAATACAGTATTCTGTCATGAAATGGCTAATTTCAAAGGTGGATATGCTGCAAGAGAAATTATGTTATCAGTTATAAAAACTACATGGCATATACAAAAAGTATAGTCTACAAGAAAGTATGCAGTTCATCAAACACCATTGTTTGCTACAAAAAAATTAGGAGAAATGAAATAACATTTAAAATTTCTATTACAGACTGCAACAGCTCTCTGTGTGAATGAGTGTGTTTATATATATATAAAAACCACTGATCCTACCTTTACTCCTTGAATGAGGCCATTCATTAGAAATGTATGTTTAGGGAAGGTTTCATGTAATACCTAAAAAAAATAATATTTTATTTTTATGAACACCATTAAAAGTTATACCATACAATTCATGTCTAATATAAATCTGTATCCACACAACCTCCACAAATGTTTACTGAACAGCATCGTAAGTAAATATTACATAACCATTCATTTGAATAAAAACCAATAAACTATGCTCAAATGGCACTTTGCATATTGAGTCTTTCCTGGATACCCCAAGTTGCTAGCACCTATCCCTGCCAAAAATTCTTACTTTGTACATATTTTTAATATGCTATGCATACTTATTTATGCACATATTTAACTTCCCTGAGAGAATGTAAGCTCTGGATGGTTTCATTTATCTTTGTATCCCGATGCCCAGAACATCACAGTAGGTGCTTAATAAATACTTGGTGACTGATTTATAAAAGCCAGTAAGCTAACTGAAGGGGGCATTAGTATCCTACTAATTCCGCCATGGTTTTGTCAAATTTCTTTATGTTCCTCATATTTTTCTATCATAATTGCATTCCATTTTGTTAATTTACCAAAATGTATTTAATCATTCCCCTATTATTAGATATAGGTTGTCTTTAGTTTTTTTTTTAATAACAAATAATTCTGCCATGTAAATTTTTGAAAGAAAGTTTTTATTTAGTTTTCAATAGTATTCATCAAGGCATATTTCCACTAACGGAATTGGGTCAAATGACACTAGCAGTTCCATTCTCTAAAAACATTACAGTTCACAATTCCACCAATACTGGACTTAAGTAGACTCTAAGCTCACTACAAATCCCCAACAGTGTGATACAGAAGCCCAAAAAGTCAGGCATGCTGCTCAGGATCAGGAAAGTGATTGGTTTATTGTACTCTTCCCGGGTCAGACAACGTTTGGAGTAATGTGATCAGCAGGAATGGGCACTACACTTCAGAGAGGATGTGGGTTATGATGGAGAAGTTTCAGAGGACAATCCAGAATAGCAAAAGTGCTTATGACCACATCACACTTTTTCTCAGTCTCCTTTTCCGGATCTTTATCTAAGAGTGACTATCAAATTCTAAAAGTGACTATCATATTTAACTTAGAATAAAAAGAATATGCATCATTGATAAATCTATGCCATACAGAGAAGGTCAAAGAATTCTTTTTGTTTCCACTTCTACATTCTTAATTTCTTTATTAAAACAAAAAATCCCTGGAAAAGTTCCCACAAATGAAAAATACAGTATTCTGTCATAAAATGGCTAATTTCAAAGGTTGATATGCTGCAAGAGAAATTACGTTATCAGTTATAAAAACTACATGGTTTTTAATAAATGTAAATGCCCACTAAATGTGTTTCCCCTAAATGTCAAACCCTGGTCATCTTCTTTGTCAGGGTTCTACATAGGGTCCACAGGCTCCAAGAGTCCATGGATAGATTTCAGAGAGCCTTTAAACTTCAATGGGAAAAAAAAATACATCTTTATTTTTCACTAACCTCTAATTGCAAGATAACATTTACTTCAATTATTTAAAAATATTATTCTGAGAAAGGGGACATAGGCTTCACCAGGCTGCCAAAGGGATTCATGACACACAAAAGGTTTAGGAACCTGCTCTATACCTCATCAGATTTCACAGGTTCAATGATCACCTCCATGAGGATGATTCACACAGAAACACACACACACACGCGCGCGCGCACACACACACAGCCCTAGGCTTTCCCCTTAACTCTACAGAACCCAACTTTCCTATTAAGGTAAGGGGCACAATTATCCTCCAAGTCATCCAGACTCACAGCCTTGCATTCATCCTACATACACATTCTGTTGTCAGATCTTGTCCTTTGTAGCTTCACAACACCTCTCTTATACACCCCCTTTAACTCATAGTCATCATCCTGGCACAGGACCTCATCACCTCATGCTAGTAACTGTCTTGCTGGTCTCCTTGCCTCAAGTCCAAGTCTCTCTTTACTCCAATCAATCCTCCATGCAGCTGCCAAAGTAATTTCCTAACACTGATCTGACCACATATCCCCTCCCCCACACACACATTCTCCTTGCCAAATTCAATCAATTAGTGACTCACTATTACATTTAGGGTGAAATATGAAATGCTCTGTTTGGTTTTTAAAGTACTTCACAATCTGTCCCCTTCTCACCTTTTCTATCTTTATACCACTCTGTGAACTTTACAATCTAGCGACAATAACCTTAAAAAACATGCCTATCTCCCTCCTGCCTTTTTACTGGGGGTCCCTGACACCTAGAAGGGTCTCACTCTTTGCCTCCACCTCCTAGATTCCTTGCTGACCTCTAAGACTCAGCACAAATCCCATTTTTTGTAAGAAGTCTGTCCTAGTTCTCCTCACAATTATTGCCTTCCCTCTGAGACTGACATACACACAGTTACGTCACTTTGGAAACCATATACATATATACATACATACATGCACACACATGTGTATGTGTGTATTTTTCTAGATATCTCTTCTAATGCACATTTTTTGTATGTTGTCTCCCCCATCATAATAAGAGTTCTTTGAGGACAGGGATCATGTTTTTGCCTTTCTTTTATGCTAAGAGCTTACTGAGCAGTGTCTGATACACAAGTTCTTAATAAATGCTTAATGACAGACTAGTAGAATTGAAAGCTAATTCAAGGTTGAAAACTTTAATATAAGAGAAATACATGATAGTTATCTTCAAGTATTTGAAGGGATTAGACATACTCAAATTGGAACCAGAGTTAAGAACTAAGAGTAATAAGTTAAAGTTGCGCAAGGGCAAATTTCAATTAATCAATCATTATTAAATGCCTACCATGTGCCAGGCCTTTTATACTTCAGGTGGCACGGAAGGAAATTGTATTCCTATGCCAAATAAGCACCAGCCCAGCTTATTTAAAAAAAAATACTACTCCTACCATACACATGAAAGAGGGATTAGATTTACTTTGCGTGGCCCCAAACTGCAGAACTAAAAGCAATGGGTAGCTGTAAAAAGGCAAGTTTAAGGTTGATATGTGGGAAAACTCCCTAATAATTTGATCTACCAAAAAATAGAATACAAGAAGTAATATTTATCCTCATGGGGGGTGGGGGGGGGGGAAACAGACTGGTAACAAGGCAGGATGCTTGTTGGTATATTATAGAGAAGTTTCTTTTCATATATAGGTAGTATCAGGTGCTCTCTGTAGGTCCCTTCCTAGTCACATTCAGTGACTCTGTGAACTCTAGGAAAAATTTCATTAGCTTCCACAGGATCAAATTTCAATGCTTAAAAAAAAAACACCTTTAACGATGATCAACTACGAAAAACTTAGCTACTCTAGGGCAATAGTCCAAGACAATTCCGAAGAACCCATGATGAAAAATGCTAACCACCTCCAGAGAGAGAACTGATGAACTGAGCGCAGACTGACACATATTTCTTTTACTTTATTTTTCTTGTTTTTTTTTTTAGTGTTTGCAACATGGCTAATGTGGATATGTTTTGCTTCACATGTATAATTGAGATCATATTGGTTGCCTTATCAAGGGGTGGGAAGGAAGAAGAGAATTTGGAACTCAACATTTTAAAAAATGAATGGTCAGAATTTTTTAAACATGTAATTGGGAAATATTTAATGAAATGAAATATATTGAAAAAAATCCTTAGCACTAGTAAGTTTTTTTTAATAACTAACTTAAATTTCTTCCAATAAAACTGAAGTAAATCTGTTCCTATAACTGGAGAACTGATTAATACCCACCGTACAACCTTAAATATTATTGTCCTATTCTTCTACCTAGAGCATTTTATACTAGTTTAACAATAATAAACATAAACATTTCTTTAATACCAGTTTTTAGGCCATAATTACCTAACGTGTAACACATTTTCACTCAGTATTAAAAAGATTTTTAAAACATCCTAATTAATGCGAAAATATTTTAACATGAGAAGTCTTAAAATGGAATCGCAGGTTAGCTCAAGTTAAATATTCCATTAGTAATATTAGTACTTAACTTTTTTATCTTTACTATATGTACATAGAAGCATGACATATTAAATAGCTTGGTTTGGAGCCAGAAGATCAGAGTTCACAATCTCTCTCTAACCTTATTAGCAATGTGATCAGAGTTAAGTCACAACATCTCTGAGCCCCAGACAACTTCCTAAGATTTATATATTCAACGACTGTGCTATAAGAAATGATGAGCAGGCAGACTTCAGAAAAACCTGAAAAGACTTATATGAACTGATGCTGAGTGAAATGAGCAGAATCAGGAGAATGTTGTACGCAGTAACATCCACAATGTGCAATGACTGACTTTGACAGACTTAGCTCTTCTCAGCAGTTTGAGGACCTAAAACAACTCCAAAAGACTTATGATGGAAAATGCACCCACATCCAGAGAAAGAAATGTAGTCTGATGCAGATCGAACCAAACTATTTTCTTTTCTTTTTTATGTTTTTCTTTCTCATGGTTACTCCTATTCGTTCTAATTCTTATATACAACATGACTAATGTGAAAATATTTTTAATAGGAATGTATATGTAGAGCCTATATCAAATTGCATGCTGTCTTGGGGAGGGGGAGGGGAATGAGGAGAAAATTTAAAACTTACTGAAGTAAATGTTGAAAACTAAAAATAAATAAACAATAAAAAAAGACATTCATCTGTTATGGTGACAAAGTCAGTCTTCAATCATAGCACTCTGAAACTACAATCACAACAGTTTGAACCTTATCTATTCAAATGAGTGTTAATTACAATGAAAAGCAGGAAACAGAAAAATTTAGAGACTGATCTAAATTCTGACTTCTCTTAATCAATTCATAAACATTTATTAAGTATTTACTATGTACCAAACACTGTAATTTAGTGCTGGAGATACAAAGAAAGGCAAAAACAGTCCCCACAATGAAGGAATTTTTATTATCATGGAGGAGACAAGTAAATAACTAGGCAGGCAGAATAATATACGGAGTAAATGGAAGGTAATTAAAAAAATTTTTTTTCATAAACACTGAAAACCAAGGAACATTTCCATATACATAGAAAAAAGGACTGTATATGAAACTGAATCTTCACTTCATACCACATGCTTTAAAAAGTACATAATAAAACATGTTTCTTTCAGAACTGTCCTGCTTGTTTGTTCTTCTTGCTGAAATTCCTTTTGTCTTTTGTTCATTTAAAAAGTGTTTCAGTAGCCCCTTTCTTCTTGTGTCTCTACTGTTCATCTTGCATCACCTAATACCCCTTCCCAAATAAAAACTGAAAAAAATAGTGTTAAAAAAAAAGCAGAGTTACATAAAAGGGATCATAGTTCTCAGAGTGATATGGTTGATCACTTCACTAATCAGAAATAAGTCTTTCAATCGTTTTTTTCTTTATAATTTTGTCCTTGTATAAAATGTTCTGGTTCTGCTCACTTCACTACCCAGGTTTCTCTGAACTCATCTCTTTTGTCACCTCTTACAGTAAATAATATTCCCTTACATTCAAGTAACACAATTTGTCTAGCTATTCCCCAATTTAGGGTCATCCCTCCTTTTTGCTTCTTTTTTTTTTTGAGGGGGGAAGGCAGGGCAAGTGGGGTTAAGTAACTTGCCCATGGTCACATAGCTAGTAAGTATGTCAAGTGTCTGAGGCTGGATTTGAAGTCAGGTCCGCCTGACTCCAGGGCCTGTGCTCTACTCACTGTGCCACCTAGCTGCCCCCTTCCTTTAGTTTCTAATACTTTTTTTCAGCACCACTTCAGGATAAGGAAGTGGGTTCTGCCTGTATCTACTCCCTAGCATTTATTAAGTACCTACTACACCTGGCAAAGCACTAGGGACACAAAGATAGGCAAACGCAGTCCTACTCTCTAGGAGCTCACAGTCTAATGGTGGTATTGCTCCCTACTACAGAGTATGATGGTCACCCCTACTTCACCTTGCCTTGGGTCACCTGGGCTGACTTCTACTTTCCAGGGTTAAGCCCCTCAGAATTTGTAAGGTTCAGAACACTGGATATTCAGGGATCACTATCATATTTTGGGGCAGAGTACTCAAGACCTTGGAGCCCTTGGACTTTCCTAGTGAGTGCTGGTGAGCTGCACTGGTTGCCTCTTCCGGTAGATTTCAAGGTTCCTCTTGCAGGATTCTGTCCACCCTTAGGACTTCTGACACTTGGGGCTTTTGTAGAAGAGTCCTTTGCTCTTAGATCCTTATTGTCCCTAGCTTGTCTTGGGTCACACTGGAAGGCTACAGGCTTCTTTCCCTATGCTGGCATTAGTTCTGCTGACAGCTCCTGTTCTTTTAGCCATAAGGTTCTGGTTGACGTTTTGAGTAGTTCTGGAGTATAATTCATTGTAGTTCTTCATTGAGCTTCTTTTTTGAAAAAATATATTTGTTTTAATCATCCAAAATCTAACTTTTCACCTTTCTTTGCAACTTCTCCCCCAACCCAACTGAGAACACAAGAAAAACAAAGCCCATTACAAACACAAAGAATCAATCAAAACAAATTTCCACACTGACCATGTCCAAAAAAAATATGTCTCATTCTATATTCTGAGTCCTTTACCTCTCTATCAGGAAGTTAAGTAGCATGTTTCATCATTAGTCCTCTGCAATCCTGGCTGATAAATTGTACTGATAACAGTTCAGCAAAATAGCATTCCATCACATTTATATTTCATTCATTCTCCAATTTTTAGGAATCCCTCAGGTGCCTCAAAAAGAGGTATAAATATTTTTGTACTTGCTTAGAGTTTGTTTTGCTTAGGACTAATCTCTCCTCCAATTCCCCTACCTCCTTTTCTATTTTCTTTGATTGGTGTGTGTGTTGGTAGGGGTAGAAATAAGCATTTAGTGCCCATTATGTATGCTAAAGTATTGTATAAACATTACCTCATTCAGTCTTCAAAACAACCCTGTGCTGTTATTATCCTCATTTTAAAGTTGAAGAAATCAAGGCAGACAGAGGTGAAGTGACTTGCATAGGATCACCAAGCTGTTAAGTGTCTTGGGGTCAAATTTGAACTCATGTCTTTCTGACTCCTTGTTTGTACATGTCTACTCGTGGATCCTAATTGTGAGGTTAATTTTCCCCTCTCTTTCCATTCTTTTATTATTATTTTTTTTTGGTCAAGGCAATTAAGGTTAAGTGACTTGCCCAGGGTTACACTAATGTCAAGTATCTGAGGCCATATTTGAATTTAGGTCCTCCTGACTCTAAGGCCAGTGCTCTATCCCCTGGGCCACCTACCTGTCCCCTTTCCATTCTTTTCTTAAGGTCATCAAGGAATATCAGAACCATTTCCAAGCCTTGGATCCCAGTTTAATTGAACTCCTTCTATGAATCCTGATGACTATTAGAGTTTTACCTTCCCTAACCCCTCTTAAACTCAGAGCTTTCTCTCTTTTAATTATTTCCTATTTACGCTGTATACAGAGTGCTTTGTAGATATCTGTTAGCATGCGGTCCCTCTCATTTTAAGATTGTACACTCCCTGAGAGCAGGGGCTATCTTTTGCCTCTTTTTGTATTCCAACATTTAGTGCCTGGCACAAAGGGGGTGCTTAATAAATGTTTATTGAATTGAATCTTCCCACATTTCAGTGTAAGCTGTTTATCCTCCCCCCATGTGCTTTTTATTTCATTAAATATTTCTCAATTATATGTAAAATGTTTTAACCTTTTCTTTCAAATTCTAAATTTCCAATTCTCTCTTTCCCTCCTCCCCCCTCCCTCTTCCTTGAGAAGGCAATTTTATATAGATTAAATGTGTGAATTCATGCAAAACTTATTTCTATAGCAGCCATGTTAAGCAACTTATCCTTGTTTAGTTCTTTTTATCAGCGCTCATTCATTTTTACCTTTTTATGTTTCTCTCCCCTCTTCTGTTTGAACTCTGAAGTTTCTCCACAGCTCTGGCATTTTCATTAGGAATGTTGTGTGATTCATTTTTCCCCCTGTAGCATTATAAGTAGTTTTGCTGGTAAGCTTTATTCTTTGTTGTAAGCATATATCCTTTGTCTTCTAGAATATCATATTCCAAGTTCTCTGCTCCTTTGATATGGTAGCTGCTAAATCATGTGTGATCCTGACTGTGGCTCCTCGGTACTTGAATTCTTTCTTTCTGGATGGCAGCAGGATTTTTTCCTTCTACCTATAAGCTATAGGTTTTGACTATGATGGTCCTGGAAGTTTTCATTTTAGGTTTGTTTTCTTTTTTTTTTTCCCAGGAAGTGACTAGTGGATTTTTTATATTTCCACTTTGCCCTCTGGTTCTAAGAGATGTAGGCAGTTTTGGTTCATTTCTTGAAATATGATGGCTGGGCTCTTTTTTTTTTAAATCACTATGATAGTTCAATGATTCTTAAGTTTTTCACTTCAAACTGTTTTTCAGGTCAATTGTTTTTGTTATAACTTTTTCTTCTATTTTTTTCAGCCTTTTGATTTTGTTTTAATATTTACTTTTGACTCATGAAGTCATCAGCTTCTATTTGGTCCATTCTAATTTTCAGGGAGTTTGTTGCTTGGACAAGCTCTTATGCCAAGCCATCAGTTAATTCTCTTTCCAATTCTGTCTTTATAGCTCTCATTCCATCTATAAAAATATTTTAAACCCTTATATAAAAAAATTCTTCTTTCATCTCTTTCAGGAATTGTAACTGAGTTTGTGCCTAAGCTGTGTTTTTCTCTAAGGTATTGTTATAGTTGTTTTGAAGTGGTTTTCTTCTTTTGTATTTGTATCTTGAGCATCTCTGCCAAATAGCTCATTATTGTGGAGTTCTTTTTTTGTTTGTCCATTCTTCCCGCCTACTTCCTGACTCCAGACTGGATGTTAGGGCTGGGCTCTGCCATACTTCTGGAGGGAAGGTTTGAGATAGTCCTGTTGCTGCTTTCCTGGAGTACTGGATATTGTTATTCCAGGATCTCAGGGATAGGCTGGATACCAACAAGCTTTCAGTGGTTCCAAAGTGGTCTGATTCAGGGCATTCTGACTGCTGTTCCCTCACCTGAGTTCTGTAAGTTCCTGACCTAGGCTTGGATCTATGCAAGAGTAGATTGCTGCTGGATTCCACTCCATCAGCCACCTGGAAAGCTCTCTTGGTTCAGAATGCAAGAACTAAGGCTCCCTTTAGTATGGGATTCCTGCCTTGATTATTCCTCTGTAGGCCTGGTTCGATGCTGGAAGTGAGACCCTGCTCTCAGCTTGGGGTCTGAACCATACCACTGCTGCTTGCTGCTGCCTTATGAACTTCCTCCTTTCTTGACAGATCACCCAGGGCCAATCCACCTCAGAAAATCACTCCTGTGCAAAAATCCCCTTCTCGGTCCACCCTAGATTTGTTACCCAGAACTAGGTAGTGAGCAACAAAACTGCCAATTTACAACTAGTCCGGCTACACTGTCCTGATATGGCTGGGATCTCCTCTTGACTTGGTGCACAGTCTCTTCCTAGGTGGTTGAGTGCTCCAGGTACAAAATGCTCTTACCCTGACATCATGCCCCAAGTCCACAGACCTCCTTGTCTGTTTCCCAATGCTGAGATGGGCTGGGAAAAAGACTTGGTGTGACTTTTTCTGTATTTCTCCATCAGGATTTGGTTTGTGAATTTTCTAAATCTATTAAAAGGAATTTGTGGAGGGCAGCCTACAGCACTGCTTATCACTCTTGGCACTTGCTTTCTCATTGGATTTCTTTAGCATTATCCAGTCTGGTACAAATTGTATGGTTATATTGGAATGGTTATATGGGAGCTAGGCAGTTTGCCTCCCTTCAGGCAACCATCCTGGCCTGAAGTCAAAGGACAGTAATCTCAGAGGGGAAGGTACTATCATCAGCTAGGGGAACCCAGAAAAATTCTACTTCAAAAGGTGGGATTTGAGCTCAGTCTTAAAGTACGGGAAGCAAAGAGGAAGAGGAGGAAGACCAATCAAGGCAAGGAATACAGAGATGTGTGTGAGCAACAGTAAGGAGAGGGCAGGGCATCTAGAAGGCGGCAACTGATTATGTCAAAAGCTTCATCTAAATCAAAAAGGGTGAAGACTGAGAAAAAGCCTTTGGCAATTAAGAGCTCACTGGTGACTTTAGAGAGAGCAGTTTCAGTTGAACAGTGAGGTTGGAAGCCAGACTGTAGAGGGTGTAAGAGAGTTTAAGAGGAAAGTGAAACACCAATTGTAGCCAGCTTTCTCAAGAAGGGAAGATGAAATACAGGACAAATAGCTAGTGGGAATGGATAAATCAAGTGAGAGTTCTTTAAGGCTGGGGGAGACAGGGAAGACATGGTCACGATTATAGGCAGCAGGGATAGGGCCAGTAGATAAAGAGATTGAAGAGCAGAAAAAGTATGAATAAGAGGCAATGTGCTGGAGAAAATGGATGGAATGGGATCAGAAGTAGACAGAGGGGGCTAGCCTTAGCAAAAAAGGTCACCTCTTCCCATGAGACAAGGGTGAAGGAGGAAATAATAGAGAAAGGCTTATCTGAGTGATGTGAGATGAAGAGAAGAGTGAGCCTTTGTCAAATGGCCTCAGTATTTTTTAGTAAAATATAAAGGCAAGGTTTTCAAATGAGAACTAGCTCCTGGCACACAGGAAGTGCTTAATAAAATAGAACAAGGGACCTGGGGATTTGAGTGTAGAGAGAGCAGAACATTGAACTGATTCACCTCAGTGTCGATACAGGGAAAGGAGAGTGTAACCAGGGTACAGTGACAGCCTGGGAACACACTGAGGGATCTGAGGTTAAAATGAAGACAAAAACCAGGTTGGAGGCATAAAACAGAGGAAAAGATAGAACGACATTAGATTATAATCAGGTAAAGGAATTTCAGAACTCATCATCATGGAAATGGAAGGTGCACAAGTAATGGAAAGACTGGGTGACCATGATGACCATCTCTGTGTATAGCTGAGCGTAGGAAGAGGCCATGGGAATGAAACAGACTGAAGAACTGGGAAGCTAGGATATTTGGGGGACCATAAACATAGATGTCTAATATGAGGGCAAGAGTTGGGGAGAGAGACCATTAACCAGGCACTGAATTCATTACATTTTATGTGTTTTTCTGTGTGATGAAAAGTTGTGGACTTAAAAACAACAGAGTGTTAACTCCTTAAGTGTAAAGGAACTGCTTTATCTTTATATCCCCAGGACCTGGAAGCAAAGGCTAGATGGCTACTTATAAGGTATACGGTAGAATGGACTTCAGGTACAAGTTTAGAATAGATGACCTTTGAGGGACCTCTCCCAACTTTCAGATTCTGTGTAACTTAAACGAAGGACAGGGTTGAACATATGGTGATTTGCTGAGGCTATGGGAGTGGAAAACATCTGAGGAAGAGTATGTAGAACACAGAACAACGAATTAAAGAATGAATTTTGATTATGTCAACATTTAGGAAAGAAGAGGGACTAGTAAAAGATGCAGAATAAGAGGAGATGCAGGATACTATAATATCAAGAGGCTTGAGGAGATAGAAAGAAAAACAACACCAAATGTTAGGGAGTACAGCAAGACTGGCAAGATCTTTAGGCAGAAAGGAAAAGAGCTAATGGAGAAGGAAAGAATGAAGATGCTAGAAAGAAGCTGACTGCAAGAAATGAAAAGTGATGGAGGGACTGAATCAAAGGCAGTAATTAAATGGTTAGCTTTGGAAAAGAGGGACAACACTTTCTGAGTCCTTAAGGAAAGAGGAGAGGGTAGGTATATTAACAAATATATAATAAGGCCAAAAATTACTTACCACTAAGGTAGGTGCTGTCAATAATCCCCAAGCAAAAAATTCCAAGAAGATAACTATAACCGCATGATAAACACTAGGTGAACCTATTCCTTGAGGCTAGGAGAAAGATAAAAAACAAAGCACAAAAATTACCAGTTAGTTCCTTCCAAGATCAGTATAAACGTTTCTGCAGCACATATACATTTCTTCAAAAAATTTACAAGTAATGCATGTAGAAAGGGTCATTAAAATTAGAAGAAATGCTCAAAAACGAAGCAGTCAACAATCTGACAAAGCTTTTGGGTTGATGAATGCCCTTTTGGTGGATTTCTGCTGGACTGACAAGTTATTTGAACTTCTTCAACTTTGTGTTCTTAAGCATCAGATTAAAGTAATCTGTAACTTAAAAAAAACTGGTCTCCAATTAGTATATTTAGAGGATATAGTAAAATATAAATTACCTTGGAAATCTAATATAAATTTCTACCCAATGCAAGAATCTCCTTTATACTCTTTATCACTTCCATATGGTTCAAGTCATCCTTCAATGAAAATTTCTAATGTCAGGGAATCACAGTCCATAGTAAAACCCCTCTGTTTTTAAAAGTTATTTCATAATAAAACAATATTGTCCTATAAGGACAAATGAGTATAAAGAACACAAAGAAACATGCAAAGTCTTTAACACAGATAACACTTAAAGACATCACAATTCAGGTAAAAAAAAACCAATGACTAATGATAGCTCCAGATGACTAAGGTTAAAACTGATTCCTTTTCTGTTAAGGAATGGTAAAAGTAAATGTACTATCAAGCAAAACAGTCCAATATAATAAAAGTTAAGACTCCTTTAAAGAAAAAAAAAGTACTACAGAAGGGCAGGGAAAAAAAAACCCATTGCTGTGCCCACCACCAATCCAATCAACAAATTAGGGAACAACAATGTACAAAGTATTCCTGTCAGTTGTCAAGACCTATGTTCTACCTTCTTAACATCACTCATATGTTCCCTTCTCTCCTCTGACGCTGTCACCACTTTAGCCCAGGCCCTTATCACCTCATGTCTAGACGACAGCATTAGCCTGTGCGTTGCTCTTTCTGCTTCAAGTCTCTCCTCGCTATTTTCAATATTTTAACAGTTCTTCCTCCAGTCAGCTGTCAAATTAATCTTTTCTCCCTCTCATTCAATAAATTCCAGTGGCTCCCCTTCTAAGATCACATATAAAACCCTTTGTTTGGCATTTAAATCCCTTCATAATCTGGCCCCTTCCCACCTTTGCAGCGTTCTTTACATCGTCCTCACTTCTACATACTCTGTGGTCTAGAGACACTATCCTCTTTGATGTTTTTCCCACAGAACTTGATCAATCGATAAGCATTTATTAAGCACCTACTATGTGCCAGGCATGTGGTAAGAGCTGGTCTCCAAGAAACTCCAGGTATTTTTCACTGGCTATTACCCATACCTGGAACTATCCCTCTCCTCATTTCCACCTCTTGGCTTCCCTGATATTTCTCAGCACAAGTTCTACCTTTTGCAATAAGACTTTTCCAATCCTCCTTAAACTAAGTGCCTTTCCTCTGAGGTTCTCTTCAATTTTACCCCGTATATATCTTGTTTGCACAGAGTTGTTTGGATGTGAGCTCCTTGAGAACTGGTACTGAGTTTTTTGGTTTTTTTTTTTTAATATCCCCAACACTTAGTACAATACCTGGCACTTAATACTTACTTGTTAACTAACAAGGTGCTGAAGATATAAAGACAAAACAAGAAGCAAAATTCATCAATATTTTAACAGTTCTTCCATACAGTATGCTGAACAAATGCCTCCCTGTAACAATCAACTGGTAAGAAAAAAAAAAACAAAAGCCAACACATGGGGCCTAAGTTCTACTCTCTAAAGCAAGAGTTCGTAACTTTTTTGTGTCATGGATTACCCTTTGGTAGTCAGATACAAGCTATGGACCCCTTTACAAAATGTTTTTAAATGAATAAAACACATAGCAATACAAAGGAAGCCAAGTATATTGATTTCGAAAATTATTATATATTATGCTGACTTATCAAAATACATATATTTGTTAAAGTTCATGGACCTCAGGCCAAGAAGGAGCTTGCAGTTTAAAGGACAATAGTCTAATGGCCCTTTCAAATGTGACAAATCTTCAAGTATCACTAATTTTGATTATGTTAATTTAGGTAAAATTTTTAAAAAGGTTTTTTTAATGAAAGAAAAAGTCTTTAATCTGCTATTTTAAGGACTATCATTGTATATGCAAATGCATATTACAAATGAATTTTGGATGTGTATTTTTTAAAAAGCACAGTATTGACTTCTATTTGGTCATAATGGATCAAATCAACTGCTACTGATTTAAATACTTGCTAAAAAGCAGTAATATTACATTTCCTATATGTAAACAAAACATATATGAATGACTTTCTCTTTGGTGGTGCTTTAAATTTGAAAACCACATTTTAATAAGCTTCACAGAGTATCAAGATTATTACATTTTATTCAACCTATTAGCATATCAACAATGTATACTGTATTATTTCTCAAATTATATTTTCAAAAAAAGTTCCCAGGAGAAAAAATCTGGAAAGATAGACAAGTACACATTAAAAAAAAAAATCCATATAGCTTTCTGTGTCTTTATCATTTAATCAACATTTGTTATGCTCTTACTAGGTTGTCAGGCATTGTGCTGAATGCTGGGGATGAAGGACAAAAATAAAATATTTCTGCCCTCAAGGAACTGCATTCTAGTGGAGGTGACATCCTGTACTTAAGTAAATACATGCAAAATATGTACAAAATAAATACAAGGCAATTATTTTTGGCAGGGGGGAGGGGGGAGAGGCAGCATTAGAAGCTAAAGGGATCAGGAAAGGCTTCATGAAGACTGTGTAGAATAGAATTTTGAAGGAAACAAGAGGACTCAAAGAAGCCTAGATGAGGTTCCCCATTCTAGAAATGGGGAACAGCTATTACAAAAATGGAGAGGAGTGGATTATCCTCTGTGAGGAGGTAACAAGAAGGTCAGTTTGATTCAACTACAGAATGCAGGAAGAGGATTAATGCCAAGTGTTGCTACAGATAAAGCTGGGCCCCCCTAGTACTATAGAAGTCTTTGCCCAGGAAAATCTATCTCTTTTTATTTCCAATGTCTACCTAAGGAAAAGTGCTGCCAAGGACAGAGGGTAAGCTCAGGCCCCACTCAAGACTGAAACTTGCCAACATAAACCTTGGAATCTGGAAAGAGTAGACATTGCCTACCCTTGGGTGCTATTTGCAATTGTGAACCATGGGGCCTAAAATCTGGAGGAAAAGCTGGCATGGTCAGAAGCTGGTAACCTTTGGAGCATCTCTTCACATCTGTTACTCTGGTATTTACCTCACCTAGGTTCTCGCTACTATTGTTCCCCTCAGCTTTTCCCCAATCTCCATTGTGTCCTACAAACTCCATCTTTTTCTGATCCTTACCTCCCTTTATCACTTTCTAATTCATATCTGTCCTGTTCTGGGCTACTCCCTCCCATTAGATGTCTCATAGGTAGGGAACTACATCTTGAATTTTCTGACAGACTCTCAATCTCAAATATTAAACTTCCTATTATTGCTGACAGCACCATCACACTCTGAGTCACCAACATTCAAAACCTATGGGTCATCTATCTTTCCCTCACCTATCCAAGTTGGTGTGCCAAGACCTGTCAATTTCACCTTTGGTAAAACTCTTGCATATGCCCCCTTCTGTCCTCTAATGCTGCCACCACTCTGGTGCAGGTTGTCATTACCCCACACCTGGGCTATTTCAATTTCCATTCTCTCCTTGTGGGCCTCCTATCTATTCACCTGCTTCTTCTTGGTCTTTTTCTGGATTCTCACCCAAATCATACCCTTTAACCTTAGATGTCCCACAGAGGTCTGTTCTGGGTCTTCCTCTCTTCTCCCTCTATATTATTTCACTTGGTGATCTTATCAGTTCCCACGAATTTAATTACCATCTCTATGCTGATGATTTCCAAATCTACCTATCTCACCACAGACTCACTGCTGAGTTCTAGTCTTGTCTCTCCAACCGTCTTCCAGACATCTCCAACTGGATGTCCAGTAGGCAACTCAACACCTCCAAAGCTGATCATTATCTGTTCCCCCAAATCCTCCCTCCTTCCTAACTCTCCTAATACAGTAGATCACAACACCATCCTTCCAGTTCCTCAGGCTTGCAACCTTGGTGTCATTCTCAACTCCTCATTATCTCTTATATCCCATATCTGATCTGTTGACAGGGTCTGTTGATTTCACTTTTGCAACATCTCTTGAATATGGCTCCTTTGTGTCTCTGAAATTGCCACCAACTTGGTACAGGCTCTCATCTCCTACCCCTGTACTACTTCAGTACCCTTCTGGTGGGTCTGCCTGCCTCAAGTCTCTTCCCATTCCAAATCATCTTCCATTCAGCCACCAAAGTGATTTTCCTAAAGCACAGGCCACACATGTCCAATAATCAATATCCTCTAGTGGCTCCCTATCACCTCCAGGTTTCTATACAACACCCTCTGTTTGTTATTCAAAACCCTTTATAACCTAGCCCCCTCCTACCTTTCCAGTCTTCTTACACCTTACTCCCTGTCATACAATCTTCCATCCAGTGACACTGGCCTCCTTGTTATTCCATGAACAAAATACTCCCATCTCAGGCTCTGGGGGTTTTCTCTAGTTGTCCCTCATGCCTGGAATGCTCTCCCTCATTGCTGCCTATTGGCATTCCTGGTTTCCTGTCAATACCAACCGTAATCTCCAGGAAACCTTCCCCAACCTTTCTTAATTCTGGTGCCATTCCCTTATTAATTATTTCCCATTTACACTGTATACAGCTTTTTGTACATATTTGTTTGTTTCCCAGATTGCAAGTTGCTAGTGTGCAGGAGCTATCTTTTGCCTCTTTTTGTATGTCTAATGCTTAGCCTGGCACATTCTATGTACCTAATAAATGTTTACTGATTGAGTGACTCTATTAAGTGATTTGCCCATGAGGACTAACGTGGTGACTTGTAATGAATAGAAAGTTGGGCTCAGAGCCAGGAAGACCTGAATTAAAAAATCCCATCTCTGGTTATGTGACCCTGGACAAGTCACTTAATTTAACTCAGTGTTCTAGGGAACTCTCTTAATGCCATGTATCACAGAGAAGTTGCTGACTTGTAGCGACAAATGTAGTTTTTTCACCTTTGAAATTACCAGGATAGTCTGTATGCTTATCTAATTTGCCCATATTCACAAAGCTAGTATCATAGGCAGGATTTGAGTCACAGGAACATACACATAAATAAAAATATATACAAAGTAATTTACAGAGAGAGATACTGAAGTTCAAAGAGGCTGAAATTTGTAAAGGCCTAAACTTGTACCAAGGTCACACAGATACTAAATAGCAGAGCCACTACATGAACCTCGTACCTGCTCCAAATCTATCACTTTTTTGTGTTGTCTTCCTTCATTACACTGTTCCTGATATTGACTGTAGGAACTGTCTGCTTAGCATAAAGCCAGGTAGGCAGGAGGCACTTAATGTTCACTGACTGCTTGAATGCCCAAATCCTTACTCTCCCACATTTTGAAATTTCTAATGAGATGTCAAATGTTGTGTCCACCTCCACAATGCTCTTATCAATTCTATTCTCTCCATTCACATAGCCACCTTGCTAATTCCTCTCCTAAACTGACCTTCCTGATTCAAGTCTTTTCCCTCTACAATCCTACATCACAGATCTTACCATGTCACTCTTCTCAATAAATCTGAGTTCCCTATCACCTCTAGGATCAAGTATAAATGACTCTGGCATTCAAAGTCCTTCATATGGTGGTTCTTACTTGCCACTCCAGGTTTTAGTACACTTCATTTACTTTCCTACTCTCCTGCCTAGCCAAACTGGCACCCTAGCTATCTTTCACAGACATTTCATCTCCCATCTCTCTGGTATTAGGGCAATAAAGACAAAAGTGAAATAGTCCTTGTTCTCAAGGAGATCACATTCTTGAAGATATGTACATAACAGGGATATACAAAATACATACAAGATGATCTGGAGGAGTTAGGAGGAAATCAGTAAAGGCTTCATGTAGAAAATGGTGCTTGAGCTGAGTCTTGAAAGAGATTAGGGATTCTAAGAAGTGGAAGAGAGGACAGAGTATATTCCAGGAAGGGGGACAGTCAATTTGAAGGTCATGTAGATGGGCAATGAAGTGCCAAGTGTGAGGAACAACAAAAAGGTCAGTTTAATAGTGTGGGAAAGGGAGTAACATATAAGAAGATTACAAAGTAGGCTGGAAGCTTGCTGTGAGAAGGGCTTTAAAAGCAAAACAGAGTTGATATTATCCTATAAGTACCTGTTAAGAAGTCACTTAAATTTATTGACAAAGGGAGGGACATAATCAGATTACTGATTTAACAATATCATTCTGGCAGGCAGCACAGAAGATAGATTGGAAAAGGGAGAGATCCAAGGTAGAGAGTACCCATTAGGAAATATTGTAATAGTCCAGGGAAAAAGAAGGAAGCCTCAGCTAGTATGGTAGCTATGTAAGCAGAGAGAAGGGGAGGGATAAAGAGATGTGGTAGGAAAATCAAAACTTGGCAACTGACTAAAGATGTGGGGTAAAAGAGAATGAGAAGGCACAGATGACGCTAAGACTGTGATGGGGTGACTAGAAGAATGATAGAATTTTCAACAGAAATAAGATAGTTCAGAAGAGGGGTGAAATATAATCACTACAGTTTTAAACATCATAAATTCAAGATACCTACAAAACAATACAAGACAGTACAAAAGATACAATTTTCTGATGAAGTGAATCATTTTTACCTGAAATAAAACTACACCCAAAGTAAATTTATGAAGAAAGACAGCCCTGACTGGTCTTTACCAAAGAAATCTAACCAATGAAGTGAAACAAAAAATATGTGGGGTGAATTTCAAATGTCCCTCCCCATCAAATGTCCAGTAAAATAAAAGTTTTAGAGATTTTATTGTTTTGAACTGTGCTTTCAACTGGTGTGAGAAAATGCCACACACCAATTCCTTCCTTCAACAATTTCTCTGCAACTTACAGTCTTTGAGAAATTGCTTAAGTGTACTGACAGGTTAAGTGACTTGTAAAGGCTTGAATTCAACTCTTCCTAACTCGAAGGCCAGACCTCTATCCATTAAGCAAGGATGCACTAATACGTATTGTTTACTTTATCACCTATCTCACAGATTTGTCGTGGGAAATACCTCAAAACCCTACATAAATATACTATTTTAAAAAAATCTTCCCAACTTACCATACCTCTTAGCACACTCACCTTTTGAAATGAGAAAATTAACTTTTTCCACTTCAAGTGAACAAATATTTACTAAGCATCCTAACACTCTTCTGTACAAGACAGTTTATATTCCCTTACACATACGTATCTATATATGTACCTCTATATATGTTTGTGTACATCACAGGTACACATGCATGTGAACGTTGCCTGACACTGTGCTTACTAAATACTTATTCGTTTGGCACATATTACATGTGGGGACACATGCACGTGCGTATGTATGTGTAAACACACACCTCCATTGATATGTTTACACGTACATATTATGTGTATACATACACAACTACAAAGACATGTATACACATACATCTATATGCTCATAAGTCATGCAGAAATTTTACAGCAAACTAATTTTAAAAGTGGAAACATTTTCAGTTCACTATCTTATTCTTTTTCGGGGCAACAAAGACCATCACAGTGCAGCACTGAAGAATTTTTCATTTTTAAAATAAAGATGGACAGGTCTTTTAAACCAACTAACCCTAGCGCTCCCCGCCCCCCTCCCCCGGCCCATATTCTACTAAACAAAGCGCACGCAAAAGCCAATTGTGATGCCCAGTGCTAGAAAGCATGCCCTTTGCCCCAAGCCGTCTGTCCTGCACAGGAGCAGTGCTACGGCCCCTCGGGCCCCCACCTAAGCCCTTCCAACAGGGCGCAGGCGACGGCCTTTGAACCGAGGTTGGCGAGAAAACGCCCACGTTTCCCCTAAACGAGGAGGGGAAAAGGCATCCACGTCCCCTGAAAGCCGTAAGTCTGAGAGGATGCTCGAGGAGCTGCGGTTGGGGAAGGGACGGTCAGGGGGTCCCAAACGAGGCCAGGCTCCGGGCGGCGCGGCGCCCGCGTCCCCTTGCGGAAGGGAGCATATGGTAGCGGGCGAGCCCCCGGTCCCTTCCACAGCCCACGCCTCTCCGAGCTGGAGGGGAGCGCGAGGTCTGTCCGGGGCTCGGGCCTCCCTCCAGGCCCGAGCGAAGGCGCGGGGCCTCGGGGCGCTGGCCCCGGGATCGGGGGAGGCCGGCGGCCGTTACGAGCCGCGCCGCGGCGGAGACAGGGACCAGCCCGTCCGGGGCGGAGCCGACGAGAGGCGCTGGGGAACGAGAAACCTACCGTGCCACCGTCCTTGATGATGATCTTCTTGGCCAGCATGATACTCCGGTTCGCAGCCCGCTTCTTCTTCTTCCCCTGGGTCATTTTACCATTCTCGAGTCCCGGCGCCTGCGTAGGCCCCTCCGGGCTGGCCCGAGCTGCGAGTGCCCGGCCCGCAGCCTCTGAGCTCCGCAGCCAAGCCCGAGCCGTTCAGGCGACCGCCGCCATCTTGGGAACCCGGCCAGCCTCCAGCCCGCGTCACGTCACACCACGTCACGTCGGGCGATTCCCGAGGTAGCCCCGCCTCCGGGACATGTGACACCACCCCACCTCTGGGAAAGCGCCCTAGCTTGCGCTCCTCTGCCCGAGGATTGAATCTGTTTTTCTGTCCCACTCAGTATTACCACGCAGAAGTGTGAGTGGGAGACAGGCGCGAGTGGGAGTGGCTTAAGGTACTTGAGAAAGTGGAAGTATGTTAAGCCGATTCCCGATTTGTGGTTTGTCCTTCGTTCCCAGAGGACCATGATTTGGGCAAGGTGATGTGCCTTGCAGGTGAATTGGATATAAGTGAGGCAGGGCTGTGCAAGGTAACCTGCCTCACTTTCTCCTGCCGAGCCATCTGGGTCCAGTGGCCAGATATAGCTCAGGATGACCGAAGATGGCCCCAACATGATCACAGATACAGTGCTGGGAAGTACACTGGGGTTATGGACTTCATTTTACATATGGGGAAACTGAGGGCCAGCATCACCCCGGCAGCAAGGCGCAGTCCGGATTAGAACTTGGGCCTCCAAATCCATATAGCTCTGTTCTTAGGTTTAGTAGCCCTTCCTCCTTCCTGAATCCCCTGTGATTTGTCTCCAGGCGCCCCACGAGGCGGCCTAGTTTTCTCTTCTTCCTGCTAGTCCCTGGAGCACTGCGCCTTTACACGAGTTGAGGCGGTTGGGGTCGGAGAGGGGGCATATTGAAGGGAACACCAGTCAGGGAACCAGTTCCAATCTTTCTCTGGACCCTTGCTTGGCTGTGTAAGCTCGGGCAGGTCATTTAGAGCCTCTCAGCCTCAGTTTCTTCATCTGTAATATGTAAGAATAAGTATCTCTCACAGGCTTTTTGCAAATGAAATGGTATGTGCAAAGTGCCTTAATGCACTATATAAAAACTATTATTATGTGTCCAAGGTAGGACTTGAACCCAAGTTTTCTTGATCTACTACACCATGCTGCCTCTCACACTGTATTACGTCTGACACAAGTGAGCATTTGATAAATGCTTCCTGAAATGTAAACGGAAAGAACGACCACACAATGAACGAAAATAAATGTGAAATTACAAAGAACAAGTTTGTCCTCAACGAGGTATGAGAAAACAACTCCTCCTGCGTCCTATTTGTATCCTGGCACATAGTAAATACTTAGCAAATGTTTTATCTATGTAATCTGACCCAGCAAGAGGACACCAACATTCTCTTAATCTGGATGTCCTATCATATTGCAACTTGAAATCAATTGGCTTTTTGGCTGCAATCCCATAAAACACTTAGCGTTTTTCCCACACCAAACTGCTTTCTAGCTACACTACCCCCTTTTTTTAAACCTGAGTCCAAAACTTTACATTTTTCCCTATTAGAGCCCACCCTGTTGGATTCAGCCAAATGTTGTGGCCTGTCATTTTTTTGGGTCCTAATTGTCATCCAAGTTTAGCTACCCCTTACAGCAGTCATATGTAAATTTAATAAGCATGAAATCTATCCCATTATCCAAATTACTGATAAAATTATTAAAAGGCAGAGGGTCAACCACATGTCATTAGGGAACTCTATTAAAGACCTACTAAGCTGTCATTGACCTATTTGAGTTCGATTATTCAAACATTTCTGTCTTGCTAACTTGACTACTATTTAGTAGCATCACACCAATTTGTTAATGAGCATGAGAAAGTTTGTCTAATACTTTACTGAAATCTAATATGTGAATACCATTTCTGTAACCAAATGATGAAAAAAAACTACTAAAAAAGCTCAATAGATCTGTTCCCTTCTGTATCTGTTTGTTATTCATTTTCCAGTTTCATGAATAAATAAATGCTTTTGGTATGATCTGGCTTAGTAGTAAATACTTTTAATAGATTTGAAAAAAGAAAGTTCTTGTAAACAGTCATCCTTCAACATGTTTTACAAAGATGCTTATAATACTCTAAAATAGTGTAGCCTTTGGTCATTATGTATCTCTGCTAAGAAAGAAGATTAAGATTTTGCTAGCTCAGATAATTTCTTGGTTTTTTCAGTCTCTTTATTTTGGCAATGGTTTTGCTGTAGTTAACATTCTCTACTGAATGATGAGGAGAGAGATGTCTAAAGTACCTGACTGGAAAATAGACACAAGATGGCAGAGTAGCAGGAAGAAGTACAAATTCTACCCCACAGCTTTTTCAAACAGTTATAGGAAATACACAAGTCCAAGTCTTTATTGGGAAATCCATGAAAAAAAATAAATGAGGCATTTTTCCAATCCAGGTCACATAGGAAGACAGAGAGGCCTGTGGACACTGGGGATCAGTATAGCCAGGAACTGCAGCTTGGAGCATTTCAGCACAAGGAGAGGCTATACACCAGGAAAGAAGTTCCAGAGCCAGAACAAAAGGCCTTAAATTTGTGCAGGGTTCAGGAAGAAGTATGATGTGAAAGACCTGGAGATACAGAAAGCTCCCATCAATTGGGGAATAGCTGAACAATTTGTCACATAAAAATGTGATAGAATACTATTGTGTTGTAAGAATGACAGAGAATGATTTCAGAAAAACCTGGAAACACTTGTATGAATTGATGCAGAAAGAAGAAAAAGAAAGAAGTGAGCAAAACCAGGAGAACATTTTATATATATATGGTGATAATGTAATTAAAAATCTTTCCCCACCTATTCAACAGGCCTCAGGTGGGGCCAGTTAAGAGAGGCCTGATTAAAGGCAGGCCTACAACTTTGTGATGCCAATTAGTGATTAAAGCTCTTTCCCACACTCTTTTGCTAAGTAGATGCTAAGCCTCAGACTCACACCCTTTTGCTGATTGGGTTTGAAGCCCTCTGGGCCCTAGAAAGGGTATATACCCCCAGAAGGTAGCCATTGAGAACTAAGAATTCATAAGTTAGAAGTGAGAATTCAGAATCCAGCCCAAGGAGGAGAAATAAGAACTCCAAGACATGAGAGCTGCAGAGAGTGGAGTGCAAACCAGCAAGCTTCAGAGACCAGAGAACTGAGTGGGGATGCAGGCAAGCAAACAGGATTCTTGAGTGTTTATGGGGAAGTCCCAGCAGGGGGGAAGGTTACAGGATGACTTGGTCCCTTGCCCTTGCTATAATAGTGTGTTATAATTTCTTCGTTGCTACATTGAGGTGGGCTTACTGCTTTTGGAATATGATTACTACTATATCGAATTAGTTATTGACTTTGGGGTTTGATCCTCTGATGTCTAAATAAATGTTATATTTCCTCTGCCTTCTACCTATAGAGTTTTTCATACTTTGCAATTCTGAACCGTATAGGCAGGTTCATGGTCCCCCTTGAGGTCATGAATCTTATCTTACTGATACAACATACTAACAACAATGTTGTAAAAACAAGCAACTTTGAAAGCCTTAATAATTTGGATCAATGCAATAAAAGTCTTGATTCCAAAGGTCCAATAATGAAAAACACTACCCACCTCCTAAGAGAGGCAGGTAGGTAGTACAGTAGATACAGGGCTGGACCCTTCCTCAGATATTCACCACCTATGTGACCCTGGATTAAATCATTTAACTACTGTCTCAGTTTTCTCATCTGTGAGATGATGATGATAATAATAGCATCTAATTCCTAGCGTTGTTGTGAACATAAAATGACATGTCTATAAAGCACTCTGCAAAGCTTAGAGCTTTGTAAATGTTAGTAGTTGTTGCTAGGATGATGATGATGATGATCATTTCCCAATGAACAGCAGTTCTTTTTGTGGTGGCAAAGAACTGGAAACTGAGGGGATGCCCACCAACTAGGGAATGGCTGAACAAGTGGTGGTCTAAGATTATGATGGAATACTATTGTGCTGTAATAAACAAGTAGAATGGTTTCAGAAAAACTTGGGAAGACATATGAACTGATGCAAAGGGAAATAAGCAGAATTTACAAGGAAAACACTACACAGTAACAATATAGTAACAATGGACCGTGAAAGATTAAACTACTTTGATCAACATAATGATCCATGACAATTCTAAAGAATTTCGTCATAATGAAAAATGCTATATATCTCCAGAGAGAGAACTGATGAATTCTGAATACATATTGAAGCATATTTTCACTTTTTTTTCCCTTTCACAATGTGGTGTGGAAATATGTTTTGCATGACTTCATATTTATAATGGGTATCTTTTTTTCCTGCCTTCTTGATTAGTGGGGTGGTGTGGGAGACAGGGAGAGGATTAAGAACTGAAAATAAATTGTTTTGAGATAAAAAAAAATACTACTAATGGGACATTTTTTTCTTTACTAGGAATACTAATGCTAAATGCTATTTCTAGTCTTATCTGTTATAGTACAGAAAATACTTTATATGACTGAGTCTTCCTGACTACTCCAACAAAAAAGGGAATATAAACTATGATAAGGGTAATGGTAATAATAAGGCTACTGATTTGACCTGGATGGACAGGAAATTCAATGACATATTTTTAGATCTAGTTGGAGGATAAAGCAATAGCAGGAAACTAAAGCTGAATATATAAAATTTTTAAAAGAATAATGTCAAGGACACTAAAACTCAGAATGATATGAGGCTAAGTGTGATTGTTATAATAATGGAAATTTAAGCTATGTTGGGGGCAAAAGAAAAATCAGCAAAGGTATGGGGCAACTGCTTAGTGTTGATAAAATAATAATGGTGACAGAAAAAAAAAGATAATTCAACTTTTATGTTGCTTCCGTTTTCTACAAAGGGGAATGATGATTGGATTAGGAAGGACAAGGTAAAAATGGCTACGGAGGGTTGAAATTGAAAATAAATGTGATTGTAAGAATAGTGTTTCCTTTGTACAACTAAACTGACAGAAAGGGCCCAAACTAGTAATTTTAAATGGCCTGATCAAAATCTATACAGAAAAGGTGAAACCCTTACAGTCCCAACAGCAAAATACAAAAATACCAAAATAATTCTATAAGCTAGTTGTCCTGGGCAGGTGTCAAGATAGTAGAGGGTAGAGAGAATCATAACTGAAGAAAAAAGTGTACGGTGGAATTTTTCTGTATTTTGATTTTGCATATGTAATATGCAAAGAGAGCTACAACTTATTTTTTAGCTACATTATCAAGCACTTTTTATAACTGGAATGAAGTAGCACCAAATTAAAGACTTGTGAGGCATTTCTAAAGCCATCTAGTCCAACCTATTCCAGACCAAGAATCATGGATTCAAAATCATCAATAAGTAAATTCAGCCTCTGCTTGAAAATCTCCATTAAGAGGAAATCTTGTAAGAAAAAATTTCCTACTGATTAGAGCTTTCCCAAACTTGAATTGCCTACCTTAGGAAGTCATGAATTCCCTAAGCCTGGTGGTTTTCAAGTTAAGGTTAAATGATGCCTTTGCCAAGATTACTGTATAAGGGATTCCTGTTCAGAAGTGGTTTGTGCTAGCTTAGTAACCTCTGAAGAACCTTCCAACTCTAAGATTCTGTGATTCAGAAAACTACAGAGCTCAAAGCTCCACCGGATTCTGCTCTCCCCCCTGCAACCAAACAATACAAAATCAAATTCATTCATCGTACGGTAGAATGATTGTTATAGGAATGATGACTTTCTGTGGAGAACAAGTGTAAGAGTAAATTACAACCAGATCAAAGTACTGTTTCTGTGGACTTTTTTTCTGAAACACTCAGGTAGCTTTATTATGCAAATCCTTTATAGAGGACAGAATACCAACTGTACATGATATGTAAGCAATACATAGGATACTACTTAAATCTTAGTCAACTTTCTTGGTCACTTGAAAATCAGATATATTTTCTTATATATGTGAAGTCCAATCCTTTATAAATGTTTTGACTATCTGAGAGTTCAGTTGGTTCAGGAGGGTGAATGTTAATATTAAATTTCCTTATAACAAAATTTTAAAAGATTTGATAAATTATTTCTTATATCCCTATGGGAAAACTAACTGTCAGTCTGGAACTAGTAGCTTGAAGAAGCTAAATTTATAATGTTAGCCAAAATTATATTTAGAGCTGGATGGACCTTCAAGACCCTTATTTTATAGATAGAAAAACTGAGGCCAGAAAGATTAAGTGATTTAACCAACCAATAGGTAGTGAGAAGCAGAGCCAAGATTCAAATTCAGGTACTCTTGCAGAAGATGCAGTGCTTTCCACCACATCATATTGTCTCTTTGTAATATATATTAGCTAGTTTAAAGACAAGAATCCCATACTCTCCAAGAGTACCAGAAAAGTAACTTTTACCTTTGTTGGGTAAACAATTTCTTTAAATTTCACTTAGGAAGACAACAAATTGAAGGCACCAATAGGAGCAATAAATCCAAGTCAAAAACCTTAAAAGGGTTTTAAGAAGTCATGAATACAAGAAGACAACGTGGTTATGAATTAACGCCAATATACAAATAGTGTGTGTTGGTTTTAACAACTGATAAACAACAGAACATGCATATTTATAATCTCTTGGGGGGAGGGGAGCATTCGTCTTTTTCTTTTTTTCATGTACATATACTACCATGTTTGCATTGTCAAAGAAAAATGTAAATGATATCTACAATGTTTCAAAATATCACTTAAATCACATACAGAGTATCTCAACAGTCATGGTGCAGTTTTAAGCTATCAAAGCTTTGTGATTAATAGTGACTTGTGTAAAAGATTCAGACATAAAATAGGATCAATGATTTAGCACTGAAAAGGATCTCAAAGGTCACCTAGTCCAACTTCATTTTACATACGAGGAAACTGAGGCCTAGAGAGAAAAGTCACACAAGAATAAGTAGCAGACTCAAGATTCAAACCCAGATCCTCCTGCTTAGGCTGCACCATGTCACCAACGATGACTTGTACCAAGAAGTGGTAAAAATAGATACTATCCATGTGAATGATGAGAAAATGTTGAAGGAAACCAGCAATTTTAAAAAGCTGAAGAAGCAGCAGCAAAGCATTCCAGACATGGAGGATAAGCAGTGCAAAACCAGGGAAATGGGAGATGGAACATATTTATATGTGAAGACAACAAGTAGGCCCATGTGACTGAATTCTAAGGTATGTAAAGGGGAATAATGTGTAAGAATATTACAAAGTTAAGAAGGGGCCAGATTATGACAACTCCAAATACCAAAACAGAGGAGTTTATATTTGATACTAAAATTAGAGAGGCACTGAATTTTATTGGATATTTACAGACCTGTACTTTAAGAAAATCATTTTGGCAGTGGGATAGCAGATGGACTGGAATAGGGAGAGATATGAAGTAGGAAAATCAATTGGGATATTACAGTTATCCCTTCCACATTGTGACTTTCACCATTGTGGTTTCCATATATAGCAGGATGGCATAAGAAATTAAACGAGAATTTTGGGGGAGTTTTGCAGAAGCTGCAGACAACATATGAAGGCCAATAGATGACAAAGAAAAAGTTTAAAAACTCAGAAATGATGATCAGCTGTGAATGGCTTAGCTATTTGCAGCAATACAATGATCCAAGACTACTCTAAAGGTCTTATGGTGAAGAATGCTGTCCATCCCCAAAGAGCTGATGGTGTCTGCATACAGACTGCAGCATACTTTTTTTACTTAATTTTTCTTGAGTTGTTTTTTTGTCTAGGTTTTCTTTCACAACATGACTATCATGGAAATGTTTTGCATGACTACACATGTATAATCTATGTCAAATTGCTTGCCTTCTCTTTGGGGGAAGGCAAAGAAGGGAGACAGAATTTGGAACTCAAGGTTTTGAAAAACAAATATTAATTGTTTTCACATGTAAATGGGGAAAAATAAAATACTAAATAAAAAATAAATTAAAAAAACTCAGAAATGCAAAAAATATATGTATAGTATTTATATACTATCAACATATTTTATCTTTTGATACCATAATAATTCAGACTTCTTCTCTGGTATGAAGGAAGGGGGCAGATACTGGGGACATCATGCTGCTAAATCCTGCAATGTGGAAAGGGTATGTGTATTGTAACAGGTTTGGAAGGAAAGATAACAAGCTCAGGTTTAGAAATGTTGTGTTTTAAGATGTCTCTGGGGACATCCGGTTTAAAATACCAGTAGGCTACTAGGGAGAAGTTGAAGATTAGAGAGAGGGGAAATATGATGAAGATAGGAGGGGAGTGGATCAACTGCACAGAGGGATGCCCTTGGGAAGAAGGACTTTCTCATTGTTAGAGACTGGGGAAAAGAATAAGTGGGAAATGATGTCAAATTGATAAAGTTCCATCCCAAATAAATGTTATGCTCTAAAATATGCATTTCAAGAAGCTATACTTTATTCTAACAATGCTACCCTTTCTCAAAACAATTTTAGGACTTCAGAAATACTTACAAATCATGAAGGAAAAATACAACTTATCATTTTCTATTGTTTCTAGAGCTTTTATAGTAAGATTACTCCCCAAAAACTTCTAGTATAGTTTCAAATACAGGAAAGAGAATAAAATATAATATATATATCCAATCTCAGGTTTTTATTGAAACAACAGACAATATATTTTGATTTGCCATTTTAGTAAGAGCTCTGCTTCCTTTACTAAAGCATTTACATAAATTTCTATGCTTTGTAGGCAGGATGCATAAATTGCATCCGTGGGCCGCATTTTGGACAGCCCTGATATAGAGGGTCCTCTAGGACTAGGTTCTAGATCCTCTGGTCTTATGAACTAACTTTACCTGCCTCTAATATTGGCATTGGCATGGTTTTGGGGGTAAAAAA
The DNA here is from genome assembly GCF_011100635.1 of Trichosurus vulpecula. Taxonomy (NCBI): domain Eukaryota; kingdom Metazoa; phylum Chordata; class Mammalia; order Diprotodontia; family Phalangeridae; genus Trichosurus; species Trichosurus vulpecula. The sequence continues at coordinate 72,481,495 of NC_050579.1, forward strand.
GAGATTTTGTAACAGCTTATTGTCAGAATTTTAAAAAGGCAAGACTGACTAAATGAAGTACAACTTCACGGGGAAACGTCCATTTAAAACAGACAGTTTATTAGATGGCGATTAAAGATTTAATCACAAAGAATAGTCCCTGTTTGAGAATTAATTTAAAAATATCAATTAACAGGCATATATTGTGCCTATTATTCACCAAATAGTGTGCTAAATGCTCAGGAAACAAAGACAAAAATCAAAATAGTTCCTGCCCTCCTGCTTACTCTCTCTGGGGAAGGGAGTCTGTACAGGAATAAGTAAATATAAAGTAACGGGAGAGATCAGTAAACGTCTCATGTAGAAAGTGGCCTTTGAGTTAAGACTTGAAGGGAGATAGGGATTCCAATATGAAAGCCTTTACATAAATTTGCCAACCTAATTTTCTAGCCTAACTGTACATTACTCCCATCTCCCACACAACGCAATTCAGGCAAAATGGACTGTTCCTCACACACAACACTCCATCTCCTACCTACCTTTGTACTTACCATTCACCATACGTGGAATGTACTCCCTCCTCACCTCCACCTCACAGAATCCTCTCCTTCAAGAAGCAGCTCAAGCACAAGTTATTCATGAAGTTTTTCCTTCATCCCCTCTCACCCTCACCTTCCAAAAATCTTTGTGCTTTTTGTACTTAACTACTTCATATATATGTATATTTATCCAGAGTTTTCAACAAGACTTTTGAGACACCTATATTTATTTTACATATATTTACTTGTGCATCCCAATAGAATGTAAGCTCCCTACTGGTGTGAATTATTTCACTCACTGCTTTTGTATACCCAGTGCCTAACACATAGGTGTTTAATGATTTTTTTTTAATGATTGTGGAGCAGAGGAGAGGGAGTGTGAATCTTAGGCAATGAGTTAGCTTGTACAAAGGTAAAGAAGATGAATTATGAGGTACAGCAATTAGGTCAATTGCATGGGAATACAGAAAATGTGGAGACTAATGTGTAATATGACCTTGGTAAGGTAGGCTGGAAGCAGACTGGGAAGGGCTTTAAATACCAAACAGAGAAGTCTGTATTTTATCCAAGAGGTTATAAGGAATCATTAAACTTTCTTGAGCAGAGAACTAACATGGTTAGATGTGTTTTAGGGACATCACTTTGATAGCTATGTGGAGGATAGATTATAGTGGGAAGAGAGTAGAGGCAGGAAGAACAATTAGGTTATTTCAATGGGCCAGAGACAATAAATGGAACTGAACTAGAAAAATGTTTGTGTGGAAAAAGAAGGGGATTGAGGTGAGAAATATTGGGAAGACACCTGACTGTATGTGGGAGGTTGTGGGGAGAGGAGAGTGAAAACAAACATCACTCTTGAGGTTGCAAAGCAGGGTAACTGGACAGAAATAGGGAAGTTAGGAAGAAGTGTGTGTTTAAGAGGGAAGACAATGAGTTCTTTTTAGGACATGTTAAATATGAGAAATCTATGGGACACCCAGAAGGGAAATAGCCAATAGACAGTTATTGATGTGGAACAAAAGCACAACAGAAATGAGGGTTGGAATATATAGAACTAGGAATCATCTTCAAGGAGAAGGTCATGTCTTGCATTCCCATAGAGATAAAAAAGAAATGAACTATGTGGTATTTCTCAACCTATTCATTATTTTGAAGCTTAACATAATTTTTGCAAGAGGATTTTACAAGGAAATTTCAGTTTCCTTAAGCAATTAAGGATAAGCTCAGGTTAAGAGGGAGTCTAACCTTTGGCCTTTCAGAGCTATCAGGATCCTGGAGGGCAGTATTTTTTAGGGCTTTAAGATTTAGGCTCTATATATAGTCTTGAGCTTCATACCTCTGCTCCACAGAGAATTTATTCCATGGAAGCGTTTTAGAGCAGAACTAAGTGACTAACTTTTGTATGGTAGAAATACAACACGGTTCCCGTAGCTTTAGTAACTGGCGTCTTTACTATTTTGGCATCTGATTTACATTCATCTATTCATTCTACCAATGTCTATTGTGTGCCTAATAAGAGATGGAAGGTGTAGTGGAAAGAATGCTGGACCTAGAGTTGGGAGATATGAGTTTAATTCTTGCTGCAGACAATTACCTACTGTGTGAAACCCTAAACCTCTCAGAGTCTCAATGTCCTCATATATAAAATTAGTATAATACTACTTGCTCTACATACTTTACAAAGTTGTTGAGAAAGAAGCACTTCATACAACTTTTAAATGCTAAATAAATGCGTGTTATTTTTATGTGTTAGGTACTGAGTACCGTCCTTGAACTTCTATGATCAGCTTCCAGTTTGTCAATAGCCTTTCCAAAATACAGCTAATTGAATAACAATTGTAGTCTGACAAAGGCAACATACTATCACATCCTTTATGCTGGAACCTATGACTGCAATAATGCAACCCAAAAGTATCTATCCCAAAAAATTTGGTAAAAACATTATTATTAAAGGGAGAGCTTGAGCATTTAGAACGGGAGCAGTAATAACAAAGAAATATAAGTGCTGCAGCAAGAACACATAGTATCAGACTAACCTCATCTTCTTTTTTTGACAAGGCTGTTAGACTGATCAGGAGAATGCTGTAGATAAGGTGTATCTGGATTTCAGCAAAGGTTTTGGCAATTTTTCATGAAAACCTTGTGGATAAAATGGAAAGATCTGAGATAAATCAGTAGATTTAGAAATGAATGAATAACCAAAACTGTGCTAGGAGCTGTCAACCTAGAGATCTGTAGTCAGAACTATTTAAGTTTTATTGATGACTTAGATGAGGATATATTCATCAATATTATAAAGTTTATATATGACAGCTGTGGAATGGCCCAACTGGACAGTAATCATTTTGTATAAACCCTGGACTTAATGGCATCCCTGAGAATTATGACATTTTAGAATCTCAAGACTTGGAAGTTAATTCAGTGGTCAGCCAATCTAACCCATATTTGGGGGAAAAAAAAAGCCTATACCATATACCAAACACGTGATCTAGGATCTAGCCTTTGTTTGAAGGACTCAAATAACAGAGATTCTAGGTTTGTTCTGGTACAGTACCTTGAAGGTAGTTCTGGGAATCTTTGAGGTTTCCAGTTTCCTCAGGATTAAAGCATCCAGACCAACAGCCCCTGTAGCATATACCACAGAAAAGAACTTCAAAGGATAGTACTTGAGGAAATCTAAAAATGTCACTCAGTCTATTCTAACTTAAAATGGAATACCTAGGTTTAACTTTGGCTTAACTTAAACTTAGGAGAAAATGTACACTAATAAAGCATCAATGACTAGTGAAGCTAAAATGAACTGAACAAATTTATGTACCAATTTATCCCATTGATGTTATTTAAGAGTAAAGGGCTAATGGTGATCATTTGCAGATTTAAAAATCTATTTTTATTTGCCAGTGTGTGGTGGGTGTGTGTGTGTGTGTGTGTGTGTAAAACTGTTCAAGGACAGATCAAGGCTCTTCATTAAATTTAGCATAATAATTATTTAAAACAACTAGATCATTTTTAAAAGCATAAGTAGTACTTACTACCAGAAAGCTAAATAGCAATACTTTGTGTGTTTTTAAAGTTCTTAGATTCTGGGCTCAAAATTATTTAGCAACATTTTTGACACATATCACTAAGTGATAATACGTTTGATGTGTACTGTCCTAAATAAGGGGAAATAATAGTGTATGAACACTATGAGAAAAAAATGCTGAGAATCCGAATTTGGAGAAATTCAAGGCATAGTTTCAGTGTGATATTTTCTTCTCTGTGCCTTACCAGTGCTGGAATTGGATTTCAGTTCATTTTCAAGGACTTTATTAAAGATTGGTATGATAATGCAGATTACCATTTGCCAGTCAGTGTTTTGTTGAAGGACAGTAGTGGCAAGTTAATTTACCTATTATATTTACATTTACAAACAGGCATTAAAGATACTACAATAATGGTATACTGTAAACTTAAGAAAAGCTATTCAAAAGCAAGGGAAAAGTAATACTAATGATATTTTATAACTAGGTTTTTTCATTAGGGTAACCAAAGTTTATATTAAAAAACAAAGCTAATTCTTTAAAATATTTTTACAACAATTGATTTATCTCAGACAACATCAATTTTATAAATAAATGGTAACATGAATGCTGTGAACTTGTTATCAGTAAGTCTTAAGATCTTCAACATTTAAGAACTTATTAAATGATTCTTAAAACAGTGATAATACATGAAATAAATTATAAGCAAAAAGTAAAGAAAATAGAGCACATGATTTCAATTGCTTAATGTGATTAATTTTCCTTTTAGCTGGCTGATATGCATCTCATAGAAAATTTAAGCTTTTTGTCATTCTAGTACGAGTAGAGAAATTCACAATAACTTAAATGGGAGCTAGAGCAGATGAGGCAACATGTAGATTCATATGTGAGCTAGAGATGATAATGACTACAGTAACAGGGATGACTAGTAATTTATCGTTGGTATTAAAAGAGGAGAAATTTAATTCACATTCACAATTAATTCCATTAATAAAACTATGCCTACATTCCAATAAAACTCATTAAGCAATATGTGGTAACTAGATATTGAAAAAACCTGAAATATTAAAATCAATAAAAAACATGACATTAAAGAGACTGATTATATTGTTAATTTTTGAATTTTGTCCACAAAAGTTTAAATATACAAAATTACATATTGTTCCCCAACACCAAAAGGTATTTAAACAAACAAAACACAGAGACACAACAAAAGATCCAAATTGCAAAGAACAAAAAATGCAGTAAAATGTTATTTAAAAACAATGGTGAGTAATAGTGTTGTACTTTACTCAAACACATATTGTTTCGGTTACCTGCAGAGCACACTTAATTTCCTTTATCATAAAATAGATTTGATGAATACTTGTAGATACAGAATTTTTAAAAAAAATCAACTGAAAAATAACTTTTAAAAATTCATGATATTATTGTCATGTATCCACAATTGTGAATTATAGTAATAACCTCCAGAAGAAGTCAGGTATTTGGTAAGCAAGGCACATAGAACCACAATTTGTAAAAGGTGCTTCTTTTGGTCCTATATTATTAAAACGCTACATTTTAGAGGTTCTTAAGGTGACTTACAAGCTTAGCGTAAACAACTTCTAGAAGGCTTTTCTATTGAAAAACACATCAGGATGTAAATAAATACTATCATGACAATGAAAATTTAAATTAAAAGATGATGTGATGACAAAAATAATCCTGTTTCTCAAAAACAATACCTATATTGGAAGCAAATACAGTATCATTTTTAAAGTGTAGAAAACTTCTTTGTCTGAAAGATTTCTCAGTTCATAAGGTAATATAGTAAGAACCAAATCCTTAACTTACTACAGCACAATTTCTGAAATATGTAGGGGCAGCCTACAGATTCTTTCCCCCTACATTTTTGTCCAGATTCATAAGCTAGCTTTCAAGTTTCCCCCCACTGAGAATAACTAGAAATGCAAACCACTGCTCATTCCTCTTGCTGATACAGATTTTAACATAAAAGAAATGTTCGAGAATTCACACCTACGGTACTCCTAAAAGAGTTTAATTTATTACTGTTCTGTTGGCAAATCCATTCTTTATATTTAAAACTTTTCATCCAGTTTTAAACTGGACATAATAGACTTAATTTATCATAGTGCTAGTTATTGGTACATTTCCCTACAAAACGGCTTATTTTCAATGAATAAAGTAGTTGAGAGGTGAAAAAAGTCTCAATTTCTTAAAATGCTGAAATTATTTAGGTGTCAAAACCCTATGTTAGTAATGTAATTATTAATCTTTTAATTACATGGTTAACAGACAAGACTTTGGAGGTAAAACTGTCAAATGATGCAAAAAACAATGTCATGAAAATGTCACCATTAGCTCTTGGTAAAAGCCAATCTATAACTCCAGCTGTCTTTTTCAAATTTTGCATTCTATTATATTTCCTTGTGAACACAAAGTGTAAATTATAAACAATATCCAAGAATAAACATTTTCTTAATTACTAGAAATGTAAAATATAAATTCTCTGTCCACAGAACAGTTCCTTTTGAAAATAAATATCACCGATCATAGAGTATTAGAGCTGGAAAGAACCTTCTAGTCCAACCCAGACAACAAAGCCAGTGCCTAGAGGAGTGATTTACCCAAGATCATAAAGTGAATTAATGGCATAGGTGGACTAGAACTCAGGTCTCCTCACTCTTTCTGCTATACTTCACTGCTCGGAATAACAGTATTTGCTTATTTCATGAAACTATCCTGTTCTGATACACTTGCTTGAATACGTGAATAATTTTAAATTTTTAGTTACTGGGAGCATGCCATTACGTTAACCATATGCCAATACTTTGTTGTATTACTCTTTAAAGCACTAAAATAAGAGACAGGCCACACAGTGTCAACTGGTAAGAAAGTATACAGAATTGCTATTTAGATACCTAGCAAATATTTGAGAAGTAAACTCGGTCTTGGAATTTTGTGCATTAAAGTTCCTTTGTAACACAAGGATTTATATTTCAATTAGGCCAGAATTTTGTAGCACACTAAGAATATACCCCAAACTGTTAACAGTTTAACAACTCTCGAGGCTAGTGAAAGTTATATGTACCCAGAATTCTGGCCAAAAAGGGCCAGTTTGCAACACCTACTACAAAGATCCCAAGTGTTTCGTAAATGAACGCATTTGCAAGGAATTGAAACCTTGGACAGAAGAGGTAGGAGTGGACTCCTGATTTATGGACACAGGAGGGTTCTAAACGTTTTCAAAGAAATCTGATAGTAGGCTGACTCAGTGGTAGCCTTAATGCAATAAGCATACCATAACTTTAAGCACAAAACTTTTGAATCTTATTTAACTCTATACAGAATGGATGACTAGTGAATTGAGTTATTTATGCAAATTAAAAAAACAAACACTATAATTTTATGTGTTGTTTTAAAGTACATTATATAGAGAACAAACTAGAATAGTAATACTATTCTTGTTCATAATTGAATTAAGATAACGTGATAATTTTAGAAAGTTTTTAACTAGTTTACGACATTATCACAAGCTCATTAAAAATTATTAAATGGTTTATAAAATATTCTACTTCTATGTTCATAAGATCATAGAAATGGTGTTATTTTAAAGCAGGTGCATTTGTGTAGTTATACACACAAATATATATGTATGTATATATAAAACATATATGCACATATATACACCACTTTTATATACAAAAACCAATTTTATATGTGTTTATGTGTGTGTATGTGTGTGTTACACACATTCACGTATGTATACACACAAAGAAACAAATAATAGCTTCTGCCCAAGCAGCCCCATGCAGTGCTTGGAGCCTTATAAAAGTAAGATCCTCTTCAACCAAGTACATAGAAAGGGCACTTCTGTAGGTGGTGAGCTTACTAAATTTTGTTTTGAGAACCCTGAATTTAAACTTATTATACCATTTCAAAAAATATAATGGTCATCTAAAATGGTTCTAAAAGTTATTTTCATGTCAACTTACTACTATTTAAACTAAAAATATCTTTACTGTTACAGCCTTAAAGAAGCTCTTATAGATTGAGTAAAACATCCATTTAAAACTCTGTAATAAGGTAGAATATATACATGATAGTCCATAATGACTCCAAATAGAGTAGATATAGACAATTACATATTTTTATAAATCATTATATATTTTAAGTATTTACTTTATCTTAAGTTACATTTAATAACATTAAAGGAAACTGAATCACACACAAATAAAATTTAAAGTAATATTAAGTGTCCAATTTATAAGAAAAAATAAAAAGAAACCCAGACTCGAACTCTACCTGTAGCTTGTATCTGGTTATACAAACCACTAAACAGAGAGCCTTACATATATAAATTTTCCCCTTCTTATATTAAATCAGACTCATCATATTATCAATTTTGTAGAGCTTAACAAATAACAGAATTCAGGTTTGTTTAGTAATCTCTTTATAAATATAAAAATCTTGGGTATGTGAAAATTTTTTTCAAATCATACTTCAATTTCTTCACAGCTTTAATAAGAAATAGGTAATTACAATCTTAATTACAGAATAATGAATTCTATTCAGTGTAATCTATCTGTACACAAATAGCAAATTAAAAACATTTACTAAGATCAAATAGATTTGATTTGCAAAAATTTATATCTGACATGTTGTCATGTGCTCTTGCAAAGAGTGCATAGGACATTTCTGCAGCAATCAAAATTGTAAAAATCTTTTTTTTGTTAACTTCAGAGTTCAAGTTGTAAACATTCCTGATTTTAGTCACTGGAAATATATTGGGTTTTTTTTTTCAAGTTTTTACTTTTGGATGCACTAGATATTTCACTTCCACATGTAACAAACTTCTTACGGCTTCTAAACCTTTGTGACTTCAAATCATTTGAACAACCATGATCAGACTCAGTCTGATGATCTCTCACAGAATTTATGTTGACATCCTCCATGTGCAAATGATGTTTGAGGATCTTAATACTTGAACAATCCTGAGAAACAAGTTTCAGAAAATAACTAGGCTTTAGTAGGATTTCCTGCAGGTTTGGGATCATAGCCATATAGGAAAGTAGCTGCTATTACAAGGATGGCTCCAAGGAAAAAGACACTAAATAAGAAAAAAAAAAACAAGAAAAATAAAATTAGTTGTATAAAAAGTTTCCCATATTTTTAAAATAAAAAGGACTGCATTACTTAGAATTTTGCTCTAATAGCAAATCATTTAAAAATTATTTCATGTATCTTGTCAACTTGTCTTTGGCCTGTAAAAAAAAAGGAGTAAATAATTTACCCAACTTCTACTCTTTATTGCTTAAAAAGAGGAAAAAAATAAAACTTTTATACAAAAATCAAACAAAATTCTAAGACATACTTTATTCAAGAGTAAAAAGAAATTAACAAAGAAAACTTTATTATATTAGCTCATCCATTAAGCTGTGCCTACCTAAGCAGTTCTCCTTTTCTCTACAGATGTCTCCTTCAGCTCCTTCCCAAATCTCTATAATCCTGAACTACATAGAAATAAGATTAGTTCACTTAATAAAGAATTCTGGTTAGTTACAAAGAACTATACATATGTTCCCCATCCCATGCTCTCATCTGTACATTTCTGACTCTATCCACTGCTCTACTGGCCCCTTCCACCAAGTCCTCTAGAATCTTACTCTATCATATGAAGGCATACCTTGTTTTGTTGTGCTTCACTTTACTGTGCTTCCTAGACATTGTGTTTTTTACAAAGTGAAAGTCTGTGGCAACCCTGTGTTGAGCAAATCTATTGGTGCTATTTTTTCCAACAGCACGTGCTCACATCATGTTTGCGGTAATTCTCACAATATTTCAAACTTTTTCCTTATTGTTATTACATCTATTGTGATGATCTGTGAACAGTGATCTTTAATGTTACTATTGTAATTGCTTTAGGGGTACCATGAACTGTGCCCACATAAGACAACAAACTTAATGGCTAAGTGTTGTGTACTGCAGACCTGCCATTCCCAAGTCTCTCTCCCTCTTCTCAGGCCTCTCTATTCCGAGACACAACAGTATTGAAATTAGGGTGTGGGATGTAGTTTGTTGACTCCTGCTGTAAGGTGAGATAAAAAGGAGGCAGAGAAACATGAGAAGATTTATATGAACCGATGCAGAGTAAAATGAGCAAAACTAGGGCAATAAATCATAAAATGACCACAACACTATAAAGGAACACAACTTCAAAAGACTTAAGAACTATACAATTATCTCTTACAACTTCAGAAGACTTATGATAATGTATACCTCCCACTTCTTATCAAAGAGGTGATGAGACATATATTTTTCCAGACATAACCATTACAAGACAAATTTGTTTTGTTTCATGATACTTTTGTTCTAAAGGAAGGCTTTTTATTTGTATGTGAGGTGATAGGAGAGACAAGAGTTTATGGAAGGGTAGAGATGAGGAAATTGGATACAGTAGTAGTGATGTACAAAAAAAGAGGAAAGAAAAAAGTATGAATGAAACTTTGTAACAACAATGTTGCTAGCAGTTGTGTGGCGAGGGTGAAAGACCAATGACAAAAGCATATGGGAAGGCTGCTAGCACATGTTCTTTGATATGCTTTTCTAAGGAAAGCAACTTTAAGAGGTTAACAATCTTACTTTAATCATATATCATTCACTTAGTTCAGGGGGAAAAGACAGCACCCTTAACTTCAGAGAAAGTACAAACAGAAATTACAAACATATATTATATGAACAGAGCAAATAAACACAAATTAATCTACCCAAAGCAATATATAGTTACCCGAGAAGCACCAACATCTGAATTTTTTCAAAGCTGGGGGGTGGGGTGGGGGGTTAACAATAGCTGCCTAGAGTCTTGTCTAGGCAAATCACAGGGCACTCTTCCAATGAATGAGAGTTCCAAACAAAATGCTAACCTCTGGGTTTATATATTCTTCTTAGGCCTCCCCCCCCCCCACCAAGGCTTCACACCTAATCAGCAAAAGAATGTGGGCCTGGAGCTTTGAACCTAGTAAGACCTAATTGAAGGCATTTGATTACTTTAGCATTCTAAAAGGGAAAACGGTAAAAAAAAAAAAAAAAAAAAAAAAAAAAGTCTCACCTTAATTACTAATACAAACATGTAAAAATACCAAGAGAAGACCAGAAGGTATTCAAAGACAGACACAGACAATCAGAGCAATGATAGAGTATGATGAATTTATGGCAAACCATTAGAAATCCAGATGGAGATGTGCTGAAGGTATTTGGAAATCCAGGGCTAGATTCATCAGAGAGAGGTAAAGGTTAGAAATAAAGATGCGTATTCAACTGCATTGAAGTGCCAGTGAAACTATGGAAATGAATGAAATTGCTAAATGAAAGAGTATAAAGTATTAAGACTGCTAAATGTGAGAACAAGAAGAGGTTATAGAAAGACACTTAAAGAATATCCACACTAGGGGACTGGGAAGAGAATAAGAAACCAGAAGTAGTTAAAGTAGAAGAAAATCAAGATAGTGTGGTATCTCTGAAGCCAAAGAAATAAAAAAAAATCATGCAGGAGTAAGTGACTGATATAAGGTTAAAGAATGAAAAAAAGCCATTGGATTTGATATCTGGGAGGCCATTTGTAACTTTTGAAAGAATAATTTTAGTAGAGTGGCAAGAACAAAATGCAGACTGAAAAATTTAATGGATACAGTGGGAAACTATGAAGAGGAGGCATTAGATACAGATAATTTTTTAAGGCCTGAACAGGTCACTCTTGCTCAAAAAACTTAAATGAGCCCTCAATACTCATAAAAAGAAACAAACAATTCCTTAGTTTGGCAATTAAAGGCCACATAATCTAACTCCTACTTACAATTCTAGTATTACTTCACCTTATTTCCTTTCACATTCTTTTCATTTTTGCTAAATCAAACTGCTGTTTCTTGATGTCATCCTGTCATCTACTACATCCATGCATTCTTGCAAATGCCAGGACTGAATTCCTGGGCAAGCTACTTCTGCCACCCCAGCCATAGTTCCCCTCCATAGCCTTCAATATCCAATTAAGCCCAAGGCTTGGGAGGGACTGCAACCATTAATTGGCACTCAAGGCCCCAACTCACTCCCTCTAGAGTGGGGCCCCTACCCAGCACAAGCTTTTGAGACTTTGAAAACTAAACTGACCACCACTCCAGCATTAGCTTTACCTAATCTAGAAAAACTTTTTACTCCGTTATGTTGATGAAAGGAGAGGACAGGCTTTGCGAGTCCTAACCCAGTCCTTAGGATTTGACCCTAAGCCAGTTCCCTGTTTTTCAAAACAATTAGATTCTCTGGCTGCTACAGCCATTCCAATTGAGGAAGCTTCTAAACCTCTAGCAGACCAGCCCCTAGAAGCTCTGACTCCCCAGAGCATCCTAGAAGCAGAGGGCCACCAGTGGCTAGCTAACCACAGGCTCACCAAATATCAAGCCTTGCTCTTAGATACCCCTGACCTAATTTGGATGTGCTACACACTCCTGAACCCTGAAGCAGTGTGGTACACAGAGCAAGTGATTAGGGGAGCTAGGTATGAAATAGTCATCTTCAATTGTGATACCTGAGTAGCCAGCTATTGCTAGAAAAGCCCTGCCCCCAACCCCTAACTAAAACCTCAGTTTGCATAATAAAGAGTGGACTTAGACCTTTTGCAGTCTCTGGGCTCCATGACTCCTCCAAGGGATGTCAATAGATAAGATTATCCCACTTAATGATAACCAGTCAGAATCTGTGATCTGACAGAACCTTTGTTCCTGTACCCCCAGACCACCCTGTGACCTGGTATGTAAATTTCCTATATAAAGTACTCTTTCACTTCAATGCGGGGCCATTTTTGATTTGGGCTAATTGCCCCTAAAATGGACGCCAGCTAATAAATTCTCCATTTAAAACTTATACTCTGTGGAGTGTCTCACTTGCTTCTGGTACAACATAATAACCTCCAGGGAAATTGTCCTTTATCTATACTCCTATACTGTCTGTTTGGTTGTTTGCTTAACCTCTTTGCCAGGTCTGTCTCCTCCAGGCTCCAAGCCATCAACCTCCAGACTATGACTCAGACTGTGTACCCCCTGAACTGGACCCATCGAGGCAGGAACAGCTCTACACCCCTTGCAAGCAGGAAGCAGTTTCAGAAGCTGAGACCTTTGTCCCTGACCCCAAAAGAATTTGGGTCCTATTTGTTTGAGGGGGGAATGATGGGGCACAGTCTCTGAGAACCCCCTTGAATCTGGAATATAGTCTCTGGGAGCCCCTTGAACTGTCCTTGAATCTTCCAACTAGATCTGGCCTTCCCCTAAGGCCACAAGCCTCACATTATCATTAGGCCCAAATCTCTACCTAAACCTTGCCCTCTATTGTTACTTTAGATATGCATGCCTTCAGTTACTTCCCAACCTTGATATTCCTTCAGGAACTTCCTGCCCTTAATCCCATTCTCTTGGTTCCTGGACTCTGACCCCACCTTATTCTCCTTAGACTTCCCCTCAAGACCCTCCCTAAACCCCTCCTCTAGTCACCCCAGACCACCCCTCAATCCCTCCTACAATCTTTGTGTATATAATCTCCATCTTGCCTCCATGAAGGTGCTCAGGTTCAATCTAGCTCAGCTCAGATTGAATCTGGCCTGCTTGTGAAAACAGGCATCACAAAGGGTGGGATTTCTTAAGATAGCCCATTATGGTGAATCCCTAATAAACTTTGTCTTTTCCCTTGGCCAAGAAGGCTTGAGTTGAATTCTTTTGGCAGGACCCAGCGTGTTGGTATTTTGGGGGTCTCGAGCACCCCTAGAAACCTATGGTTCCCTAACAATCATCATTTTGATTAAATCTCTTCAAACCGATTAAGTTTTGAAGTAAAGGGAAGAAAGTGAAAGGAAAGATGAATAGAGTAGAAAGGCCAATACTTTGTTTTTAGGATGGGGGAAGACCTAAGCTTGTTGGTCAACAAATAAGAAGGAGGGGCAGCTAGGTGGTGCAGTGAGCAAAGCATGGCCCTGGAGTCAGGAGGACCTGAGTTCAAATCAGGTCTCAGACACTTGACTCACTTACTAGCTGTGTGACCTTGGGCAAGTCATTTAACCCCAATTGCCCTACCTTCCCTCCTCCAAAAAACAAAACAAAACAAAAAAAAAAAGAAAACCAAATAAGGAACCAGTGGGAAAAAAGATTGTACTCAACCAACAAGAACAGAAGTCCTATCACACCTTCATTCTAGTTCATTGGATGGCTTTCAGACTTTTTACTAAACTTACTCTAACATCTTGAATTGATTCATTAAGGTGTCTCTTCATATGGTTAAGATGTTCATCCTATTACATACTTTAAGTGAAAAGGGGTAATTGACTGATAGACTCATCTACCCCCACCCTTAAATTAATTACCAGACTTTTTTTCCTTGAATGCAAAGTGCTTAAAAATAATTTCTATCTGCTGGAGAAGTAAAATCAAGATCCGATTCTAACTGTGGAAAAAAATATAAGTCAATGGTAAATTAGTTGGGCCATTGGCCCATAGAAAAAAATGAAAAGACTGATGTGTGATTTTTGCTTCATGAGGACAGCAAGTATTTTCTATAAAATATCTAATTCAATTAAATACATTTTGCATTAGACATACTTTAAGAACAAATGAACAATAAATCTGATAGTCACCCATTCATCCATAATAGCCCAATATATTTAACGATAATCATATGAATTTAGACATGAAGAAACATTAGAGACCATCCATCTTATCCAAATTCCTTTTATAAATGAACAAGTTTAGTGAGATTATTTTCACAGTCTAATGTAGTGCAAAGACCAACAGATTTGGAGTAAGAGGACCTGAATTCTAATTCTGTTTCTTCTATTTCCTATTTATGTGACTTTGCACAACCTATGTAACCATTTTTCATCTCATTTTACTCCTTTATAAAGTGAAGGGGCTATACTAGCTGATAATGAAGATTTTTTATTTTTTGAAAACCAGTGATTTGCTGAAGGTAATACAACAAATAAATAATAGAGCCAGCCAGGAACTAAAATCAAATTTCTGCATAAATACCATCACCCCTTCTGTACAGATTCATAAACAAAATAAAAAAAAGATTAAAGATACAAGTGAGAGCATGGGTGCTAGGGCAAAGTCTTTCTGGAGGCAGAAAGAGGGAAAAGGACAAAGGGCATTATTAGAGAATATAATTCCTTCCTTGCCTAGAACACTCAGTTTCCTCCACTCTGACTGCTGTCCTCCCTAGCTTCCTTGAAGGCTTACCTAAAATCCCATCCCATCCCGCCTAATCCCTCTTAGTTCCAGTACTTTACTCTTTAATTACTTCATTTTTTTTCCTGTCTATGGATGCTTTGTGCATTTGTTTATGGGTTTTCTCTCCCATTAGACTGTAAGCTCCTTGAGGGCACAGGCTATCTTGTGCTTCTGTTTCTATCTCCAGCACTTAGCACAGTGCCTGGCACATAGCAGGCCCTTAATAAATGTCTGCTGAGTCGAATTACAGGAAATAATCTTATTGAGGAATTAAAGATACTCCTCTTTTTTTTCTGATGAAAGAGAATTTTGACAAATGGTAATGAGGTTAAGCAGCTGCAAGAAGTGGGGATGGGAGGAAACGAAGGAGTTAACCATGCAAGGTTTCAAACTTCTCCGTAAAACACGAGGTTAAACAATCTACTCTTTACGTGTGGAGAGCAGGAATGACCTGAGCGTGGAGCAGAGAGAAGAGGAACTTTCGGCCTGCCTGTGTGTGGGGAATGAGACGGAGCGTCGATAAGGACCAGATGAGGCTATATAGACATCTGTGGCAGGTAAGGGATGCTCAGGTGCATGATGTTCTCCAACGATGCTCGGCAGCTCTGAAGAAAGCCTGAAACTAGAGAATGGGTGATGCAGGGGTATGGGCAAGGGACTCCAGGTAGTAGCTAGTGAAACGCTGAATGGCAGACCGCAGACTCAAGGTTGGATTTGGAGGCGAGTGAAGCCAGAAAGAGAGCAATGGACTGGGACATTAGGGATAGAATAAGGTACTGCATGTGGATGAGAAAGTGTAAAAGGACAGGAGGCTGTATTTGGAAAATTCAGAGTTCTAGACCTGGGAAGTGATATAATTTTGAGAGATGGTGTTAGTTTCATCAATACAAATTATGACATCCTGAATATGTTAACAGCAGAATATAAGAAGATGAAGACCATGAGCTAATTTTAAATATTCAATTCTACAAATATTTGTTCATTCATTGGTTGAGGTTCAGTGACTTCCCCAGGGTCATGCAGCTAGTGAGTGTCAAGTGTCTGAAGCTGCATTTGAACTCAGGTCCTCCTAACTCCAGGGTCAGTTCTCTATCTACTTAGAGGAAAAAATTCAAAGAGACTATGCTTAGGTATTTTTATTGTTGGACATTTAGTTTTGACCTAGAATCAGAATTCCCCCCAACATAAAGATGAAAATTTATAAGCTAGTAAGAGCAATAATTCAAAAAATGGAAATTAGTTTGATAACTCATTTCTTTTTAGATATGCAGTTATTCCATTAAAGCCAGTGGAGAATTTGTATGAAGAGCTCAAAAATTTGAATCTAAAAATATTTTTCACTAATAATCAAAATGACTAAGTTAGAAAAGACACTTTAAAAGTTACTAAACTGGGAAGTGAACTGAAGTCTAACATTTCTGTAACTTCCATAATTCATTGCACTCAAATTTTCATATAAGTACTCATCCACACTTACCTGAGAAAATTCTAACTAAATATAAAAGTGAAACTTTCAAATGGTAATTTCAGTACTTTGTATTAAATTTGCAAACTTTTCAAAGACTACTATAGAGATACCTAAGTATAATCTCTAAGTTTTTAATAATTCTTAAAATGTTATAGTAGGGGGCAGCTAGGTGGCACAGTGAGTAGAGCACCAGCCCTGAAGTCAGGAGGACCTACGTTTAAATTCGGCCTCAGACACTTGACACACTTACTAGCTGTGTGACCCTGGGCAAGTCACTTAACTCCAATTGCCCCGCCTTACCCCCCCCAAAATAAAATGCTACAGTATAGGTAAATTTATATTTCAAAATTTTTATAGTATGTATAATTCAATTTATGAACCACATTTAAACAATGCCATAAACAGAAAGTAACTTCTAGTTTTTATGGTTATATAAGCATATTTTTGTGATAATTTAAGTGTTCCTTTCAAGTTCTACTTTTTTCACATTACATAACTTTATATTTCCAATATTTTTAATTTTAACAGTAATATGCTACTTTACTGAAATATTTAACTCTTTTGAATTATTTCCTTTAGGCATATTCTCAATAGTGAAATTATTGTATCAAAGATATAGTCTGTTTGGTAATTCATCTATACATTTCATTCCTCTCTGGGCTCTTGCTCTAGACTCTGATTTCTTTCTCCACCGTATCTTTGCACAGGGACTCTCCTCTACCCTTTTACGTGTGGTCTTCCGTTAGAATGCAATTTCCTTGAGGATAGAGGCTGTCTTTATTTTTGTGTTTAAACTACTTTATCCCTAGTGTTTAGCACAGTGTCCAGCACACAGTAAGCACTTGATAAATGCTTGTTAACTTGGTATGTATGGTAGTATCGATACAAAAACTTGCACCAATTTACATAACTATCTATCAGGAATATATGGGGCAGGAGCTTACTAGTTTTAATACAGGCCTACCAACTTTGGATTTTACCATTTATATTTATTTCTGCCAAATTAATGAGTGCTAAGTACTACACGGTTTGTCATTTAATTGCTTAATTTAATGTGTTAATTCTGGTCCCCAGCTATGCCACAATGAGTTTCTTAAAAGTAGAGGCAATGTTTTATATTGCTTCTTATTTAACAAATGTTGTACAGTGTATTGCACAGGGTAACCTCTCACTACTATATACTGACTGAACTCATTTATAGCTGCTAGTGTAATATTTGATCTTACTTTACTAAAATGGGAAATATATTTATTTTACTAGTAAGGCATATCTAAATGTTGAAAAATGATTCATTTACCTGGTTGGAACAAAATCTTGCAGCCAAAAATAGGAGATTAATGTTGACAGTATTATAGACAAAGATGTTGCAAATCCTTTTAAAATATTATCAGCATATTTAATAACAGCAGCTATGACAAGGCCTCCAAGTGCCTGTAAAAGGTCAAAAAAAGGTTAGTTTTAGAGATTAAAAAAAGTTAAGATTTTACCCTTGCAAACAACTCCAAAATAAGGGAACTCTCTCAACTTCTCTGCAATACTTTCTTTTTAACTCAATATAAATTTTAGAATTGACAGTTACAGGATTTTAAATCCCATAACAGAAGATTCCAACGAAAAAAAACCTCTTTAGAAAAACAGATAACTTGTTTCAAACAATATCTGATAAAAATGGTCTGCAATTTTTTCAATAAATATCTTAAAAACCACAGAGAGACACATTACTGTAGGGGAGAGCTAGCTGCCTTGGAGTTTGGAAACTTTTAACTCCTACCTCATACATTTATTAGCCATACAATCTTGGGAAAGTCATTTAATCTCTTAGTTTCCTCATCTGTAAAATGGAGATCATAATAGCAGCCACAGGATTGGTGTCAGGATTAAAGGAAATAATATATGTGAAGAGCTTTGTAAACAAACTTTAAAGAAGTATATAAACATTAGCTGCTATTATTATTATTACAATAGAAAAAGCCCTAGATTTGGAGACAGAGACCCAGGTTCAAATCTCAGGTCAGTCACTCATGACCTTTGATAACTTGAACAAGTCACTGAACCTCAGTGAGTCTTAGTGCAGTTATCTCTAAAATAAGTAGGACTGAAGAACTAGATGGTTTCCAACTCTAAATCTCTGATCTTATGATAAAAAAAAAATTCCTGGACAACAGTCCATGGCAGTTCTTTGTACTAGAAATTTAGCAATATTTTGAACATTCATTATTCAATAAAGCCTACCTAATTTATATTACCTAGAGGATAGGAAAAATTTTAAAACAATTAGTTTATCACTTACCTACTATCAAGAGGATTCATTAATATGCTGTCCTTTATAAATAAAAATAACACTGCTGACTTAACAGTGGTTATTTTTTCCAGTAGTAATTAAAGAATTTTAGCTGATGCATACACACCCTTGTACCCAATCTCCCTGCTGAACACTTCCATTAATTTGTACATAGAACGTACAACGTGGTTCTCAATAGCATGGTGCTCTCACTAATCAAGTGGACTTACCAGTCACAGCCTTAGAAGCAGATATACAACAAATGCAGCCCAAAATGCTTAGTATCTTGTGTTTATCTAATAGGTTGGCAGGGCCTAACCACCTGAAATTTCTTACTATTTGGCCAAACTCTGGACAAATAATTGAATCTATCTGGCTCTGTGAAAACATTCTTTCATAAAACTGCTGAAATCAAAATTTACAGAGCTTGTATATATGGATTTCTGTTCATATGGCCCCTGTTGAAAAAAATATGGATACCTTAATATAGATGCATATAACTCCATTAAGAAAGTATTTCCAGTGGAGGTTCAAAGGAGAGATGATCAGCACTTAGAAATCTGTCTTCCCTTCTGACTCTACTAAAAACGCATACTGCAAGTACCCCATGATCTTATAATTACCAAATCCAATACAATTCACTCTTATACTCTTTGACACTATGCCATATTGTCTCCTGGAAATGCTTCTCTTTTTTAAAATGTTCTTTTTTTATTATAAATGTATTAATACATTATTGATTATAAGGTAATCAACAAATACAATGTCCTGGTTTTTAAAGTGTATGTTAAATTTGAGCAGGTAATAACAAAATTTCACTGTTTAGTTCCCCTTCTGAACTTGTTTTCTTCTCTGTATTTTTTTATTTACTATTTTTCTTTTTCTTTTTTCATCTCTGCCACCTCCTGCTAAGTTTTTCTCCCTTTTTTGACAAAGCCCTCCAATGTGACAAAAAAGAATAATAGACTAAAACAAATCAACTCATCAGCCATATCTGAAAGCATGTGCCTCCTTCTTCACCTCTAGGCTATCATTTCTTTGGTGTAGTTTTTGTCTTCCGAAAGAATTTTTGGCTCCTCTTTGTGCATTTTTAGGGTAGGAATTCCTTTAGATCTAAAAATCTGAATTTATGTTTATGCTTTATATGATGTTTAAACTTTATCTGGGCTTGAAAGAGAGACTGAATGGGAGGCATTATCTTCCCAGTTCAGAAAAGTAAATTTATCTGTACAGAAATCCATAAATATACATTCTAATCTAAATGAAAATTTGAAGCACACTCCTTTTTCTCTGTACTTTTGGCTATGATCTTGCAAATTTAAGTCATCATCTGCATGAAGTTCAGCTTTTAACATCTCCAACTTTCTTCTAACTTGTAAAGTGCCACATCCTTTTTTGAGTATACCCAATCCTTCTTTTCTTCAAACCTACTGACATAACATTTTCCATAATTTTTACATTCAACCCACATAACTATCTTCATTGATTCAACAATCATAGTTATTTTCTGAGTTCTCATTTCTTTTTATATTTCTAAATATCCTTATTCTGTTGTTTTTGTGCAGTTGCTTCAAGTGTATCTGACTCCTTGTGACCCCATTTGGGGTTTTCTTGGCAAAGATACTAGAGTGGTTTGCCATTTCCTTCTCCAGTTCACTTTACAGATGAAGAAACTGAAGCAAACAAGCTTAAGTGACTTGCTCAGTGTCATATAGCTAGTAAGTGTCTGAGACCAGATTTGAACTCATGTCTTCCTGACTGCAGGCACAGCATCAATCCACTCTGCCACCTAGCTTCCCCTTATTCTGTACCACTATGTAATAGCCCAATGTTGGGCCTATTTTCAACTAAATATCTTTCCTGGGATCATCGTCCAATAAGAATAAGCCATAGGCAGAAGTGTGTCTAATTTGTGCCTCATGTGTCTGGCTCCCAGAAAGGCCTGATAAATATCATACACAGCTGGGGATTCAAATTAGCATGGTTTTTCTCCGCATTGCAGTGGTAGGCAAAAATCTTCAACAATAGTCACAATTTTTCTCAGTGCTCTGAAGACTTTCTCTTGGGACTGCTATGTTTCTAATTTCATTTCAAGAGTAAAATTCCCGGAAGGTATCTTTAAAGCATTTAGAATGGCTCCATGAGCCATGACAGAGCTTTCAGCCAATTAGTCCATAAATCTGTTGACAGGCATTAAACAAGCTATGCCCTCTGAGGACTAGCTAACAAATCCAGAGGTTCTCTTACTGAAGGCCACTAGGCTACTCAAATGATAAAATTACAAAGGTCAGAGAAAGTCTCCTTACCTTCCACAAAATATTTTTTACTTGATTTCTGATGCTTCATCCACTCTCAAGGTTGTAGTTGTCACTTTTATATAAATGACTAAACCCCTCTCCTCACAAAAAAAAAAAACAAACTAAAGCCCCATGATGAGGATCTGCATTTCTGTTCGTTACCTATTAAATATTTCTACTGTAAGTCTTGCCTAGACTTCAAAATCACTGGGTCCAAAATTGACCTCATTATCTCTCTGAAACTACTTCCTCTTCCTATTTCCATAAATAGCATTATCATTATTTTAAATCAAGTGCTTTAAGTTCTTTGCAAACATTAAAGCAGGATATAAATACCAGCTGTTGTTACTCTAGCAATCCAGGCTACAAACTTAAATGCCATCTCTGACTCTCTCCTTTCTCCTCATATACAATTAATCACCAGAGTCCTATCTATTCTCTCTCTGCAATGCCTCTTTCTTGTCATTTGCAATGCCACTATTTTTATGCCACTTGGCACTAGCCTCCTAACCCTTCCTCTACTGTACCCTATAGCTCTGATGCCAAATTAATTTCCTTAAGCACAGCTCTTACTTTTGCTAAAAAAAATTCCAAAGGCTCTCCAATGCCTAGAATTCAGTGGAAATTCCTAAGCTTAACTCTAGGTTCTATATGTGAATTAGCTTTAAGCTCTTTCCAGCCCTATTATCCACTCATTTTGAATCCAAATCCCACCACTGAAACTTACTGAGGGAACATGGGCAAGAGGCAACCTGTTTGAACTTTAGTTTCCTCATTTATAAAATGGGGATAATAATACCTGTAGCACTTCCCTCACAAGGTGGCTAGAAGGAATAGATGATGTCTGTAAAGTACTGTGCAATTCTTAAAGTGATATATAAATTTCTATATTATTATTATTGTTGTTGTTATATCATGCAGCCTCTCAATACTACTACCTTCCTACAAGGCTGTCTAACCTTCAACAACCCCAAAATAGAAATGACTGCTTCCTTCTGAGAGTTTCCTAATCATTCTACAGGACTTAACACTTTCCATCTAAGGTTATAACTACTTGTGTACATTTCATCTCCCCTACTAGACTATAAGCTTCCTGAGGAAAGCAATGATGTCTTCCTGATCTCTGTGTTTCCCACAACATGTAACAATGGTTTGCACTTCGCTGGCCATAATAAACACATGCTGAATGAACAAACAGTTGCACTGTAGTGGAAAGAACCTTGGAGATCAGAGTAAGAACATTTTGGTTCTATTTTTCCTCTCAGTAGAAGGCAGCAGGCCATATGTGGAGAATGATGTACACATTGTCAGGCAATCAATGAGAGAGTTTCCTTCGCTTTGCTAAACTATACTTGTTACACAGGGTAAGTTATTGGAAATTCGGTGATTTTTAAAAAAGTATCAATAAATGTAAAAAAGAATCAAACCTTTCATTTTATTCCCACCACCCCCACTTATTAGCTATGTCATCTTAAACAAAGCCCTTAACCTGAGTCTCAATTTCTTCATCTGTAAAATGGATTCAATGTTATTTTTTACACCTACTTCAAAGGATTGCTGTAAAGATCAAATAAGATAATGTATGTAAAGAATTTGTGTAATAATAATTAAGACTTGAACATCTCCAGTCAGGCAGATATAATTATATACATATATATAATATATATATGTACATTATTTGATACATACAAGAATACACAGCTAAATAATGTGATAGCATGAAGCTTCAAACACATGCTAGGTTAGAATATCAATATAGCTCCCTCATGAGCTTGAAAGTAAGGAGCACTATTCTGTAATTTATTAAGACTTGTTGCAAAGCATCTACAGCTATACCACAATCAGTTTTCATCACGGTACATGTATACACACACACACCCCAATGGAAAAAATCCATTCAGGTCTTGACTTAAAATCTTCCCAAGTAGGAACTGCATATTCTGCATGAAACAGTGGGTACCATGTGACCACATTTGCCCATTTATGACAGAATGTTCTGGGTATATTGGACATATGAAATTCATGGTAATTCCCAATTCCAAGGGATATTAATTATTGATGTTATGTTATTCTGTGAAGACTGGATCTTTAATTTTAAAACAGAAAAAAGAGGTTTAACATATAGCTGTATTGTAAGTGGGAAGTATGATTTCTTCCATTTTTAAATTTTCCAGTCATGGTCAGAACTTTATTATAAGTAATTCTACTGAAAGAGTTATGAAATAACATTCTAGTCAAGATTAATTTCCATCTATACTAAAATGTATTTTTGATGGTGAAACTGAAATGAAACTTTGATGTGAACCTGATAGAGCTATTCAGTTCAGGAAACAGAAAGTTTCTTTATGATTTTCTCCCATGTTTTGACATGTTAAAACTGTGTGTATCATTTAGATTTTTCACTTTCTTCTTCCACCACCCCTCCAATACTTCTCCTTCCAACTCTTCCTCAATCATTCCCCATCCCAATCAGCACTGATTTTCATTCCCAAGTTTCTGCTATACTTTAGGACACTGAATCCCATTCCATTTTAACTCTGAAATTCTTTTTAGAAAGTACGTATAGACGTTGTGATGGACACTGACAAGAATAACTTTAATATGAGGGCTCTGAGACCTTCAAACAGATTTTTATTCTATGCAAATATAGGATTTTAAATGCTTTACCTGCAGAACAACTACTATCCAGGTCAGTTTGTTATATCCCTGAAAAAATCCATTCTTTGATACTAATTCTCCATCGTAAATGTAAACACCCATTAATCCGAATATGCTGCCAAAAGAACCTTAAAAAGTTAAGAGAAAAGTCCAATCACTTGTTTTGTACAGCTTCAATACCAACCTGTCATAAAACTGAATGTTTATCTTTTCCTTTTTCATGATATTTGATGACTTTGTTAACAAAATATAGCAATTTTCAATTCAGTTCAACCAGCATTTATTGAGCACTTACTGCCAGGTATTAGTAAACAAAGACAAAATAAGATAGAGTTAAGCGGTAGATAACATAAAGATCTCGATCCTATCTAGACACCTGCTGCTTCAACATCAACCTTAGTTAGAAGCTCTGTGAAGGGGGAAAACTATTTACTCTCTGTTGAGATCAACATCTAATAAAATTTATGGACAGAATTAGTGAATGAGAGGCTAAAAGTAGCCCAAACTATCTAGGAAGTTCGTTGGTAAGAGGCACACATCCAGAGAGCACAAGGTTAAAACTAACTCCAGTGTAAGACCATAATTAACCCCAGCAGCCCTCAGGGGCTGAATGTGGAGAGGGCTTTGAAATCCAACCATTTGTGACAATCCTGTCTCTTTAGAGCTTTGTTAATGTCTAGATTAACAGTAGGAAAACCACTGGAATGTCGTTTAAAACCAGAATTAGCGAAATGATGAAAAAAAAAAAAGCTTGCCATCTATTTTCTCAGCTTTGGAAAAGCTGCCATCAAGAACAGCTTACTATTTAAAGAATAATTAAGAGAACCAACGGGTCAGACTAGGGAACCTATCTGAGCTTCAGTTTCCTGATTTGTAAGGAATGACTTCTGACCAATTTTTGCAATTATATCTAAGACAGACTTGAAAACCTTAACCTTAACATATTATCTAAGGAAATCTTAAACATTCATTTCTTTGTTTTGAGAATGAATATTCTCTCTTCAACAATGCAATTCAACAAACATAGTATGCGAGGTACAGTGCTAGATGGTGACAATAAATATAAAAAATATTAAACGTTCCCTGCTTTCTGAAACTGGAATGTCTCATTTTTAATGTAAATCTATGTATAACTGTTCTTTAATAATCCTTCATTTTTTCTTAATATTTTAATTTTTCCCAATTACATGTAAAAACAATTTTAACATTTTCCCCCTCCCAATTATGAGTTCCTGAATCTCTCCCTTCCTCCCCTCCCCACCTCACTAAGGAGGCAATTTGAGATAGGTTATACATGTGTAGTCATGAAAAATACATTTCCATGTAAGTCATTTTGTGAAAGAAAACATAGACAAAACAACAAGAAAAATAAAGAAAGTAAAGAGAAAGTATCTTTAATCTGCATTCAGGCTCTACCAGTTCTTTCTCTGGAGATGGACAGCACCTCTCACCATAAGACCTATAGAACTGTCTTAAATCATTGTATGAGAATAGTTAAGTGAGAATAGTTAAGTTATTCACAGTAGATCATCATACAATATTACTGTTACTGTGTACAATATTCTCCTGGTTCTGCTCATTTCACTCTGCATCAGTTCATGTAAGTCCTTCCATGTTTTTTCTGAGAGTATCCTGCTCATCATTTCTTAAAAGCACAGTAGTAATCCATCACAATCATATACAACTTGTTCAGCTATTCCCCAACTGACAGACATCCCCTCAATTTCCAATTCTTTGCCACCACAAAAAGAGCTGCTATAAATATTTTTGTTTATTATCTCTTTCGTATACAGACCTAGTAGTGGTATTACTTGCTCAATGCATGGAACAACCCTTCATTTAAAAGAAAAAAAAACAACTTGCCTCCATTTTCACAGCTCCTCAGAACTTGTTCTCTAAAAGGGTCAAAGTACTTTGAATAATAAGTATAAGGTTTTTTAAACAAAAATTAAAAGTGGTTTTTTTCATACTACTTAACTTCTAACTACTTTCTTCTTTAAGTATTTCATCCCTCCAGAGCAAAAGTAATCTGCAAAATATAAAAAGTTGATTCTTTGCATGTCTACATCTGAAATATAAGGAAAGGTGTATTTTCTATAAAATGTATTGTCTAAAGAAAAAAAAAGGGTGTGGTGAGTAGAGCACTGGCCCTGGAGTCAGGAGGACCTGAGTTCAAATCTGGCCTCAGACACTTGACACACTTACTAGCTGTGTGACCTTGGGCAAGTCACTTAACCCCAATTGCCCTGTCTTCCCCTCACAAAAAAAGAGAAACAGATCAAAGGAAAAAAAAAACGGTGGAAAGAGGGGGAAAGAGACAGGCAGAGTAAAGGGAGGGACAGAGAAAAGGAGAGAGCTTTCCTTATAATATGGTACATTAATTTTAAAATATGCTGTTAAAATGTAGCTAATTAGTTCTGGAAGAAAATATAATGTCAGTTGAAACATTACCAAGTGCAGTTAGTTCCATAGGAATAACGTCATAAATCGGTAATTGTTCCAAGAATACTACACTGGGATATCAAGACTTTATGTTGTGGTTCAGTGATGAAGCATAAAAATTACTGCCAAATTATGCTAGCCAGAAAACCCTATGCTAGACACACTTAAGTAGATTTTTTTTGTAAATAGTGATTCTTTACATATAATAATATAACTACTTTCTCAAAAGCACATTAAAAATGCAGATTAAAGACTTACCAAGTTGAATATTTCTAATCCACACAGATTGCTTGGTTTCTTTCAAAATTTTCTCAAAATAAACTCCCGCAAAGCCGCTTGAAAAACAAGCTGTAAGAACTGCCATCAGACCTACAAACTGAGAGCCCGCTGAAAGTTCCTTAGAAGACACTTCTTGAGAATCTGAGGGCCACTAAGCAAAATCAGAACAGAATTTGGAGGTTAAATGTGTGTGGTATTTTTCATGTTATACACTTAAACTCTTGAATCCTAAGATAAAAATTCATCATCATTCCTCAAAGTCCAAAAACAGAGCGAAAATAAGTTCAAATTCTATGTAAGCCTGGTTAGTATTTCAGGTTTCATCATTCTTACATAACTCAGGCTACTACCTTAAGGAGCAACTAGGTGGCACAGTGATAAGAGAGCTGGGCTTGAAGTCAGGAAGACTCATCTTCCTGAGTTCAAATCTAGCCTCAGACACCTACTAGCTCTGTGACCCTGGGCAAGTCACTTTACCCTGTACGCTTCAGTTTCCTCATCTATAAAATGAGCTGGAGAAGGAAATGGTATCCTAGTATCTTTGTCAAGAAAACCCAAATGGGGTCATAAAGAGTCAGACATGACTGAAATGACTTAACAATAAAACTACCTTGAAACCCTCAAAAATCTCCATTACACTTGATCCATCTATCCCCAATATCTATTGTCTCATATCTTTCCTCACTCTTATGGCTAAATTTTTGGAGAAGGCTGTCTACAATCAGTATCTCCATTTCTTTTCCTCTTAACTCGATAGACTAGCTTCTGACTTCATCATTCAATTGAAACTTCTTTCCCCCAAGTTTCTTCCAAGTTGCTAATGATCCCTTAATTGCCAAAATAATGGCCTTTTCTCAGCTGTCATCCTTCTTGACCTCTCTGTGCTTTAGACCCTGCTATCACCCTCTTCTCATTGATAGCTCCTTCTTTCTAGGTTTTCGTTACACTATTCTCTTAGTTTTCTTCATACCTAATCTGGACATTCCTTCTCAAACACCTTTGCTGAAACTTCAATCGGGGCATGCCCACTCATAATGAGTATCCCCCTGGACTCGGTGCTGGGCCCTTTTCTCTTCTCCCTCTGTACTACTTAGTTTGGTGAGCTCATCAACTCCCCTACTGATGATTCTCAAATTACTTATCCAACCCTTATTTCTCTGCTGACCTCCAGTATTAAATCTCCAACTACCTGTCAGGCATCTTGAACTGGAGGTCCTGTAGACATCTTTAACTCATCATGTCCAAAACTAAATTCATTATCTTTTTCTCCAAATGTTCTCTTCTTCCAAACTTCCCTATTACTGTGAGGTCAATCAGTCAATAAACATTTATTGAGTACTATGTGCCAGGCACTGTGCTAAGCTCCAGGGAGACAACAAACAAATACATAGAAATAAGCTATACAGAATAAAAAGGGAATAATTAAGAAACAGAAGGGATCAGGATTAAGAGGAGTTAGGAAAGGCTTCCTATAGAAATCTATTGAGGGCACTACCATCCTCCCAATTAGCCAAGTTCAAAACTTAGGGTGTCACCCTCAACTCCTCACTCTCTCTCACCCCCATATCCAATCTGTTGACAAGGCCTGACTACTTTACCCTTGTAACATCTTTTGCATATGCTCCTTTGTCTCCTCTGACGCTGCCACCACTCTGGTACAGGCCCTCATTATCTCACACCTGGATTACTCCAATAGCATGCTAGTTGTTCTTCCCCTAGACAAGTCTCTTCTGACACCAGTCCATTCTTTACTTAGCTGTCAAACTGATCTAAAGCACAGGCCTGACAATGTCGTCTTCCTATTCAATAAATACCAGCATATCAAATATAATAATATAAAGTCCTGTTTGGCGTTCAAGATCCTTCATAACTTAGTTTCCCCTCTACCTCTCTAATTTTCTTATATACTTTTATTCCTCCTCTACACACTCCCTGATCCAATGACACTGGCCTCCTTACTGTTCCTTGAACAAGATATTCTATCTCCTAAATCTAAGGCATTTCCACTATCTTCCATGCCTGGAATGACCTACTTCCTGGCTTCTTTCAAGTCCCAGCTAAAGTCTCCTTTTCTACAGGAAGCCCGTTCTGATCCCTCTTTATTATGGTGCCTTCCCTCTGCTGATTATTTCTGATTTCTCCTACATAGAGCTTGCTTGTACATAGTAGTTTGTATGTTGTCTCCCCCATTAGACTTTGAGCTTCTTGAAAACAGAAACTGTCCTTTACCTTTCTTTCCATTTCCTGCACTGAATGCAGTGCCTGGCACATGAAATTTCTTTTTAAGTCTGTCACCACAGGTGATCATGTTAGATCAGAGTGAGTGAAAATTGTGCAAGTCTGATGACAATAGATGTGACTTAATGCTTACAATAACCCTTTCTGAGTGTCACTAATTACCATTTCTTCCTTACAATATCCTTCCACTGTCCCTCTACACCTGAGTCAATGCAGAAATTAACACAGAAGAACTGCAGAATTCCACGAACAACAGAAAGAAGCCAGTGACAGCAGAACCCAAAATAGTGACACGAAAGATAGTAGTATGGAGTAGGAATAGCGTGGAATAATAAGAGATGCTAGAGACAAAGAACACAAGTTGGACATACGGAGCTATCATGCTAAGTACAATAGCTTGGCATACACACTGTGGCATGTATATTACATCTGACTTACTTCAGAGGTCTCCTCTAATCTTACTAGTAGTCCTATTCCTTTTATTTTCATTACCTCATCACATACTCTCTAAACTGAAATTCCTTCTGATTTCCCTACTTCCATCATTGTCATCAATATTTTCCTGGTTTCAAAACCTGAAGACATCTTTTCCTTTCATCCTACTACCTTATGTAGGTATGTGCATGTTACCTGCCTTTTCAATAAACCCCAGTGGCTTCCTATCACCTCTAGGATCAAATATAAAATCCTCTATTTGGCATTCGAAGACCATTATAACCCAGTTATTTACACACACACTTACAGACAGACACAGACAGACAGACAGACACACACACTCTCTCAAGTTTTCTTACATCTCAAGGCTATTCATTTAAGATGTTATATATTTTTAAATCAAAGCCATCATAGATGATCAAAGTGACATCCTCCATAGCCAAAATAGTTGCTAAGTCCTGTCAATTCTTCCTTCATTACATGTCATTACCATTTCTTCTTTTCAATTCTCATCACCACTACACTTGTTCAAGCACTTATCACATTACACCTGGAAATTCCAGCCACCTATTAATTGGTTTATCTGTTCTAATCCACATTGAATGCCACTATGGTATTAATTTTGTTAAAACCCCACTCAGATCAGGCCACTCCCCTGGTCTAAGCTATTCAATTACCCTATAGTTCTGTATTGCCTATAAAATCTAAATCCTTAACAGAGGCATCAAAGCCTTCAACAACCTGACCCCAATCTATATTTTTCACCTTTATTTCTCACCACTTCTCAACACTGACCCTCTGGTACAGCCAAACTGATGCACCTATTATCTCTTGTAGTTTCCTGTCTATGTGCCTTTATTCACACCAATACCCTCTTCCTATAATGTCCTCCTCTTCTTTCCAACTGTAAAAATTCTACCTATGTCAAATGACCTGTCATTCATGAATCCTGGACATCCTAGTCAAAAATGACCTCCTCTGAATTCCAAAAGCACTAACTGAACCACTCATTTAAAAGTAGGAAAAAAATACTTATCAAGCCCTTATCTCACACTAGAAATTTATCACATATATCTCTCCTACTCCTAGCTTGAACTGATAGGTCTCTGATTGCTACTTAACTTTTTCATACATTTGGACTTTTCTTCCCCAACTACATGCTCTGCTACTTGCTACCTGTTTGACCTCAGGCAAGTCATAAATTCTATGATGCAGTTTCTTCATTTACAAAATGAGGGGGGTGGGTTATATTATTTCCAAATCTGTTTTGCTTTAAATCTATGCTTCTATGAAGTAGGTTGTAATAATCTTAAGGACAAGAAATATACTTTAAATTTCTATGTATCTTCCACAATATTATGTAGAGCCTAAGCACATATGACCAAAGATCGAGGATTAAAGGATCACAGACATGATTTAAAGTACTAATTCTTAAGTCCTTTCCAGCATTTGCCTATGTACTACAAAACATTGTGGAACACATCATCCTTTGCTACTCATACTAAATCAGTACCTCTGCTTCTATGACACCTCCAAATGGAGGGTAGAGATCTTCTCCCAGAACCTATAAAGAGGGAGCCCAGTCTAGCCCTCTCTTCATTTCTCACCCAGCTGCACACCTATGGACTTCTCCATCATATCTCCCACCTCCACACACCGTCCCTTCTCTTTATGCCCTTTTGAGTGTTGTGTTCTATTGCCCCATTAGATTACAAGCTCCTTGAGGGCAGGGGCTGTCATTTTTGTATTTGCATCCCTAGCACTTAGCATAGCACCTGGCACATAGTAGGCACTTAATTAATGTTTATTGACTGAGTATACAGAAGTTTAAAGCACATTTGTTGTTCTCAAGAATCTCAAAATTTAGGGGCAGTTAGGTGGCACAGTAGATAGAGCACCCACCCTGGAGTCAGGAGGACCTGAGTTCAAATCTGGCCTTAGACACTTACTAGGTGTGTGACCTTGGGCAAGTCACTTAAATCCAACTGCCTCAAAAAAAAATCTTAATATCTACTTCATAAGATCAAATATTTAGATATGAAAGTGACCATACAAATCACTTAATTCAATCCCCTCACAGGTGAATAAACTGAAGCCCAGAGAAGTGATCTGCCCTAAAGTAATATATCCATCAAAAGTAATGTTCAATAAATATTTGATTTTACGTAATGGGTAAATAGTCACATAAACAAATAAAGATGACATAGTATTCATTCACAACAATTATTTTTAAAAACTACAATGAATATGGAAGATAACTTATTTTGAATGATTTACCTGTACAAAAGTGACACCTGCCATTAAAATCACTAGAGAGAGCCACTGGTACAAACCTAATTTTTTACTAAGCATGGACACAGAAAACAGTGCTGTTGTAAGAATTTTTAATTGATAAGTAACCTGGAAAAAAAAGAGAACAGGTATTATTATTATTATAGTCACTTTTTAAAAGCACTATAAGAAATATTTTTTCTCAAGTACCTGATAAGTAGCTGCATCTAGGTTTGATAATGCTACATAGAGTAAATTATTCTGAAGAGTATATATTCCTGATGGAATAGCAAGCTTAAGTGTTTCCATAGGCTTGTTTAGAATTTCATCATGCAATACTCTATTCAGTGCTCGAAGACTGCATTCTAGGGGGGAAAAACATAAAAAAAGAGCAACATAAGTAAGTAACTTACTCACAGCAAGTCACAACCTCTCATGGTTTGTTTTCTGATTTTGCCCCAAGGCCATCTCTAGCCAGGACCTGCCACCTGTCTTCTGGGTCTAGCCCATCTCCAACACTGGGTACTGTTAGGATAAGACCACCTATTTCCAGGCTTTTGTAGCCTACTAGGCTTTCTCCAGCGCCACCCTGACCTGGGACAAGAACTTCCTCCATCTACTATCTTCTAGGACTGTCTCTAAACCAGACTTGGAACCACAGCTCCCAAATGGACTCCCAAATGACCATTCTCAATACACAGGACACATCACCACCTGCCACAAGGCTGGATCTGACAGGAGGACCCTGATCAATCTAACCACATACTTCACTTAATGGATCTCTCTGTAACCAATGAAATTCTTCTGGTTTCATTTCTCAATGGCTAGCCTACTTCAACCCCCTTACACTTTCCTCGGTCTAGTGATTCTGAGCTGCCAATGTACAAATTTTTCTTCATCCCCAACTGCTTATTCCCTTAGTCACCTATCTCCACCCCCTAGTATTCCACTTAGATATCCTCACTCCTTCTAGAATGCCTGCTCCATAATTAACAAACTTACTTTCATCTTAAACTTTGCTTCTCACTTTTACCTTCCGGCACTCACCTGGGACCTAGTTCCCGCCTCGTGACACTGATTCCTTAGCCACTCTTTCTATAGCTATTGACTATGCCTTCTTTTATATTCAATTCACTGACTGTAGTGAGGGAGTTGGAATACTTCTTCCTCCCCACTGCTGTGTGCAGACTTTCCTTCTATAACCCACTATTATCATTCAGCAGATGGTCACAGTGTACAAATTTATCAGTCAGTCTTGACTTTAGTGGCCTCAAAAATATTCTCTGTCCTTCCTCAATGACTTCAGTGTCAGCTTTCTCTCTATTCTAACTCCTGCCCTGATACTAAAGGGATCTCAACATACATATTTACTCTCTTCCCAGCTTCTCAACCTACTCAATTGCCATGAATTATTCCTCTCTTCTACCGTAGCCCTTAATTTTGCCACTACCCACAAGTATTTCACTTCCATGTTCAAAAATTCCAAAATTCCTTTATCAGATCATAACCTTTCACCATTCCATCTTTCCCTTTGTCTTATAACCCCATAACTCAGTTCTTTAGTCTTCACCAGTTCCTCCATTTCTTCTACTCTTCAGTTTTTTGCAGGCCAACACCCCTATACAGGTGACCCTTATCTTGACTCCTTTGTGAAACAAGTGAACCTTATATTATTCTCTTCTCTCAGGTCCCTTTTTTTCTTATTACCAATCAAGCTCTGACAAAACCCAATCAAGGATTACACCTACCCAGGGCGCTTCCAGAGTACACTTAGGTTATCTAATCTCAACTGGGTCCTCAAGCAGTAAGGCAATTATTCTACTCCTCCCTAATCTATTGGCTACCTGCTCTCCATAGAAACTGCTCCAAATCTTTCTTCAAGCTTCCCATGGCACCCTTCCTCCAACCTTTCAGCTTAGAGCCTCATCTCATACCTCACCTAAAATATCTAGGCCAATTTCTGAGAGCTCCTCTTTCTCCCCGCCTTATTCTCATCTTGAATGTATCACTCAGACACCTTCCCCCATGGTCTCCTCCTTTATTTTGATCTCTGATATGAGGTGCCCCTTCTCTTTGCCAAGACCAAGCCCTCAACATGTATCTTTGATCTCATTCCCTAGGGTCTTCTCCAGCAGACTATCATTCCCACTCTCTCTCTTACCTTTAATCTCTCCCTATTTATCAACTCCTTCCATACTGACTGTCAATACGCCCTTTTCTCTTATATCTGTTTAAAGAAAAAAAAAAAAGGAAAAAACCTGCACTACCTGTCCTATATCTTTCTTGCCTTTCACATCTAAATCTTCTTGAGAAGGCTATCTATACTGGGTATCTTCACTTCTTTTCCTCTAACCCATCTGCAATTTGGCTTTCAACCTCATTGTTCAACAGAAACTACTCTCCACAAAGTTATCAATGATCTTTTAATTGCGCAAAGTTTTTCTGAATCCTCATCCTTCTTGACTTCTCTGCAACATTTGTCTCTTTTGCCCACCTTCTCCTTCTGGATAATCTCTCCTTTCTTGAATTTTCATGATACTTCTCTCTCCTTGTTCTCCTATCAGTCTGACATTTCCTTCTCTGTCTCTTTTGCTGGTTATTTTTCCATATCTTGGCTAATAACCATGAGTGTCCCCCAAATCTCTCTCCTAGGCTCTGGTCAATTTTCCCTCTCTACCATGGGTCAACAAACTATCATCCATGGGATAAATCCAACCTGCCACCTGTTTGTGCAGTAGGCTAAGAATAAGTTTACATTTTAAAATAAAACACAACTTTATTTCATTATCTAAACACCACTCATAGTTCACAGGCCATTACAAAAACAGGCAAGGGACCATATTTGACCTGAGGGCCATAGGCTTCGAAACTCAGCAAGTAAACTATCTCACCTGGTGATCTCATCTCCCAAGGTTCAATTAACATCTTTATGTAAATGATTCACAGATGTATATATTTAGCCTTATACTCCCCCATTATCAGCAGCCTTTTGGACTTCGTGAAAAGTATAACCTAAAGGCCCTTCAATCTTAACCTGTCCAAAAGAAAGCACTTTATCTTTCCCCTAAAGTCCTTCACTCTTTTGAACTTTTAACTTTTTTTCATTATTGTTGACAGCACCACCATCCATCAAAACCTCAATATCATCCTCAACTCCTCCCTCTTGTACACCCCACATATACAATTTGTTGTTAAATCTTGGCATTTCTACCTTCATAACATCTCTCTTAAACATCCCCTCCTCTCCACTCATATAACTGCTACCCTCATCACACACTTACCTAGACTACTGCAATCCTCTTCTAATGGTCTTAAAGTCTCTCACCACTGTAATCCATCCTCTACTAAGCTGCTAAAGTATATGCTGAAGTATAGCTCTTACCATGTCAATCCTTTACTCAATAATTTTAACATCTCCCCATTACTTCCAGAATCAGAGCATTCTGTTTGGCATTTAAAGCTCTTTGCAACTTGGCCCCTTCCTATGGTTTCAGTCTTCTTTCACTCTACTTCCTCTTCCACATTCCCTACAATACAGTTCTAGTTGTCTTTTTTCCAGTTCCTTGAACTGAATTCATCTCCTGATTTCCTGCCTTTAAACTGGCTGGCCCCCATGCCTAGAATGCTCTCCCTTATCTCTACTCCTCTGCTTCTCTGGCTTCCTTCAACCAGTCTTACTTTCTCCAGAGAGCCTTTTCCAGCCCCTCCACTTCCACATGCCTCCCATCTGAGATTACCTTCCTTCTACTTTGTACACATCTTGCATGTACCTATTTAATATGTTAAATGTACCCTCTTTGAAAACAGAGACTGTTGCTTTTCTTTTTATCTCCAGCTCTTAGCATAGTCCCTGGCACACAGTAATACATTGTCTTCTGACTCATCTGTTAAGTTTTGCAATTTTATTCAATTCGATCTAATTTAATAAACACTTAAGTGCCCACTACGTGCAAGAAAAGACAAAAATGAAAGATCTCTGTTTTCAAGGGGAAATAACAAGTGATGAAAGCAAAAAAGAGATCCAAACAATATATCCTATAAAAATTTGAAGAGGAAAAAAAATTTCAGTTGGGTAAGCGGGCAAGGGAGAAAATCACAGAATACACTGAGGAAGAGTAGAACCTAAATTAAACTCTTAATTAAGCTTCTTAAACTGTGGGCCCCCACCCCATGGCAACAGTAAAAGGTTTCTGAACATGCAACGACCAAAAATTAATTCGAAATCAAAGGTGTTTCTGGCAAAGCTAGCCCATGTTAATTTAGAAACTTCACGGCAGCCTTGGTTCTGCACTGCGAATGCCCTCAGGCCACACAAGGCCAACTTCAAAATGAGTGGGGAAAAGTTTAATTAGACCCATAAAAGGAAGAAAATAATTGTAAAAGATAAGAGAAGTAAATGCATTCCGGGTATAGGGATGATTTATGTGAATGCATGGAGGCAGGAGATGACAGGTTGAGTTCAAAGAATAGCAAACAATTCAGTTTGTGTAAAATATATGAAGGGTAGCAATGGGAAATAAAGCCGGAAAGGTTATGAATTAAATATCAGGTTAAGGAGTTTTGTATTTTATCTTCTAGACAACAGGAAGACACTGAAGGGTTTTGACCAGGGGAGTTATATAAAACTACATACTAGAAAAATATTTTATTAATAAGCTGAAAAATAAAGTAAAGAGGACAGGGATTTGCAGCAGAGAGATTAAGAAGCTATTACAATAGGCTAAGTGAGAGGGGTAATAAAAGACCTGAACTAGAGTGGTGGAGGTAAGAGGAAGAAGCCTGGTTCCAGAGATCAAACAATCAACAAGCATTTATTAAACACCTATTCTGTATGGTGCACCGTGTAAGAGGAAAAATCAACAAGCCTCAAAACTGGATCAGATCTGGAAAGTAAGGGACTTTGAGCTTTTAAGCCTGGGTGACTGGGACCGTGGCAGTGACATCAAAAGAAATACATTAGTTGTGAGGAGGGGCATGTTTAGGGAGGAAGGTGATCTGTTTTCAGTTTTGCATGTTCACTGTGATGTGAATACAACTCTTTTTAATTTCTAGGTTGGCAATTGCTCCTAATGCTCAAAGTTAACAGGAGAATGACCTCCAGGTAAGAAATTATGTACTCTGAACTATTTTTTAAACCAAATTCTTTAAATGCTAATGTAAAAATTAAATCCAAAAGAACTGAACCTAAGGATTATTATTCTCAAATACTTTCAACCCTCACAACTCACATGTTTTCTGATAAGAGATAAGGCTCTTTCCTTACACCAACTCTTTAATTTTTATTTAACTTTTAACTGTTCTATACATGAAAGATAAAAATCTATGTGATCCCACAGTATCTCAACTAGTTGTTTCAAACTTTTCTTAGAAAAAAATTTAACAATATTAATCAGAAAACAAATAAATCTAAATAAACTTAGTTTTACTTTCTCTTCTTATCCATTGCCCTCCCTCTAGTAAAGGTACTAACAGGAGATTTCCAGGCATAGTAGAGAGAAAAGAAGAACAGGAATCAGGAGATCTTGATTCTGATTCCAATGTTTCGTGACTCTGGGAAAATCATTTTACCTCTCCGGGTTGCAATTTTCCTCATCTGTAAAACGAGACTGAATTAGTTGATGTCTTCAGTCTTTTCTAGTGCTAAGAGTCTATGAACAATGAAATGACTCCAAAGCACCAGCAGAATAAAAAAAAAAAAGACAAAACAATAAACCTAGACATCTCAAATGTACCTCAAATTCAACATGTCCCACAATGAACTCATCATCTTCCCCTCAACTAAGTTCCTCTTTCTGACTTCTGTTAAAGGGGAATGACGCCCCCAACCTTTATTTCTCCCACCGCACTAAGGGTACAGTGGATAGAGCACTGAAACCTGGAGTGAGAAAGTTCTGAATTAAAATCTAGCTCAGACACTTACTATCTGTGTGACCCTGGGTAAGTTACTTAATTGCTGTTTGCCTCAGTTTCTTCATCTCTAACATGAGATAATAATAGCATCAGTGAGGATAAAACCTTAAGATGCTATATAAATACTAGCTGTTAGCTACTATTATTCCTGTTTTCCTTTCAATAAGATTCTATCACTCAATCTCTCATGTCCATATCCTCCTTTCTATTCCCACTACCCATCTCCCTAGTTCAGGCCCTTATTAACTTAATATAAACTACATATTACAACAGCTGTGTAACTGGCATCTCTATCTCTAGTCCCCGCTATCAGATTAATCTTTCTAAAGTACAGCAGCTATGATTATGTTACCATTATACTAAAAAAAAAAAAAATTTCCAATGACTCTCTCTTGACTAATGATCAGTTTAAATTCCTTAGCTAGGATTCAAAGTTCTTTACAATTTGGCCCCAATCTACCTTTTTAGCCTCATCCTCCATCATTCCTTCACTGCACTCTAATTCTCCAAAAATTTAGTCTTCAAAAATGTGGCTTTGGCTTACTTTTCTAGGTCTATTTCATATTAGTCACCTTTAGCACTCTACACTCAAGCCAAGCTAGCCTATCAGCAGTTCCCTAAAATCCACGTGACTTTTCCCATTTTCATGTCTTTAGTATAATGAAAGTGTCTTAACTTTTTGTCTTTGAACTGCCAGGGTCTAAAGCAGACCCTGTACTATAGAAGGCACTGAATAAATGCTTACTGAACTGAATTAAATTGCTCAGGCTTTACCCCATGTGAATAACGTTCTCCTTTATGTTCTGGCTCCTTCAAGATTCAGCTCAAGAGCCAAGCTCCTATAGGCCTTTCCTCAACCTCCAATTTTTAATAACCCATTCCTCCAGAAATATAGTTGTCGTTGTATATCCTCCAGCAGAATAATTATAACTGACATTTATATAGTGCTTTAAGTTTTGTAAAGCACATTACAGACATTATCCTTAAGGGGGGAGGGGGGCTGTCTTATTTTTGTCTTTGCAACCCTAGCATTTAGCACAGAGCCTGACACCACATTAGATGCTTGATAAATGTTTGCTGAATTGAATTCCAAACCCTATTATCACCACTATTTGAATATACCCCACATTTTCCCACCTTTATGACTTTGCTCACCCTGATATCCTCTGCTTAGACTGTCAACTTCCAGCTGTACCAACTGAAATGTGACCCATCATTCATGGTATGGCTTAAATACCACTTCCTTCATGAAGTCTACCTTAATCCCCTAGCAAGACACTCTCAAGGTGGCCTAGATGTACCAGATCTTAAATTGTATTGTAAAGCAACAATCGTCAAAACTACTTGGTACTGTCTAAGAGATAAGAATGGTGGATGACTGGAATAGGTTAGGTACACAAGACACAACACTCAATGACTATAGTAATCTACTATGTGATAAATCCAAAGACTCCAGCTTTTAGGATAAGAACTCAGTGCTGGGAAAACTGGAAAACAGTATGGCAGAAACTAGGCATGGACCAATATCTTATACCCTATACCAAGATGAAGTCAAAATGGGTATATGATTTACAAAGACTGATACTACAAGCAAACTAGGAGAGCAAGGAATAGTTTACCTGTCAGATCTATGGAGAAGGGAAGAATTTATGACCAAGCAAGAGATAGAGAACATTATGAAATGCAAAATGGATAATTTTGATTATGTTAAATTGAAAAGTGTTTGCACAAACAAAGCCAAGGCAACCAAGATTAGAAGGGAAGCAGAAAGCTAAGAAACAATTTTTACAGCTAGTGTCTCTGATAAAGGCCTCATTTCTGAAATATATAGAGAACTGAGTCGAATTTATAAGAATACAAGTCATTCCCTGATTGATAAATGGCCAAAGTATATGAATAGTTTTCAGATGAAGAAATTAAAGCTATCCAGTCATATGAAAAAATGCTCTAAATCACTACTGATTAAAGAAATGCAAATCAAAACAACTCTAAGGTACCACACCATACTTATCAGATTGGCTAACATGACAAAACAGGAAAGTGATAAATGTTGGAGATGTGGAAAAATTGGAACACTAATGCATTGTTGAAGTTGTGAACTGATCCAACCATTCTGGACAGCAATTTGGAACTATGCGCAAAGGGCTATAAAACCGTGCATACCCTTTGACCCAGCAATACCACTTCTAGGGCTGTATCCCAAAGAGATCATAAATATGAGAAAAGGATCCACATGAACAAAAGTATTTATAGCAGCTCTTTTTGTGGTGGCCAATAATTAGAAATTGAGGGGATGTCCATCAACTGGAAAATGACTGAACAAGTTGTGGTAGATGAATGTAATGGAATACTATTATGCTATAAGAAATGATGAGCAGGTAGAGTTCAGAAAAACCTGCAAAGACTTATATGAACTGATGCTGAGTGAGGTGAGCAGAACCAGAACGTTGTACACAGTAAGAGCCACAGTGTACAATGACTGGCTTTGATAGACTTAGGTCTTCTCAGCAATGCAAGGACCCAAGACAACTCCAAAAGGCTCATGATGTAAAATGCTATCCACATCCAAAGAAAGAACTATGGAGTCTGAATGTAGATAGAAGCATAATATTCACTCTCCTTTTCATTTGTTTTGTTTTGTTTCTTCTTTCTCATGGTTCCTCCCATTAGTTCTAATTCTTCTTTACATCATGACTAATGTGAAAATATATTTAATATGAATGGATAAATAGAGCCTATATCAGATTGCACACCATCTTGGGGAAGGGGGAGGGGTCTGGGGGAAAGAGGGAAGGGCAGTGGAAGAAGGGGGAGAAAATCTGGAACTCAAAAGCTTGTGGAACTGAATATGTAAACTAAAAAAATATATACATTTTTTAAAAAAGAAAAGAAAATGCTATCCACATCCAGAGAAAGAACTATGGAGTCTGAATGTAGATTGAAGCATACTATTCGCTCTTTTTTTTGTTTCTTCTTTCTCTTAGTTCATCCCATTGGTTCTAATTCTTCTTTACAACATGTGAAAATGTTTAATATTAATATATAAGTAAAGCCTCTATCAGATTGCACACAGCCTTGGGGAAGGGAGAGGGGAGGGGAGGGAGGCAGAGAAAATTTAAAACTCAAAAGTTTGTGGAACTGAATGTTAAAAACTAAAAATAAATTTAAATTATTTTTAAAAATACAACATATTTTGTTTCATCTTTTTAAAAAAAAAACCTCCCTATTTTCATTTTATTTTGCTGTATCTGCAGTTAAATCTTTTGGCAAAACTACAACTCTGATTCACTTAATGGGTTCTGGTTTTAGGGGCTTTAGAAGCAGTATTTTGAAGGTTGAAGAAGCAAAATAGGAGTCCCCAAAAGAAAAGTAAAAGAGAGAAGAGTCCCTTATGAAATCAAAAAGGGGGCACAGAAAGTAAAAACAAGGAAATTATGGTCTGCCTAGTGAGAAAAGGGGGGAGGAGGTTACCAAAAGGAGTATCTTGCTGTTCTCTCCTAGTTTCTCTGCACTAAAATTGAAAGAAAAAAAAAACAAAACAAAACCCACCCCACCCCAAATTCTTACCCAAAATAAGACAACTGGGCAATTTTGAGGGGCTTCTCACCTGGCCCTAGGCTGGTCACCTAGGCAGTCCAGGCTAGAGGCCCCTAAAACACAAAAGCCTGGGGCAGAAGAAGTCTGCATTCTGGTCACCCCCACTCTCCCATATCTCAAACAAGCTGTAGGAAAAAGAGAAAAGGCACGTGGGAGAAGGGAAACTCAAACATGCCTCCTGCCTGCTGCTTTCTCATCTTCCTTCCTTTACTATCTAACACAGCTAGAAGTGCTCTCCAAGCAGGTAATATACAACTTCTCATTTAATCTCGATTGAATCTGTAACAGGAATCTATAAACAGTGCCTTTCCCAAAATCCCTAGATACCTCAAAAGCCCCTGAGCCACAGTTTTATTTGTTTACACTCATTGTAGTAGTACATAAAGCAAATAGGTGGCTGTATTCATTCGATAATTCAAACATTTATTAAGCACATAGTAAGTTTAAAAGGTAGCATGGGGCAGTTGATAGCATACTAAACTCACAAGCAGAAATAACTCTTCCTAAGGCCTGCCTCTCAGGTCTACCGGCCTTGTGACCACATACTTTCTATTAACAGCCATAGGACCACCATGGAAGATTACTTAGAGGATCTGTGGAACCTTGTCACCAAGGGATACAATGTAGAGGCACATTTATTTATTTATTTAGTGTGGCTGGGGCTTGTTCCTCTTTAAAGCAGCAAGGAGGCCATCCTTGGCATTAGACATGATTGGCCCAGAGGACTAGGATTTGAACTAGTCAACTGGCACGGCTTCCTGAAATATAAAAACTCAGGCTATGAGAAGTCAGAACTTCTCAGGTTTGGTGTAACACCCACTGCAATGACAGCCATTACGCCTCTTATATTATGCATTGCCACCATGACAGATGCAGAGGCAAAAGAGAGCCTCATCTGCCCAAGTCAATCTTGTATCCTTATTAATCACTTTTATGATTCAGAAAACTTCTATTTGTTAAGTATTTTGTGCTCAAAAAGTATCTCACTGAATTTTTATCCTGAACGAATCCTGGGCCTAAGTCAGGCCTGGCACATAATAACAACATTCCCAGGTGTTCTCCTTTTATGTAACAAGGATAACCGACACAATTAAAATTTATCACTTTAAATTACATTCTTACAACTTTGTGAGCACATGGTAAGCCACAAAGAACTATGTAAATTTTATGTGAGGAAATAAGAGTTGTTTAGCGGTTAAATGACTTATCCCAGGACACACATGACGATGAATGTGGGAAGCCAAGATTCCAAGAGACCCACGTATCTTGACTCCCAACCTGTGCTCTACCCACTATACTATAGCTGCCCTGACTTACTTCTACTCTAAACCTTTCCACAGTTTTTTAATAGCTTCTGAGTAGTTAAAACTCCTTGGCCTACACTAAGGTCTTCCCCAATCTTGTACCAAGCCTGATCTTTCCAGTCTTATCTCAAACCATTTTCCTTGGTGTATGCTATATACTCCAGACAAACTGGACTACTCCCCATGTAGTTCCTTATTTCGTAGAATCACAAATTTAAAGCTGGAAAGGGCCTTAGAGGTCATTGAGTCTAACATCCTCATTTTACAGGTGAGGAAACTGAGGCCCAGAGAAGCTAAGTGACTTGCCCATGGTCACACAGCAAATACATGTCTGAGGTAGGATCCAAACCTAGGCCATCCTCACTCCAAATCTAGTACTCTATCCACCATACTAGCTGTGTCTCTTATAAATCAAATGCCTCATTTCCATGGCTTTAGTCATGCTCCTTCTTGTGCCTGGACTCTCTCTTCCTATTGTGACATACTCCACTGAATTCCTACCCATCCTTTAAAGCCCAATTCAAATGCCACCTCTTTCACAAAATTCTTTACTATCCTTCCAATTTGTAATGAGACAGCATTTTGTTTATGTCTCTCTTATGTATTCATCATGAATTTCACATCGACGAAATAAGAAACATTTATAAGACTTTATTTATGAAGAACACTAGCTCGGTTCTGAGATTAAGATAAATTTTAAATAAGACGGTCACCTGTCTTTGAGGGACTTAGAATCTAACAAGATAATGGTTATTTCTGTATATCTTATATCTCACTGTTGTCCTTAAGCTCAAATCTAGATACCTACTGCTATCTTTGTAGACCAATAAAATGCAGGCAATGATCTTCAAAAGTTCAGCAATCACAACTGCAGTAGATGACAGATAACGAGGCCCATCTTCTTTCAAAGTCCTCGAATAACGCATAGTAAGAACCAAGCTGGTAGTCTGAAAGACCAGGATTCCCAAAGAAAGGTACTTTAAATTGGCAGACATTGCCTTTTCTTCAGGTGCCTAAAAAAATAAAAGCAGAAAACAGCAACTAATGAGCCAAAATGCAAAGGGTAGAAACAAATACATTAAAAACTATTGAAAAAAATGAGTATATTATGTATGGCACTGCTTTTTTTTTTTTAACCAAGCTTTCTATGTTTCTGGCTCCTCTACAACACAGAGTAGTAACAAAGGTACTCTACTTGTATGCTTTTTGTCTCTATTCCATTCCAACTTGTCTCACTGGATT
This sequence comes from Trichosurus vulpecula, assembly GCF_011100635.1. NCBI lineage: Eukaryota > Metazoa > Chordata > Mammalia > Diprotodontia > Phalangeridae > Trichosurus > Trichosurus vulpecula. Next base: position 72,524,725 of record NC_050579.1, read on the forward strand.
AATAGAATCTTATTTAGACTTTGCTTAAACAACAAACTACCTCTTTTACTGTTCCATATACTCACCTTTCTGTTTTTTACCCTCTTTGTTACTACTAGTTACATCAAGTATATTCTACATAAAAGTTTATTTCACAACACATCCACCCCCAACATAATTCTTAGCCCCAATTTCAATCTATCAACTGGTGTGAAACACGTGTAAAGCATGTTATTGAGGATAAAGGATGGGAATCACTGCTGAATAAATTAAATACTAACATATAATACTTCTACTGATAATTTTAAAAAATTTTGCAGATTTCAGATTGTTTTCACTACCACACTCTTTTGGGACAAAAAGTACAGCTATCTATTCAACTTGATTTGTATAGTGACTAGCAAAACCCCATGAATATGTAAATAGCAAATATTTTTATGCTACTGAAAAGTCTGTATGAATCAATGAAAAAAGAACTTAATGAAACTTCGTGGTATAGAGGAAAAAGTAAATGCTGAATATTTCTTGTACCAGGCAACTGGCCTGTGGTACGGAACCAAACACTTCTGTTTATGTTCAAGCCATGTTTCAAAGCTCTACCAGTAAAGACCAGAGTCCTTACACAGAGTGACAGGATTATATAATTTTAGCCCTGGGAGGAACCTTAGAGAACTTTCATCTTACACATAAACAAACTGATGCAAAAAGATGTTAAGGGGCAGCTAGGTGGCGCAGTGAGTACAGCACCGGCCCTGAAGTCAGTAGGACCTGAGTTCAAATTCGGCCTCAGACACTTGAGGCTTACTTGCTGTGTGACCCTGGGCAAGTCACTTAACCCAACTGCCCTGCCTTCCCTCTCTAAAAAGAAAACAAAACAAAACAAAAAAAAGATGTTAAATGAATTTACCAAAGCCAAAATATAAGTCACTGAACAAAAAAGAACTAGAACTTGGATCTTCTAATCCAATACTGTTTCGACTATGTCAGGCTACACCTTTAGCAGTCCTAGAAACAAGTTTTATAAAAGTCCAGAAGAAAACCTGGGCCTGTACTTCCTGCGTTAGAATAACATAAAAGAGAAGTAGGTGCCAGAACCTACTTTTGGCACAGGCATCCTGGAAAATGTCAAATACTCATTTCAAATCTGTTCAAAGAATTTTATGTTTCTAAAATACGCCTGATGCGTATTTTAGATGCACCTACAATAATCATGGTCATTCTATTTTTTTTGAAATAAAAAGCATCAGACCCTTAATCAGGGTGCATTTTTTTAAAATTTGTATTTATTTTCTCTTTTCCTTTCATTTTTGCTATCACTTCACAGTTAAACTAATGAAAGCCATTTTTGATATACACATTAAGCTTTATAAGATAGTCCTTATCAAGCCTTTAGAGTATAAAAGATCTATATAAAAATACATAATCCCTGTTTTTAAGAGATGCTGCAGGCTACTTAATACGCTAAAATAGTTACCAAACAGCCATTTACCCACGTTCCATGCTAAGTTATAATTTATGTCAGCTGAAATGCAAAGAATAATTTTATGCGCTATACTACCAGTGCCTCAGAAGGGAAAGGAAAGAGGCTCACCCAGAGATTTGGAAAACTGGTTATCTCATTCTCAAATAAAAATGTCTAACCATCCAAATGAAAAAAGTATATAAAAATGTATTATTATCTAAATAATGGCATGTCATTTGACATCATAGTCTCTACACATTCTCAAAGGTGAGATGGACCTCAAAAGTCATCCAACTCCAACCTATACCTGAATAGGAACTCCCTCATATATGACTTCATTCTATGAACTGGACCCAGACAGAGTTAAATAAGAAGACTGAGTTGTAGAAAGTACATAGTACTTCCAGTGATCTCAAACTACTCACTACTGCAAAACCACCTATACTTTCATTTTTAGCCTCAACGTTCTCTTGGTGACAATATACGGTTGCAAATCATGCATCATAATCTTGAAAAATTAAAATTACAAATAAGCCAAACAGCAAAGAAAAGATGTCTGGTATCATGCTATCAACAAGTTCCACATGAGAATAAGCATAAGACACTGATGAAAACTGGAATGATAGTAAAAAAAAAAAGAAAAAAGGTAGGCTACTGCTACACTGCTACACGAATGAGACACAAAAGAATGGCCTGAGTGGTACACCATTACCCTAGAGACTTTAAAGACCACATCCAGCTTGTTCAGTAGATCATCTGTGGAGACCTGTTGGAAAACATGGACAAGAATCTCACAGATAAGAGGTCTGAAGGGGTTTTGATCTGAATCAGTGGAGAAATTATCCATGCTGATTAAAAAAAAAAGAGGGGGCCACAAAAGTATCTATAAGGTTATACAAAGGACTATGCTGGCCTTTACTTCATTTCTAAAATAAAATAAAAAATATCCACTTTGGCAGCACTGAATGAAGACAGAAAAAACTATGCAAAAAGAAACAACTGAAAAAGCAAAACACTTCTTTATATTTCTGTTACTTAAAATATTCTTATTATTTCTATATTGGAATCTCTACAATTTCTTTCCAGACTTACAACACTGAATTTAATTTCCTACCTTCAATGCCTTACTTTATTCTCAGCTTAATTTCTGCTCTTATTGCCATTCTTAGTCTTTTGTTTTTCTAACCTTCTATCTGCTCTCCAAATTATTCTTTATTTCATTAAAAAGTTTCTGTCCACCCAAGAATCTTGGAAATACATATTTGTTGAAAAAGACCCTCTAGTTAAAGGGACCTTACTCACTAAACCTGCTGAATCTCATTTAGGAAAAGGAGACTATTAGAGGATTGCTTCTAATCCCAGTGGGAAAATGAAACTTACTGGACTATTATAAGTTAACAAGGGCAGAGGGCATCTCCCTGCCCATTGTGAGAGATATTCAAGTTCCTAAAGCCACTTTTGTCTTCTTCAGTAGAGAAAGTCTCAGTATCTCCACACATCCCTCAAACAAGGATTCTTTCAACCTACATAATCACACACAGTAATACATATAGTCAAAAGGTTCTCCACTTTCACCTAAAAACAATAACTTCCTTCAAATATTATAAACAGCTTAGTTTTTTTTAAAATCCTAATGTCAAGAAAGATTGAAAAATTTAAAACTGAATCTCTTTGATCTCTTTCAGCTTTAAAATTATGATAATATGGTTATTTGAGAAATCTCATTTTGAATGGTAGCATGAGACTACATAAGTTCTAAGTTTGAAATGTACATTATCTCTTTTGAATAATTTAAGTTAGCACTTTAAACGTCTATTAGAAACAGCAAGAGGTAATGTGACATGATAGCAAGATAGCAGGCCTCAGAGTCATGACAATCTGGGTCAAATCCTATCTCTGATACATACAGATTGTATGATCCTGGGCAAATCACTTAACTTCTCAGAGACTTAGGCAACTCTCTAAAGCTATAAAAATTAAAAAAAAAAAAAAAAACCAAACCCACAGATAACCTATCTGCATTGGTAGAGGAAGCTTTCTCACAAAGAGCTCCCTACACTGGTAAAACCACAAATCTAAAAAGGAAACAAAAAAACAGCTTTAAACTACAATACATGTATATAACACTATAAACTCAAAATAAATTCAATTGCTAACACATCTCCTATGACAATGAATTTTTAAGAAGGATTAAGTTTGTATTTACTATAAACTATTTCTGATATTTGTGTTCTAAAATGTGCAACAAATACATCAAAAACAGCATCTTCAAAATTAAAGTTAACATTTGAGTCAGAGGTGTCAAACACATCAAAATATAAATCCCAAAATGTTTTCCCAATGAAATGAGTAGAAAAAAGTTGATACATACAGAAATATTGCTTCCAGTTGTAATTTTCAGCCTGTTATCCTCCATGATTTCTCCAATGCTATGAATTTAAAGAACTGTAATCTTTTTGCTGCTAAATTATTAAGATATAAAATTAATCACAAGCAAATGGCTTGACTTCTAACAGAAATATGCTGTACATCCGACATTAAATGTCTTAAAAGGAGATAAAGTATCTCAAAAATCTAGCAATAACAAAATATTTGAACTGAAGAGTAATACTTTCCAAAAAGTAATGCAGGAAATAAAAAAATCACAAAAAATTTTTACATAAATAAAAGTAGTGGTTAATAGTGGTTAGCATAACCCATTCAGTTACCATGAGAACAGCAAGGGATTTTGGCCTCTATTAAATTCCTTCAGTCCTTGTTCCTGGAAAATAAACCCTGTCTCACTAATAACTCTTTTTTAATGGCTACACTAAAACAATCCACCCATTTTAGTTGCTAAATGCATCCTATGTCAAATAGCTTTCCCTTCCTTCTCCTTCCTTTTCCTTCTTAAAAGTATCAGGTGTCTGTTTGCCTAAGAAAACATTACCAGGATCTACTTATCTGACCTGTACAGTCAATCAGTAACTTGCTATTTCAAAGGCAGAAGCTTGCCTTTTTCTACCATCAGGTAAAGGCAATCAAATTTTAAGTACTGCCTCTCTCGAAGGGAAATAGGCATGGTATTTTAAAATTCCAATCTTGAGAGACCAAAGCTGGGAAAGGTACTATAATCATATTTTAGTGCCTTTTACAAAATAAAATTATTTACATTATGTCATTACTTTCAAGAAGTGTTTTTCTCCATCTTCTTTCACAAAGCCATATTAAAATATAAGTCTTGTTGCCATACTATCCATTTACCTAGCTACAGTTAGGTAACTAACATGACCAAACTCTGGTGGTCTATGAGGCAGCTGTGGTATAGTGTAAAAAGCACTGAATTTAGAGTGAAAATACACAGTTTGGAATCTAGCTCTAATCATCCGTAGCTGTGTGACTTTGAACCACTTAAGTTTTCTTATCCTGTTGTTTTATCTGTAAAATAGAAATCATAGTAATAATAAAGTAAAAAAAGCAGGTGTAGCAATCCTAATCTCAGACAAAGCAAAAGTAAAGATAGATTTAATTAAAAGAGATAAGGAAGGACACTACATCCTGCTAAAAGGCACCATAAACAATGAAGCAATATCGTTGTTTAACATTTACGCACCAAGTGGTATGGCACGCAAATTCTTAGAGGAGAGGTTAAGGGAGTTACAGGAAGAAATAGACAGCAAAACTATAATATTGGCAGACCTCAACCTTCCCCTTTCTGAACTTGATAAATCTAACCTCAAGATAAATAAGAAAGAAGTTAAGGAAGTAAACAGAATTTTAGAAAAGGCAGATATGATAGACCTCTGGGGAAAACTAAATGGGGACAAAAAGGAATATACTTTCTTCTCAGCGGTACATGGCACATACTCAAAAATTGACCATGTACTAGGGCATAAAAACCTCACAATCCAGTGCAGAAAGGCAGAAGTAGTCAAAGCATACTTTTCAGATCATGATGCAATAAAAATTATTTGTAACAAAGAACCATGGAAAAATAAGCTAAAAATTAATTGGAAACTAAATAATCTAATTCTAAAGAATGAGTGGGCCAAAGAACAAATCAGAGAAACAACTAATAACTTCATTCAAGAGAATGACAATAATGAGACAACATACCAAAACTCATGGGATGCAGCAAAAGCAGTTCTTAGGGGAAGTTTTATATCTTTAAATGCTTACATGAATAAAACAGGGAAAAAGGAGATCAATGATTTGGGCATACAACTGAAAAAGTTAGAAAAAGAACAAATTGAAAATCCCCAATTAAATACCAAATTAGAAATACTGAAAATCAAAGGAGAGATTAATAAAACTGAAATCAAGAAAACTATTGAATTAATAAATAAAACAAAGAGCTGGTTTTATGAAAAAAATCAATAAAATTGATAAACCTTTGGTCAATTTGATTAAAAAAAGAAGAAAATCAAATTACCTGTATCAAAAATGAAAAGGGTGAGTTCACCTCTAATGAAGAGGAAATCGAAACAACAATTAGGAATTATTTTGCCCAATTGTATGCCCATAAATTTGACAACCTTAGAGATATGGATGAATATCTACAAAAACATAAATTGCCCAGGTTAACAGAAAAGGAAGTAAAATTTCTAAACAACCCCATCTCAGAAAAAGAAGTTGAGCAAGCCATCAATGAACTCCCTAGGAAAAAATCTCCAGGGCCAGATGGTTTTACATGTGAATTCTATCAAACATTTAAAGAACAACTAATTCCTATACTTTGTAGACTATTTGGGAAAATAGGTGAAGGAGTCCTACCAAATTCATTTTATGACACAAATAAGGTACTAATACCCAAACCAGGTAGAGTCAAAACAGAGAAAGAAAATTATAGACCAATTTCCCTAATGAATATTGATGCAAAAATTTCAAATAAAATATAAGCAAAAAGATTGCGGCAACTTATCACCAGAATAATACACTATGACCAGGTAGGATTTATTCCAGGAATGCAAGGCTGGTTCAATATTAGGAAAACTATTAGCATAATTGACCATATCAACAACAAAACTAGCAGAAACCATATGAGCATCTCAATAGACACAGAAAAAGCCTTTGACAAAATACAACACCCATTCCTATTAAAAACACTAGAAAGCATGGGAATAAATGGAACCTTCCTTAAAATTATAAATAGCATCTACCTAAAACCATCAACAAGCATTATTTGTAATGGGGATAAGCTAGACGCATTCCCAATAAGATCAGGGGTGAAACAAGGATGTCCATTATCACCCCTACTATTCAATTTGGTACTAGAAACGTTAGCTGTAGCAATAAGAGAAGAAAAAGAAATTGAAGGAATTAGAATAGGCAAAGAAGAACCTAAATTATCACTTTTTGCAGATGACATGATGATTTACTTGGAGAATCCTAGAGAATCAAGTAAAAAACTACTTGAAATAATAAACAACTTCAGCAAAGTTGCAGGATATAAAATAAACCCACATAAATCCTCAGCATTCCTATACATTACTAACAAAGCCCAACAGCAAGAGATAGAGAAATTCCATTCGAAGTTACTGTAGACACTACAAAATATTTGGGAGTTTATCTGCCAAAGCAAACCCAGGGCCTATATGGACATAATTATGAAACACTTTCCACGCGAATAAAGTCAGATCTAAATAAATGGAATAATATCAGTTGCTCATGGTTAGGCTGAGCTAATATAATAAAAATGACAATTTTACCTAAATTAATCTATCTATTCAGTGCCACACCAATTGAACTACCAAAAAATTATTTTACAGAGCTGGATAAAATAATAATAAAATTCATCTGGAAGAACAAGAGGTGTAGAATATCTAGGGTATTAATGAAAAGAAATGCTAGAGAAGGTGGCCTAGCCATACCAGATATTAAACTGTACTATAGAGCAGCAGTCATCAAAACTACCTGGTACTGGCTAAGAAACAGAGTTGTGGATCAGTGGAATAGGATAGGTACACAAGATGGAGAAGTCAACGACTATAGCAATCTCCTCTACAATAAACCCAAACAGGCCAGCTTCTGGGCTAAGAATTCACTATTTCACAAAAACTGCTGGGAAAATTGGAAAATGGTAGGGAAGAAACTGGGCATAGACCAATATCTAACACCATATACCAAAATAAAGTCAAAATGGGTTCATGATTTAGGAATAAAGGCTGAAACTATAAGCAATTTGGGAGAGCAAGGAATAGTTTACCTATCAGATTTATGGAAAAGAAAAGAATTCATGACCCAGCAAGAGATAGAGAGCATTACAAAATGCAAAATGGATAATTTTGATTATGTTAAATTGAAATGTTTTTGTACAAAAAAAGGCCAATGCAACAAAGATTAGGAGGGAGGCAGAAAATTGGGAGAAAACCTTTACAACTAGTGTCACTGATAAAGGCCTCATTTCCAAAATATACAGGGAACTGAACCAAATATCTAGGAATACAAGTCATTCCCCAATTGAGAAATGGTCAAAGGATATGAACAGACAGTTTTCAGAGGAAGAAATTAAAGATATCTATAGGCATATGAAAAAATGCTCGAAATCACTACTGATTAGAGAAATGCAAATCAAAACAACTCTTAGATACCATCTCTCTCCTGTCAGATTGGCTAAAATAACAAAACAGGAAAATGATAAATGCTGGAGAGGATGTGGGAAAATTGGAACATTGTTACATTGCTGGTGGAGTTGTGAACAGATCCAGCCATTTTGGAGAGCAATTTGGAACTATGCCCAAAGGGCTATAAAAATGTTCATACTCTTTGACCCAGCAATACCACTTCTAGGGTTGTATCCCAAAGATATCACACAAGTGGGAAAAGGACCCACATGTACAAAAATATTTATAGCGGCTCTTTTTGTGGTAGCTAAAAATTGGAAATCAAAGGGATGCCCATCAATTGGGGAATGGCTGAACAAGTGTGGTATATGAAGGTAATGGAATACTATTGTGCTATAAGAAATGGGGATGATATGGACTTCATAACAACCTGGAAAAACCTACATGACATAATGCTGAGTGAATGGAGCAGAGCCAGGAGAACATTATACAAAACCACAGATATATGGATTCTGTGAGGACTAACCCTGACAGACTTTGCTCTTCTTAGCAACACAATGTGCAGAGACAGCTCCAAAGGACTCACGATGGAGAGTGCTATCTACACCCAGAGAAAGAACTATGAAGTATGAGTGCAGATAGAGGCACACTTCATGCTCGCCTTTTTCTCCCCGCCCCCCCCCCCTTTTCTCTCTTTTGTATTTGTTTTTGGGTGGTGTTTTTTTTTTGGTTCTGTTTCTTCTTTCTCATGATTCATTCCATTGGTCGTAATTCTTCTCCACAACTTGACTAATGTGTAAATTAATTCAATGCGAAGTTATACATGGAAGTTATGTGGGATTCCATGCCGTCTTAGGGAGGGAGTGGGGGAGGGAGGGAAGAAAATCTGGAACTCAAAATTATGTAGAACCGTGTGTTGCAAACTAAAAAGAAAAAGAAAAAAAATACCAAAAAAAAGACATTAAAAAAAATCATAGTAATAATTGTTATTTTTCAGTCGTGTCCAACTCTCCATGACCCATTTGGGGTTTTCTTGGCAGAGATACTGAAGTGGTTTGCCATTTCCTTCTCCTGTTCATTTTATAGACGAGGCACTGAGGTAAACGGGGTTAAGTGACTTGCCCAGGGTCACAAAGCTAAGCGTCTGAGGCCAAATTTGAACTCAGGAATCTGAGTCTTCCTGACTCCAGGGCCGGCACTTCATCCACTGCACCCCAATTGTCCTAATAATACTACACAGCTATTGACAGCACACAACATAACTTACCAGGTTGTTTTAAGGACTTCATAAATCTTAAAGCACCATTAAAATGGAAGTAGCAACTGGGGTACCCCTGAATACTAAACCAGGTTTAAGACCAACTGTTGGTGAAGATCAGTATCTATTTAAGACCATAGTTCAAAAGCTCACACCAACTTTTTTCTTCTGCCAGTCAAACAGAGGGCATTTCCAAGAAAGAAAACAACGTAATTAAATAATGCAGCAAATAAGCATAGTAAGACTGCCCCCATATACAAAGGCTTATGAGGTCTACAGCTTACCACATTAGCAGTGTGGGAGGGACCATACATGGCCATGGCACATGCAACTCATTTCTCTGAACTGATAAACTGTCAATTTATTCTGGTGATAAATGTTTGTTGAAATCATAAAGCTTCATAATACCATAGCTTTCACACAGAATTCATTTCTAAGTACGGTCTAAACAATGAAAAGTTTTACAACCCTGAAGAAATCAGTTCATTTTGAAAATGTTGGTCAACTTCTTCACTAGAAGAAGCTGATAAATTAGTTTAGAATATTAAGAGAAAAAGATTGTATCTGCATGCATTAATGCTGCAAGTAACCTACAATTAAATCCCTGTGAATAAATAGTTATGAATAAATAAAAAATTAAATATTTTATAAAACTTCATCACTTTCAAATTTTGTAAAGTGCCATGCATTTATTTACCTGTTGATTACAGAGCACAATAACTTTCCACATTTTAGAGAAAGATGAACTCAAAGCAGATTTACCTGATATTGGTATAATTACTGTACTGCTAGGTAAATGTAGAACACACCCTGAAAATGCAGGGTTGGATTCTATTACACATTTTTACCACCTTTGTATATAACAGTCTTATCTCATTAAGAGAAAACCGGGGGTATCATTTCAGAATATAATTACAGAACAGAATGATGCACTATATCTGATGCACTATTAGAGGTCTTCAACTAGAAAACCCCAAAGCATTCTCACACATATTGTCTCAGTTTGTCCAAATAACTCAACTAGAGACAGATATCCTCAGTTTGCTGGGAGTTTAAATAACATTCTCAATGGTAGAGGCAGGTGAAATTTCTCTACAATGTCTTATTTTGAGAAACAGCATGGTACACTGGATAGAGAAATGGACTCAAAGCCACGAAGATCCAGGTTCAAGTCCTGTCTCTGACACATATTGGCTGTGTGACACTGGGCAAGCCACAGTCATTCTAGGAAACTCCTGAAGGTTCTATGTAGCAGAGAAGATCCCAAGTTGCAGTGATAGAGGGAAGTTTTTCATCCAAGAGTATAAATCAAACCTGTATCAATCAAACCATAGGTCTAGTCACTATTCTTAAGATTCATTTACTTCAAAGATATACATCAGGCTTTTACTTGAAAGGTTGAGAAAAAAATGAAATCAATACGAGATTATGAGCTCCTTAAGGCAATAAACTGTATCATTCATTTTTGTATCTCCCTCAAAAATAAATTATTGTTGAACTGATTTGAAGAGTATTGCTATTCTTTATTAGCTAAGAGATCTTGGGCAAATCACTTAACCTCTCTAGGACTCAGTTTCCTTACTCATAGAATGAAGGGACTGTACTAGATTTGATTCAACAGATATTTGTCTCTCAAGTTCTATAAAAATCCTAAACCCAATGCAAAAGAAAAGATGAAGGAATAGCTTCTTAATAAGTAAAGCTGTTTTCATTCACAGGGAAGTAGATATGTTGAAGATATTACAGACCAGATTCTTATTCAGACAGGGATTGGAGAGACTGGATAAACTGAGTGGTCCCATCCAGCTCTGAGATTCTGTAATTCATTATTATAATTTAAAAAATCTAAATGCCTATAAAATATAACTACATATGGAAAAGTCAAACAGAATTATACTAAATGGCAGGAGTTAGTACAATTTCTGGTCACCAATGTTCAAATTCATTCACTCAACAAGTATTCCCATATTAAGTTCCCATTGTACAGCAGGCTTTATTTGAAGCATAAAGAATACAAAGACAAAATATGAAACTGTCCCTACCCTCAGTGTGCCTAAAATTCTACTGAGGAGAAATGACTTGCATAAAGAAAAATACAAAAAAAATACGAAATATATACAAAATAACTTGGAAAGAACACTAACAACTGTGATAATCAGGAAAGCCCTCTTATAAGGGATGCTTCCTATTTTCATAGGGTACTAAACTAAGTTTGAAACTGCATTTGTAACATCTGAATATTAAAAGACACAAGGTTAGGCAAGAATAAAGTTCAACTCTTCCAAGTTTACGGTAACATACTGGACTGGAATCCAGAAAAATAAACCTGATCAAAATATCAATTTGACATCTTAATTTTGGAATACAAAGAATCCAACAATGTCTTCTTATTCTACGGAATTCTTGTCCATTTTTTCCCATAAATTCTTACAAAGGATCTGCCCAATCCATTTCTCATCTGATACTTTTAATAATTTACATAACTTAATATAAATTTTATATACCTACAAAGAAAATTTTTTAACACATACATGAATTTGTGTCAAACAGAATAAGCTTCATGTATTAGACTATAGAAAGTCTGCCAGATTATCAAAAACAAGTTTTTAAAGTGTAATATTGTTCTTTGTTGTTTGTGTGCTTGGATACTGCCCAGATAAAATTTCATTGTTGAAATTCAGATGACTGATTCTTTGAAAAATACCCTCTAAACAGAAAACTGTAGCTACTCCCAAACTCAGTGTCTCACAAGGATATATTGTAGAAAGATAGATACAGACAGATATAGAAAAAAAATCTCCTTTAACAGTGTCTGTCACATAGTAGACACTTAGTGTTTATTGATTGGTATATCTTCAATATTGTAGTATTTAACATATGTAACTATACTTGGGAGTCACAAACACCTGAGTTTAAATCCTGCCTCAGACAACTGACTAGTTGTGTGACCTTGGGAAGTCACCCTCTTCAGTTTCCTTATCTGTAAAATGTAACTTTACCTACTTCATAGGATTGTCATAAAGACCACTGGATATAACATATAAAAATGCTTTGTAAACCTTGAAGCACTGCATAAAGGCTGGCTATTAATATTTATTATTCAACTGCCCCCCTCTTACTTATTCCTATCTGTGCTATATTTTACTATAAATTCTTAGAGGTTGGGGACTATATCTAACAGCAAGCTATTTGGTCATATAGGACAATATTCAAACAAGTTTGTAGGAAACGTTTCCTGAGGGAGATGATTAAACCAGGATAAGGTATGTGGTGCCTAATACAATGACAATAAGTCCTTCATTAAGTATTCAATCAATCAATAAACATTTTTTAAGCCTTAACTATGTCCTAGAGTCCTAGACACTGGGGATACAAATACAATGAAACAAACTTTACTCTCAAGTTTTTTTTACAGGACTGAATACCTTTAGGTTTGCTACACAGGTAAAAAAGTCACTTCAAATGCTATCTGAATGCTACAGCTGCTTTATTCTAAGAATGAAAAAGCAAATCTTCCTTTTGAGTTCTTATGGCCTTTCTTTCAAATTGTTATGATCTTCCTTTCAAATATTTAACAAAATTAAAGAGTAGACATAATATCATTTATTGATATTATTCACTGTCTTTTACTCTCTCAACAGAAGGCTTTTCAAGCCAAAATATAATTACTACCCAACATTGGGAGGATGTGAAAAATAATTGATGTAGGCCATCTCTGCCTGGTGATTCCTGAGTGTTGTGGGCCTGCATGCATGTTGACACTTCTGGTCTCAATTACAATTCTTTGATTCACTGAACTTATCACAATTTTCTAAATAATTTCATGTCAGATGTCAAAGATTTTCTTTTTCTTATTTATATTCCTAGTATTTAGTTAGCATAGTACCTGGCACACAGTAAATACTTAATAAATGTTTATTGAATTGATACTTTGAATATATATTTTGCTTCGAGATCGTCAAACAGTAACAAGAAAATGCTTAAAAGTTAAGATCTTCCAGTGAGAATAGCTGCTACTATTTTTTTAATTTAAAAGATTAATAGCTAAGCACATTACACAGCTTTTTACTTGTGACTTCAGATACAACATATACAAAATCATGCCCCCCAAAGTGTACACACACACACACACATCAAAATCTTGAAATGATATGGTTATCCAACAATAGGCAAATAACAAAGTTCCTATTTACATACTGCTTTGTGGTTTACAGGCATTATTCCCCTTGCTACCTTGGGAGCCAGGCAACAGAAGTATCACCATGGTTATTTCATAGATGGGACATAGGTTCTGTAACTCCAAGGCTCAGATTCTTCCTGCTATACCATCTATCCTTCCTCTGCAATGACACAGGCATAGAATTCCGGTGACCCAACTTTTCTTCTGTGTAAGTCTTCAGTGATTGGTGTCGAAAGCACTCTCTACTAGTTATCTCCCTAAATTGAATTCCTTGACACATTTTTTTTAAAGGTATGGGGGGGAGTGTTTGCAGGAGGGGGAGACATCACCTTTCCCTTTCTTTCAAAAAAGGTCCCTAAAGGGGGCAGCTAGGTGGCTCAGTGAGTAGAGCACTTGCCCTGGAGTCAGGAGGACCTGAGTTCAAATCCAGCCTCAGACATTTGACACACTTACTAGCTGCGTGACCTTGGGCAAGTCACTTAACCCCAATTGCCCTGCCTTCCCCCCTCAAAAACAAAACCAAAAAAATGGTCCCTAAAAATAGCAGGCTCTCTTCTTTTTAGAGGACTTTTATTACTACACAGAAATAAGGAGTGGACTCTATAATCAAGGATTGTTGCTAAATGTTTAACAACCAGCTCTCTGGAAAGAAAAACTGTAAGCATGACAGTTTTAAGTTTAATCTACATTATTAACATTTTCTCCATCACTTTAAGACCAGACGATCAACAAAATAATAAAGCAAGCCCTTTTTGTAGCTGATCTTCAAAGCGTAACAGTTCACACTGAAAATTTAACAATCTCAAGAGCTGGTATGAGCCTCCTCTGCAAAGTTTATAGAAGCAGCTCAGGTTCTCTCTGTAAATGTACAGAGAATTAGGCCTAACTCACTTTTTCCACCCTCCCCTTCAGTGCTGACTGAATCCTTTCTTCCAGGTCCTTCTTGGAAAACAGCCAGTCAAATCCTGTCTGGACTAACTGCTGGATCAAACTTTAGGTTTCTAGCAGATGGATTTGGTTTGGCATGGCTTCAAAACAGCTTCCCCATCCATTCCTTAGCCCTAAGGATGGAAGGTCTAAGCATGCAGTTTTCTCCAGATTTTTTTCCCCGTGGGTTTCAGGCCTCACAACTGCCTGCTCACACATGTTGCTGGTGGTTGGGAAGGGAGGGATTACCTATTATTATTTACTATACAAATAAGAATTTTTTCTTGTTATGAATCCGCATTGAAGGAAAATTCTTGGGAAACATTGCTTAGGGAATAAAACTCATTTGAAGAAAGAGAGGTCACTGGAGCATAAAACTGAGCCATAGAAAGAAAAGCTATCATTGACTTTGGACTTATCTGTCACCTCAATTCTTCTCATCTGGTGGAAGCAAGGGAAGAAACCATCAAAGAACACAAGTTTGAACAAGAAAAAGCAAATTAGTCTAGCTAGACTTTTTCTGTAATTCAAGAAATACAGTCCCTGTAATCTTGGGCCACAGGTCTGTCTAGGACAATAAGTGAAGAAGCCAAAACCTACAGGACAGGAATATCCACTATGTCTAAATAATGAATTTGATATGATGAAAACCAACATAGGTCCCCCCCCAAAAAAAACAACCAAGGTCAAATAAGAGAAGTATTGGCAAGTTAAAATTTCAGGGAGCAGTCTTACTAAATCCTTACAAATAGTAAATAATATAATAAATAAATAAAATAAATAAATAATAGTAAATAATAAATTCTGGCATCTAGAATCAAGGACAGGATTTCAACAGGTCCAGAACCAGTAGGTCTAAGGTGAGGTATGTGATTATAAATGCCTTGCTCTCCAGATGCTTCAAGGGAAGATTCACTGCTGGAGGCTGGAGGGAGGAGGGGAAGGAATGTGGCAAAGGGGATGGATACCTACTGTAAGCCTGGGGGCTCCAACAACATCTGGAGCTAAATTGGGGAAGTACATTCTAAAAGGGCTAAGTCATGACACTTGGCTTAACGGACTGAATCTAGCATTCAGTTCAAGCAGGGAAAAACTAGCAAATCCCAAGGATAAGACTCCAAGACAAGTAAAGGAAGAAGAGATTTATTCAGATGAAAAGTAGGAAATGAAGAAAGATAAATTACTAGTTCCTTGGTAAGGATTAACTGGTAAAAGTCTGTAAAATTTCCCATTACCTCCCTGTAAGCTTTCTTTATATTAGGTAGTAAAAATGTCTCAAAAAGAGAACCGTGTAATGTTTTCAGGGAGCCTGGAAAGAGAAAGCCTTCATCTTGTCCAGAAAAGCTGGAAAAGCCTGGTTCATCAGGAACCAAGGCCAAAAGGAGGGGTAGTGGCAAGAAATCAATATGAAGTGCCAACAAGTCAAGCTATAAGGATTACTTGAGAAAATGGAATGAGAATCTCAGTGTAGACTTAGACTTGTGGTGCCTCCACCCTCAAATTCCCTTCCTAAGGACAAAGAAAGGATACCTACCAATTAAGTTGCTTTTTCTTGCTCAAATTTATATCACCTGGTGAACTGCCCTAGTTTCCAGTTAGTAGAAGCTTTGTAACAACAGATACACCCTGAAATGAACAAACATCTTTGCCCTCACCCATCTAGCTAGCAAGCTAACATTTTCCTAGCACTTACTATGTGCAAAGCATTGTGGGAAGCACTTTACAATTCTTAAGTCATTAGACGCTCACAGGTAAGGATCATCTCATCCTCAGGGGTGCTATTATTATCACTATTTTGCATCAGAGGAAACTGGGGCAAACAGCAGTTAAGTGACTTGTCCAGGGTCACACACATAGTAAGTATCTGCCACTGGCTATCTCCCAATGTTTTGTGTGATTAGTCAAGGCTAACTTCCTCTCCCCAGTGGAAGGGTTTAAAAAATTGAATATATAGTAAATAATAACAGAATATGCTTTACAACCACTAATAGGAGGGTCATGCACCCCACTAAGGCATCTCTCTTATAAAGGAATTCACTATATTTTATATTGCATGCAATTTCATCTTTCAAATACTAAAGCAAATTAAAACTGAGGATGATAAAACAACTTTGTTCTAAATCCATTTGCAAATACTCTAATTTCTAGACCAAGAGAAAACATCAAACATTTTTTACAGCAATTCAATCCAACAAACTTTTTTTAGTAGTTACTACGTTTCAGGCACTGTGCTAGGCAATACAAAGATAAAAAGTAGTCACTGTTCTAAAGGCGCTTCCAGGGATTTAACATATACATAGTAAATAAAGTAAGTAAATAAAAAGTCACTTCAGGAAAAAAGTAAAGTTAGAGCACTGACAACTAGGTGGATCAGAAGACTTCTTTAGAAGGTGGTACCTATTTATTTTCCTTGAGGTCTTTTTTGTCTATGTCTTCTTTCACAAAATGACTATTACGGATATGTTTTGCATGACTACTCAATCATAATCTATATGGAACTGCTTGCCTTCTATATGGGGGGATAGGGAGGGAGAGAATTTGGAACGCAAAGTTTTAAAAACAAATGTTAAAAATTGTTTTTACATGTAACTGGGAAACAATTAAATACTAAATAAATAAAAAAAAAAGGTGGTACCTAGGGCAAGCTTTGGAGAAGGCAGAATCGAGGAGGCAGTACATTCCAAGCATAGGGGACAGCCTACGCACATTTATGGATGTAGGATGTAGCATGCCGTGTCCAGGAAACAGTCAATAGTCTGGCTAAAACATCGACTTCATCATCATCATCATCATCTCAACTTTATAGAATGTTTTAAAATTTGCAAAGCACTTTACATACATTATCTAATTTGAGTACATATGAAAAGAGATGTGGGAGCCTGATTCTGGAGGGCTTTAGGTTACCGAAGGAGTTTGTGTTTCATCCTAGAAACAAGGAACAGGAAAGTAAAACAGCCAGACCCATGATTTAAGAATATTAATATGGCAACTATATTAAATATGGATTAAAGAGAAAAGAGACCAAAAAGACCACTACTGCAATAAGGCAGGCAAAAGGTAATGAGGTCCTCAACTAAGGTATTGACGGTGTAAGAGGAGAGAAGAGCATGGATGCAAAAGATGTTGTGAAAAGAGACTGAGTAAGTCTTAGCAGTTAAGGCCATTGTGTTGTGGGGGGTGGGGTGAAGAGTCAAGGGTGATTCTGAGTTTGCAAACCAAAGTACAGAGGATTTGGAGGACAAATGGCTTCAGGAGAACACGGTAATAGGTTTGGCTTGTGAGATGCTGGGTAAATTGCTGACAGTATATCCAGGTGCAGCTTTCCAGAAGGCAGTGGTTAACTGGATCTAGAGTTAAGGGAAGAGATTAGGAAAGGATATGCAGATTTTGGAGTCATCTTCATGAAGATGATAACTGACTACATGGGAAATAACATCACTAAATGAGTAGAGAGCAGGGAAGCAGAACCAGGACAGACTTGGGAGGATGATGGGGAGACTGAGGTGGCAAGGAGATTGAGGCAAACATTTTAGGAAAAAAGATCAAACAATAGTTTGAAGTGATGATGGGATCAAGGGTTTTGTATCATTTTGTTTTTAAGAAGAGGATAAATCTAGACAGGCAGGAAGGAACCAATGGATAAAAAGAGATTAAAGATGAGAAAAAGAGAATGATGGAGAGGGCAAGCTCTAGAAGTGACAGAAAGGGATAAAACAAGAACAAAAGTAGAGAAACTGGTCCTACCAAGAAGGACTACCTCTTTCTCAGAGACTGGAGGCAAAGGACAAAAGAATGAGGAACACAGAACAGTCTGACGATGTGGAGTGAGGTCAAGAAAAGAAGTCATTATTTTCTGAGTAAAATATGAGGTTAGGTCCTCTGTGGAGAGGGAAAGGTGATGAAATAGTGTAGGGGGATTGAGGGGACAAGGCTGACATAGCAGCTAAGATTGGAACAATCAATCAGAGAAGAATAAAAGGCCTATCTTACCTATAGCAGTGGGGGCTCAATTTATAGCAGGTAACAGAAATATGTGGTGGACCCAGCTGCCTTTGTGCAGAAGCATTAAAATAGGAATGGAAAAGGTAAATGGTAGAGGTAACACAGGGCTAGGTTTTGGTAAAGGATAAACTTCAAGAGTAAAGAATAGTATATATACTAAGTATAAAGATACAAAACTACAGCATCAGGACTATGGAGAGAGAGAAATGAGGCCAGAGCAAGAGTACCAGACTAAGACAAAGGAAAGGATGAAGGAGTTAGAGGTTGAGGTGAAGACAAAGAATAAGTTTAGGAAGAAAGAATGAGTTGGGGGGGAGGGGAGAAGAGAGAGAGGGAGGGGGAGGGAGAGAGACTGAGATTGATTGGAAGTGGAGGCATAAGCAGCAGATAAATGATACTGGAAACTAATTTACATGAATGGCTACTCAAAGTTAACAGATTTTATATTAATTAACTCATTAGAGCCAATATTCTTTATCATATCTGAGGTGGAGTCACTCAGGTTTGAAGCATACAATCTCCTCCCTTCCCTCCATCCTTCCAAATCACATCTAAGAATGGTAGACTTGGAATCAGAAAGAATTCTTCTTCTAGGGTCTTTGGCCAATGTAGGAAAAGTGGCTGCTGGGGCCCTTAGTGATCATCTATTCCAAACACTGATAAAAATAAGACCCAGAGAGGATAACTGACTTCTGTGCCTCTGTTTCTGCCATTTATTACCTGTGTGACATTTAGCCAAGTTAATTTCTCTTAGTTTTCTAATCTTTAAAGTAAGGAGTTTAGAAGGTTTCTAAGAACACTTCTCATTCAAATATTTATGAAACTACACAACACTAACCACTTAGACTTTCTATTCTAAGAGGTGACATGGCCTTAGTGGATAGATCTGGAGCCAGGAAGTAATGGGTTCAAATTCCACCAGGGATAACTACTAGTTGTGTCACCTTTGGCAAATGACTTAAGCTCTCTGAATTTCAGTTTTCTCGGCTATAAAATGGGAATAGCACCTACAGAGCTTTTGGCATGTGGTCTCACCATTGGACTGTGGGCTCCCTGAGAACATTCCTTGGGTTTGTTTGGTGGGGGGGGTATTACTTGCATGTAAGATACTTTGCAAACTTTAAAACACTCCACAAAGTTTCTATTACTCTGCTTTATACCCATTATGTTCTAGCAAACTATTAGCTATTTGCCAGAACTCACCATGCTACCTCCCACATCCATGTAGGTGCATAGGCTGTCCCTATGCCTGGAATGCACTGCCTCCTCGCTTGTGCCTTCTTCAAAGCGTACCTCAGGTATCACCTTCTGGGGAAGTTTGGAGATTACCTTCCTTTGTATCTCCAGAGGTCAGCACAGTGGCTACATAGTGGTACATAGTAGGCGCTCAATAAATACTTGTTGACTTGACTTCCTCATGAAGTTGTAAGAAATCGAGTGAGAATCCCTGTGAAAAGCTTGGCAAGCCCGCAAGCCCCGCATCAAGGTAAGCTGTAGCTACTGCCCACTCTGGGACTCAGTGCAAAGAAATCCCTGTCCCAGCCCTACCTAGCGAGGCTGTGGTGAGAAAAGCATTTTAGAAATGTTCCGACTCCCTTTCCCTTTTGTTCTGCTTCTTCTTTCACTAAAGACTAACGTGGAAATAGGTTTACATGATTGCACATACATAACCTACATCGGATTGCTTGCAGTCGTGGGGAGGGGGATGGGAGGGAGAAAAAATTTGAAACTCAAAATCTTATTAAAAAATGAGTGTTGAAAATTATCTTTACATGTAATTAAAAAAACACTATTTACAAAAAAAAAAGGATAAGTAGAACAAAGTAATAAAATGGAAATGATCTGATAAAAAAAGAAGAAAAAGAAACGTCCCAACTCTCAGCCCTGCTCCAAGTTCCAGCCGGCCGAGTCCACGGCCCTCACGAGTCCCCGCGCCCGCCAGTGCTCAGAGACGAGCCCAGCCACCGGGCAGGGGGTGGGTCACTGGCCGCCCCCCTCGGCCTCCTCCGCCCCCAGACCACCACCACGCCCCGGGCCGGCTCGGCTCACCTCGGTGCGCGCTGGGAGGCCCCGCTCCGCTGCCCGCGGAGCCTTGGCTGGCTGGGTCCGCCGTGTCCGCCGAGCCGCAGAGCGCCCAGCCGCCGCCGCAGCTCCTCCCGCGCCCGCCGCCGCCAGCCCGGCGAGTTCTGGTGTTTCCGGGTTCCCGCGGTGCCGTTCCCCAAACGCTCCGGCGGTGCCCGCGACCTCGCGAACACCGTTCCTGGGCCGCTCCGCTCCGGAGCCCCTAAGGAGCGCCCCCTGGAGGGTGTCTGCCCCTGGAAGGCCTGAGGGGGCTCCTTTAGCACACCTAGGGGAGAATTCACAGCTGTCTCTTCTTCCGCGAGGTCCTTGGGCAGGGGTCGGCCGGGGCCTGGGATGCCTGTGTCCAGCAGCGCGGCCGAGATGCGTCCAGAGCCTGTGCCTGCGGAGAGAAAGGCAAAGTCCAGGGGTGCAAAGGGCCCTGAAAGGGGAAGGGGAGGTGCCCCAAGAGGCCACCTGATGGGAGCGAGGGAGGATACTATGTTACCTTCACTATAGAAACCATCCAAGCCAGCTTGGCTCAGGAGCTGCATCCCTAAGGAAGGACTCAGGGTTTGCAAGAGTAAAACCCGTACAGGGGGTCTGCCACCGCTGATCGAGGTTACAGAACGCCAGGCAAAGCCTGAGGGGGTGCCATCAATAAATAATGCACTTTTATAAGGTGATTTCCCTACACTCCTGTGAGATATGCAGATACCAGGATACCCATTTTCAGTCTCAGAGAAAAGACTAGTCTAAAATGATCCAGCTACTAAGTATCAGAGAAGAGATTTGAAGCCTCGATTTGTCTCTGAGCCCAGAACTTGATGGTAATCGAAGAAGCATTTATTAAATCCTTCTTACGTGCCAGTCACAGTGCTAAACACTAGGGACTCAAAGAAAGGTTTTAAAAAAAAAAAGCTGCCCCAACCCACAAGAAGCTCACATTTCCATGGGGGGAGACAACATGCAAACAACTATGTAGAAAAAGAGAGGGGAAAAGAAGTGTAGAAGTTGTACTGCAATACAATAGCAATCTGCCCTGCTGCCTTTTGCCACAGCTTTAATTTTTAGCAGCTGTGTCACCCTGGGCAAATCATAACTTCTTTGGGCCTCAGTTTCTTGATCTGTAAAAGAGGGAGAATGATATTTGCATATGGGTTTATTGTGAGGAAAATACATTGTGAAATTTATAAATGTGAATTATTTTTCTTGCCTAATCTTGGAATTAATGTTTGTGAAAACTGTAGTGTTGGAATACTGAGATTTGGAATTTTTGTTAAAAATACTGGAAGCCAAAGGTTAAAGTGTAATCACAGAAATCACCAATTTCTAGTCGAAGGATGACTTTCAAATGAGAGAATGGTAGATGAAAGAAGACTCTACTGGTAAGATCTTACCTCCTTTAGAAAATCACTTAACATATTTAGGATGTAATAGTTTCTTCATCTGTAAAATCAGGATTACAATCCCTGTTGTGTCCCCTTCCTCAACTCCGGCTATTAATTTGGATGTATAACTCCATTCCTTATTCCCACCATCCTTTCCCCCAGTTGCTACTCACATCCTGCAAAATGGAGTTGGGGAAGTGAGTGGATCCACCACAGATCTATGTTATCTAATTTCAACTGAGCTCCCATTGCATCAAAACAATGCTTTTCCTCCTTCCTGATAGGTTCTTTAGTCCCCTGGTCACAGCCACTGTTCTAAGCCTTCTCTTCTCAAGGCTTCCACACCGTCCCTCTCCTGTCTCTCATATGAGGAGCTTCCCACACACTTTACTAAGAAAAATCAAGGCCATTTGTAAATGAGCTCCTTTTCTCATCTTACAACTCCCAGATATCATCCCATACTATCTCTTTGTGTATTCCACTCTCTGATAAAGAAAAGATCCTTCTCTACAAGATCTTCTAAACCGCTTAATCCTATTTCTTCTTTCTTATCTTCTCCAGATCTCTCTCTCTCTCTTTCTCCCTCCCCGGTTCCTTCTCTATCTACAAACATACTCATTGTTGCCATATCCTTAAAAGTTCTCACTAAATCCTACCATCCCCACTTGGAATCATTTTTTTATCTTTCTTCCCTTTCTCCACCAAACTCCTTGAAAAAGTTATCTACACTCATTGTCTCCAATTCCTTTCTTCTCACTCTCTTCAAAACCCTGCAGTCTGGCTTCTAGACTCATTCAACTAAAACTGCTCTCTCCAAATTTACCAATGATCTCAACTGATATCTGATTACCTCTTGTCAATCCTTACTCCTTTTTGACCTCTTCACAGCATTTGACACTGACCTCCTTCTCCTCCTGGACATTCCTCTTTAGGATTTTGTGGCTCTTGGTTCTTCTATTCCTATTTGTCTGATTGCCCCTTCCCAGTCTTTTTTCTGCTTCATCTTCATCCATACTACATCCACTAGCTGTGGTTGTCTGTCCCTGAAGACCTTTCTCTTCTCGCTCCTCTATGCTGTCTCACTTGGTGACCTCATGCACTTCCATGGATTCAACTATCTTGTCTATACCCATGATTCTCCTATCTCTATATCCAGCCTTAGTCTATCTTTGGATCTCTAGTCCCTTTTGCCTTTTCCATTAGAATATAAACTTGAGAGCAGGTACTGTTTCTCTTTGGTCTTCCTATCTTTAGTCTATCCCAGTGGCATATGGTCTGCACTTAATAAAAGCTTGTTGCTGGAGTCAGCATAGTCAACCATCATTTATTCATTAATTATTATGTGTCAGGCATTGTGGTAAGTACTGGGGATACAAAGAAAGGCAAAAACAACCTTGACCAAGTCAACTCTGGTAACAAATGGTCAAAGAGTTACAGAGATTTTGCAACTGCTGTTAACTCCAAAAATACCAAAGAGGTCACACAGGTTAAAAGCAAAAAGCTTTCTTTATTCCATTGGGGGAGAGAAATCAGATACATGTGTCAGGGACCTCCTCTAGTAGAAGACCCAAGGCAGTGGGACTAAACTTTGACTTATATATTTGTGACTAGACAAAGAATCAGTGTAGCGTAGCAACAATGGTGAGGCATAACAGCGACATTGAGGCAAAGTTGTCTACTGACAAAAAGTCTGTTCATAGCAGGGCTTCATGTCTAGGCTTGTTGGTGCTTGCCCAAGCTCAGGGACCATCAGTTCTGTGAATCAGTAGCAGTAGTGTTCATCCAGAGGGTGAGCACAAAGGACTATTGTTATGCCAAGCTCAGGGCACAACTCCCTTGCTGGGCCTTAGCTCTGGAAAACAGAGTATCTCCTAAAAGAGGGGAGGTTTAAAAAGAAAGGAGTAGTCTTGGATCCTGACAACCACAAGGAATTCACATTCTAATGGGGGGAGACAACATGCATATAACAATGTTCAGACAAGGTATATGTTTGGCAACTTAAAGAGTTGTGTAGTGCATTTAGAGGCTGTAACTTGTCCAAGGCCACACAGCCATATATTTCAGAGACTTCAGAGATGGGATGGTGACAGCAAGTTATTCTGACTGAGGTCTTCTATGCACTACCAATGTTACCTCTATACTGTCTAAATAACATAACATTCTTAAGTTAAGTTTCAATATTGCTATTACTGTGTATAATGTGCTCCTGGTTCTGCTCACTCTATTTTGCATCCTGCTCATCACTTATCATAGCACAACAGCAGTCAATCACAATTATGCACCACCACTTGTTTAGCCATTCCCCCGCTGATGGGCATCCTCTCAATTTCCAATTCTTTGACACCACAAAAAGAATTGTTATAAACATTTTTATGCACATTGCTCCTTTTCCTTTTTCTTTGGTCTCTTTGGGACACAGACTCAGTAGCGGTATTTCTGAATCAACAGATACTCACAGTTTTATAGTCCTTTGGGCATAATTCCAAATTGTTTTCCAGAATGGTTTGACTAATTCACAACTCCACCAACAATGCATGTGTCCCAATTTTTCCACATCCCCTCCAAAATTTGTCATTTCCCTTTTCTGTTATATTAACTAATCCGATAGGTGTGAAGTGGTACCTCAGAGTTGTTTTAATTTGCATTTCTCTAATCAATAGTGATTTAGAGCATTTTTTCATATGACCATAGATAATCAAGAGGAACTTGGTTCTTTTCTAGAGGCCCTATTTAAATTTTTTTTAGCTTTCCTATTCTTCCATTTAGCTACACTACCCGGAGGCTGTTTCTTCCCCTTTGCCTGTGGCATCCAGGGGTGGTACTCCCATCAGAATTGTTTGACTAAAGAAGGAAGCTTTAAGACTGATTCGTGATTGCATTTTGCATTTTAATAGGTCAATTCATAGTCATCTTTTACATTTTAGTATAGCTTCTTAAGGCGTGGCATTCCTTCCTGTTTGCTTTCTTGCATTTTGAAAGCCTGACATTGGACTTTTAACTTGAACATTCAGTTCCGTTCAGATTGTTATTTGACTAGCAGCAGCCATCTATGCTTTTGTTGACCTACTATCAGTGCATTTTAAAGGATGTTTGCTTACCAGCAAAAAGATCCTGTTGTATAATTCATTCTCTCTAGAAACTGATCAAAAGCTGGTGAAACTGACTGATAACATCATCCCAAGCTTGTAGGTACAACAAGTTTGTAGGTGTAGCAGAAAGAGTACTGAATTTGTAGCTGGAGAACTTGGATTCACACCCAGATCTGCTAACAGATTACTGTCTATGAGAACCTGAGTCATTCTGAGTCTAAGTTTTTCTTCTTTGTAAAATGACAAGTAACAACTAATCTTGGTTCTGGAGACTGAATAACAATCCTCCTAGCAGAAGAGAGGCAAGGTACTCAGTGGCAGAATTTTGGAGAAGCTCTCAATTATGGGCACTATATAAATTTGTTTTTGCTTAACTGACTTTTTTGGTTGTTTGTTAGTTTGTGTTTTGGTTATGAGAGAGGATTCAATTCAGGGTGGGGGACTAGGTAGATCTAGAAATGACTATCAGAAGTCAAACAAACAAAAAAACCAAGTAGGTGGTACTGTGGATATAGTGCTGGGCCTGGAGTCAGAAAGACCTGAGTTCAAATGTAGCCTCAGACACTTACTAGCTAAGTGACCCAAAGCAAGTCACTTAACCTCTTTCCATCTCAGTTTCCTCATCTGTAAAATGGAGAAACTTAGCTAGAATGATTATTGTAAGGATCAAATGAGATAATATTTGTAAAGAACTCATCACAGTACCTGGCATATAGTAGGTGCTCAATAAATGCTTGTTCCTTCCTATAACACTTAAAGTGCTATGAAAGTTATAAAGTGCTATGTGAGTTACTATTTGATTATGTACATTTTGGAGTGGGGAAAGTTACCAAGATCAAGTTCTCTTCCCTCTATAAATTCAAGACAATTGGAAGAAATCTCCAATTACATTTTAACAATAGATCCTCCTCATTCTGGGAGGGATACACAGAATGGGATGGAGGAGGTCCCTTTAAACACAATGGTTCTTGGATTCTACAGTTTAATCCATGACAATTTAGTAGAGGACCCATTGGCCTAGACCTCCTGGGAGTAATTCCCCTTTAGAATAGACAGATCATTTGTGTTTACTCTGAAGAAAAAAAAAGGTAAATGACTGTTAATGAGACTATTCCTATAGTGTTGCTACTAGACTTGAATATTTATCTAAGCTTAATGAGACAACTAAGGAAGAAGACAAAGATAAAGTACTTTAAGGGCACAGTTTAGTATGAAAACTCAGTTTGTTGCATAATACTCTTTCTTAAGGAAAACAAGAGCCTTCTATTAAGTCCACTCAATAAACCATAAGAAGGAGATAATTGAGAAGTAGAAGCCCTTACAAATATGGTAATGTCCCAATTATCCTGCACTCCAACATCTGGCACTCTCAAACATCAACTAACAGCCACAAATAATAACAGCAGCAGTAGCAGCAACAAAAAGCCTGTAAGTGCAAGCAACTGTGGAAACATATGAGGAGAGTTCGAGATTTTAAGATTACTGAATGTTCGTTTGACAAGCAAAGGAAAGGGATGCTCTCATTGGTTGGTGATGGCTGCCAAGCTAAGTCTCATGACCATCAAAACTTGGAAGTAGATGAGATGTGTCACACAGGGCCATTGGTGGCAGTAGGAGAGACATCATTAACTAGGACTAGGAGAGAAGGGAGGTGGGAGTGGCTTCAGACAGCTAACTGAATTTACAGAAAGCAGATGAGGAGTCTAGTAAATCCCATAAGACTAGGCCAAGGATGGAATAAAACAGGTAAGACTATAGATTTGGAAATAGACAGGATCTCAGAAGCCATGTAGTCCAACAACTTCATTCTAGAGTTGAGCAAGGCCCAAAGGGTTAAATGTCTTGTCCAAGCTTACAGAGATTTTAACAGGCAAGATATAAACCCAGTTACTGTGACTCCAAAGCCAGAACTCTTTCTACTGAATGATAGATTGGAATGGGTAGCATCCACACATTCAGTCGTCAGTCAACAAGTATTTATTAAGTACTTGCTATATGCTAGGCATTGTGCTAAATGCAGAAAAGGAAAAAAAAAACATCATCTCTGATGGGCTTTAGACTGTGGGAACCCCCTTGGACCCCAAAAGAATTTAGGTCCTATTTGGTTTCTTTTTCTTTGTTTGCTTTTTTGGCAGGGCAATTGGGATTAAGTGACTTACCCAAGATCACACAGCTAGTACATGTGTCTGAGGCCAGATTTGAACTCAGGTCCTCCTGACTCCAAGGCTGGTGCTCTACTCACTGCTCCACCTTGCTGCCCCAGGTTCTATTTGTTTGAGGAGGGAGTGATGAGGATACAGTCTCTGGGAAACCCCTTGAACCTGATGGGATACAGTCCCTGGGAGCCCCCTCAAGCTCTCCTAGAATCTTCCCATTAGATCTGGCCTTCCCCTAACGCCATAAGCCTTTCCTTATCACTAGGCCCAAATCTCTGCCTGGCCTAGCCCAGCTGCTTCCCACCCTTAATCCCACCAAAATCCTATTCTCTTGTTTCCTGGAGTCTTGACCTCTGGTAACCCCAGTCCCATCTGGATCTTCCTTGGACTCCTCCTCAAGACCCTCCCTAAACCCCTCCTCCCATCACCCCAGGACCACCCTAGATCCCTCCTACAATCTTTGTGTATATAAGTTTCATCTTGCCTCTGTGAAGGTGCTCAGATTCAATCTTGAATCTGGCCTGCTTGTGAAAACAAGGTCACAAAGGGTAAGATTTCTTAAGACAAACCCACTATGGTGAATCCTTAATAAATTTTGTCTTTTTCCTTGGCTGAGAAGTCTTGAGTCGAATTTTTTTTTCATCAGGACCCGGCATGTGGGTGTTTGGGGTCCCAAGCACCCCTAAAAACCTATGGTTCCCTACCATCATCGTTTTTCTTAAACCTCATCAATCTCTGCCCTAAAAGAGGGCACTTTGTAATGGAGTTTGCAATGTGCAAACAGATAGACACAAGATTTGCAGAGAGTAGAAAGAAGGTAATCAGAAAAGGCAAGGTATTAGAAGCTGGGGGTGGGGTGTCATGAAAATCCTCAGCTTTGAGCTGAGTCTCGAAGAAAGCCAGAGAAAGTGTAAGGTGGAAGTGAAAGATCAGAGAATTCTAGAGATGAGAGATAGCCAGGCACAGAGAGGGGAGATCTAAGGCTATACCTTTTACACCTCCTTTATACCACTACTCTCCCATTAGAATATAAGCTCCTCCAGTGCAGGGACTTTTATATTTTTATATTTCATATAATATATTTTATATATAATTTCCTTTTATATTTGTATCCTTAGAATTTATCATAGTGCTTGGTATAAAGTTTAATAAGTGCTTCTGCATTCATGTAATGATTAACATTTATAAAGCATAAGTTATTTTCCCCATTTTATAAATGAGGAAAAGCAAAAATAAAAAGATAATTATTATTTTCATTATTTTAATATGGACTTTAACCATAACCTATGACATGAAAAACCACTGTTGTCCTTCAACTACAAAAAGTAATGATTAACCTATGCAAAACCTACCCTCTCATAAAAATTATTAACCACTCCTTCATTGACCTATCAGATAGGTTAAATGACTTGGCCCAAGGTCATGCAACTAGTTAAATGTAGGAGTCAGTATTCATATCCAGGTCTCCAGATTCTAAAACTTTTGTCCACATTGTTGAGAAATGATGTGTCTGGTTTAACTGTATAAAGTTATCACAATCATTCAACGAGTATTCATTACATTGTAACTCCTCCTCTAAACTGCTTTCCCAACTCCCACTCACTTTGGATCTCCAAAAAGCAGTAGGCTAGTTCTATCTTTGGAATTCTTGGGATAACCCTCAAGGGTTAGGAATTTTCTGGTTCTATTGTTCAGGAGCTCCCATTGATTGTCAGTTTGCTAAATAGAGATAATTAGTGTTTTGAAAAGCTTATTGAGACAGTGTAGTAATAACAGAACCAAAACATCCCCCTACAGGTTTGTGACACACTCTTCCCAGGAACACTCAAAGTCCTTGGGGAGAATAGACTGAAACTTAGAGAGCACAAGAGGCAGAGGAGTAACTCAAAGCTCCTTTTCTCCTTTGGCGAAATCCTCATAAAGTTCCCTCTTTACAACTCACACACCCTAGGAGAGAAGTGAGATAGAGGTGGCTGTGTGCGAAGCTCACAGCTGTGTTCCAAGGGTTGGTGCCTTGTGGAGTCCTGGTATGTCTAGTTGGCCCTCAGATACTGACACAGATGTCACCTTTGCTATTCTGGAGATATTGCCACAAACTCCCAAGGGAATTCTAAATTTTCCAACTTTTCAAAGTTCACAAGATCATTCTGTAGTCAAGCTGGGTGGAGGACAAAGACCCACTTCCATCTCAATCCCCCCATCCCCCCACCAAGTGATTCCCTCCCAGGGACATGGCCGGAGGGCTCTATCACAAGACAAGCTGGTTATTAGAATACCATATTCTGAACTGCCTTGCTATTTTATCAAAGTCCCATAGGTCATGATGACTGCTTTACTTCAATCACCACTCACAAGACATTTCCTGTGTGACATCATCTGCTTTCATTCAATTCTACCTAGTTTATACCTTCATTGTTTGATTGATTCTCTCTCTCTCTCTCTCCATATATATATATATATATATATATATATATATATATACACACACACACATATACATATATGTATATACGTATAATACATATATACACTTATATGTACACATATACACACACATTGTTGTACCAGAAGCGAGCGAGACACACCACAGAGTATAAGTTTTAAGTGGAGAATTTATTAGCCGGTGGCCATCGGGGTATGGCACCACAAATCAATGGCAAATGTGTTGGGGTGATGGCTTGGCTTATATAGGATATGTGTGGGGTACAGAATGGGGGGGGACAGGAACAAAGGTTATCGTACTAGTGGGATAATCTCATTTACATTCCTTGGTGGAGTCACAGAGTCCCAGGGATATCTCCCAGGAAGGGTCTGTCAAGTTATCTCTCAGTGGGATGGTCCTATCTATTGACATTCCAGGGAGGAGCCACGGAGTCCCAGGGGGTTTGCTAAATACCAAAGATATCTGAGTCCATTCTTTCTGGGGGTGCTTGTCAGTAGCTAGGGGTTTCTCAGGGGTTCCTAATTTTCCTTGGATTACACATATGTACACATATATGTGAATTGTTCACACCCAGTATAGACCTTTGATTTATTCTATAACACAAAAAGGTATTCTTCCCTGATAAAAATATCAAGGTGAAGATCATCTTATTAGTTATATTAATTATAGCTGAGGGGTACAATATACTTATACAATGTAAAATGGAGAGTGGCATAATTCATCATTGGTCCTCTGAAATCTGGCTTGTCCTTGCTTTGATGATAGTTCCCAAGTCTTTCAAAAGTGCTTGTCTTTACAATACTGTTGTCATTATATAAATTGTTCCCCCTGCTCTGCTCATTTCACTTTGTGTTGGTTCATACAAGTCATTCCAGGTTGCTCTGAAGCCACCCTCTTTACTATTTCTTATAACACAATAGTATTTCACCACGTTTATATGTTATAATATGTTCAGCCACTTCTCAATTGACAGGCACTTCCCTCAGTTTCCAATTCTTTGCCAATGCAAACAGAGGTATTTTTGCACAGTTAGGGTTTGTTTTGCAAAGGATTAATTCCCATCTTAATGTTTCTCTCTTTTATTGTCTCCTCTTTACCTTTTTCCCTCCTATTCTCTTCTATTTCCCTGTTGAGTGAAATACATTTCTCTACCCAACTGTGTATTTTTTCCTCCTTTGACAGATTCAAATGTCACTTCTGCCTTCCACCCCTCCTTGATTGTGTAGACTTTTAATTACCCACTCTGATTATGTGAGATAATTTCCCCTAATCTCCATCTTTCTTTCTCCCCCAGTGTATTCCTCTTCCCCTTCCTTTCCATTCTTTTAAGATATTATGATTCCCAGACATTTTATGTAATTAAGACTCTTATTGTGACCCCAGATGATGACAGAGTACAAAGGAGACACGTATCATCTTTCCATATTAGAATATAAACACTTTGTCCTTGTTTACTCTATGATTATTTACTCATGTTTACCTTTTCATGTTTCTCTTTGCTCCTGTGATTCCATGCATGTCTGGTCTTTTCATCAGGAAAAGATGGATCATTGGATCATTGTATTGCTGAGAATAGCTAAGTCATTCACAATACTTCATTGAACAATATTGCTGTTACTGCGTGCAACATTTTGGTTCTGTTCATTTCACTATCGAGTAGGATAAGTGAAGATCTCTCGTAAAATCTGAGCCTCAGCCTTTCTGTAAATTGAGTGATATGAAGGCTCCTCAAGAGAGATAACCTTACTAAAGTAGCTTAGACCCTAGGCCCAAGTTTCTATGTACTAAAGTCACCTGACTTACAGGAATCTGAAACTTAGAGAAGCCTGAACCCCGGCCCCTCCCCCCGCCCCCAGCATGAGCCTCATCAAATAAGGATAAAAATGTTTTTGAGAGTTGGCATTGGCAAAAATGTACCTGGGGTAGTAGATTTCCACGTTTAGATTGCAAGCCTGAACTCCATCAATGAAAGTAAAAGGTGGTGGGGTGGGGATTGTTTGCATTAGGGTATAAAGCTAAGTTCTGCCCTCTGGGCACCACCTCTCCATACCCATTGTCTATCTGTTGGGAGACTGTGCTTTCCAGTGGGGTCATTATAAAATTCATTTCTACTTTCTACTTGAGAAGCCTCTGAATTTAATTTGGGGTGAAGTTGCTGTCCCACACACTATGCATCAGTTCATGTAAGTCTTTCCAGGTTTTTCTAAAATCATCCTGCTTGTCATTTCTTATAGCACAATAATATTCCATTAAAATCATATGTCACAGCTTTTTTTTTAAACCATTCTCCAATTGATGGGCATCCTCTCAATTTCCAATTCTTAGCTACCACAAAAAGAGGTGCTGTAAATATATTTATACAAATAGGTTCTTTTCCCTTTTTTTGGATGTCTTTGGGATATAGACCTGGCAGGGGTGGAACCTTGCTGCTGGCTTGCTATGGAAACAGGATCTCTCCTCTGGCAAGTTTTAAATTTAATTTATCTTGATGATTGTCAGATTATCTCATGTTCTTACCTAGGTAGGTGGATGGTACAGTGGACAGAATGCTGTGCCTACACTCAGAATTGAATTCAAATTCAGCCTTAGATACTTACTAATTGTATGATCCTGGGCAAGTCATTTAAATTCTGCCTCATTTTCCTCAATTGTAAAATGGGGGAGCACTTTCCATTTTGTGGCATCCATCTTCCATTTATGGAGAGGTAGGTGCCTTACTGTTTTATCTCTGCATCTCCTGTCTCGTCTCTTGTGATGTCATTGATCCTCTTTGAGAACAAAAGATGAACAACAACAACAAAATCCTGTGGGAAGAGTTGAAGCACCATTCTTTCAAGTTTCCAGCTTGGTCTCCTGCCTGGGGAGGGAAACTATCACCATTCCTTTTTTTCCGGGTTCTAGCCCCCTCACCTGAACTGCCCAAACTCTGAAATGCCACCATCCTTAGTTTATAATACAACTGACCTTGAAAATTTCTCTAAATTTTTCACTTAATGATTGACAAATGCTCATCTGATCATACCGTTCATATCCCAGTGATTCTGAAATCCTTTAGGTCATTATCCAAACTCCATTCCTTGACTTTTATCTTGCCACTGGACTTTAATGACTCTGGAGGAGAGAGTGAGGCTTTGCTAGACCTTGCCTCACTTAAATCCAATTCACAAGCAAGTGAAGATATATAACAACTCCCCACTACTCACTCCAACTAAAATCCCACCAAATGTTACCCACTTTCTTCCATTGTGCCCTGTGGAATGCCTGTTCCAGAGGCAGAAAACTTGTTTTCATCTTAAATCTTTTACTTTCTGATTCCTTCCATCTTTTGGCTCTCACTGAAACCTGCCTTTCTCCTGATGACACAGTCTCCCTGGCCACAGCACTGACTGGACTTTCATTCATTCTTCCCTGATTCATGGTTTGAAGTGGGGGAGTTTGAATACTCCTTGTTCCCTATTGCCATTTCCAGAGTCTCCCTTTACCAGCATTATTCAGTAATCTGTCCCCTTTTGGGTCCATATAATCCACATCTACCATCCAATCAAAATTCTGGTAGCTGTTTGCTACAGAGCTTCAGGACATTCTCCTTCCTTCCTCACTGAGTGTAGTATGTGATTCCCAGTCTTTCTCTTTTCCCACACTCTAGCCTCATACTAGGGGATTTCAACATATATACTGATACTCTTCAAATACCCTAATCTCTCTGTTCTTCATCTAACTTATTTTTCATAACCTACTCCTCCACCCCAGCTCAACACACAAAGATGTTCATACCCTTAATTTTGCCATCATATACAAATATGCAACTTAGATATTTGAGAACTCTGAAATCCCTTTATCTGATCACATTCTGTTAGCTTTCTACCTTGCTCTCTGCTTTTCTATACAAAACCCTGTTCTTCATCCACAGTTCTTTCCAAGCCATCACTCTTGCACTAGCCACACTGTCCTCCTTTCCCCATCCTGATTCCTTGGTGAACCAGCACAACTTTATACTACTCTCTTCTTAAGTTCCTTACCATATTGACAATTGTGCTCTGAGCCACAGTCTTGAATCATTCCCACCATCTATGGCTCTTGCTCTTGCAAAAAAATGCTGCTGAACAAAGGTGGAGAAAATCACACAATTATTCTAGTTGGGTCCACTAAAATTTGTTATATAACCTCAACTGGGTCCTTACTGCTGCTAGGCAATCCTTCCACACCTCTCTAATCAACTCACTCTCCCTCTCACCAGAGACTCTTCCAAATCTCTCATTCTTCCTCAAATCTCCCAAGGTTCTCCCTCCCTCCGCTCTCTTAGCTGAGAAGTTTGCCTTATACTTTGCGGAAAAAATTGAGGCCATTCTCAGAAAACTCCCCTTTCTCCCTATTTCCTCATCTCTTATCATCTCACATCACTCAGGTGCCTTCTGTCACTATGTCCTTCTTTATTCTTGTCTCTCTTGAAGGAGTCCTACTCCTTATCAATTGTATCAGTAAGGCAGTAATAACAATGTAGATGATAATTGTCTCCACAAAGAAGGTAGAAGAAGTATAACATTTATTCAAACACCAGAGAACCATATCCCATAACCAAATGTTCAGCCCCCACAGCCAGTTAACTCACTTCATCATAGCAGCAAGGAGCCCAAAACATGATATCACAACATGGAGCCTCGCCATCCCAAAACGTCTCTGACCCTCTGCTGGGGTCTTCCCCAAACACAAACTCACAGTACAGCTAAGTCACAGCCCGTTCAGTTCTAACTATCACAACGGCAGCCATTAGCAGCCATAACTGCGCTTTCTCTCAGCGTTTCCTGTGATATAACTTCCTTTTCCTCCCAGTAAGCTCCTCCCACCACATGTGTCTTAGGCTTCCTGTGATATAAGCAGGTCACATGGCCTATTAATGGGTGGGAAAGATCTTCAAATCTAAATTGCTACTACACCAATGCAAATCACTCTACCTGCAAAAAGTGATCCCATTCCATCCCAACTTCTTCTGTAAGTTCCCCCTCTATAATCTAATCTCTCTTTATCTCTTCAATCTCTCCCAGTCTAGTGACTACTTCCCTCCTGCCTATAAAAGTGACCATGCCTTTCCCATCTTCAAAAGAACCCTGTCTTGATTCTTCCACCCCTGATAACTATCATCCCATATCTCTTCTGCATTTTGTGGCTAAAGAACTCCAGAAGGCCATCTAGAAGAGGTACTTCCATTTCCTTTTCTCTCACTCTCTTTTTAACTCTTTCAGTTCAACTTTCTATCTTGCTTAAAGGAAACTATTCGCTTCAAAGTTACCAACGACCTCTTGTCAAATCCAAAGGCCTTTGTTCAATCCTCATCTTTCTTAATCTCCCTGCATCCTTTGATACTATCAATCACCCTTTTTTTCTTGTTGTAGATCTTTGGATATTCAGGAGATTACTCTCCTGGCTATCTCACCATTCCTCCTTTGTATCCTTTTCTGGATCTTGATTTAGATCATGGCCTTTAACTATGGATGCCCCACTGGGCTCTCTCCTGGGCCTTCCTCTCCCTCTGTACCATTTCACTTGGTTATCTTCTCAGCTCCTAGGGATTCAGTTATCATTCGTATGCTGATGATTCTCTAATCTACTTATATCTATCCCTGGTCTCTTTGCTGACCTCCAGTCTGGCATTTCTAATCGCCTATCAAACACCTAGAACTGGATATCCAGTAGACATCTTAAACTCAGCAAATCCAAACAGAGCTCACTATTTTTCCCCGGCCAAATCATTCCTTCTAATTTCCTGTTACCTCAGAGGACAATGCCATCCTTCCAGTCCCTCAGGGTTACAATCTGGGTGTCATCCTTGACTCTGCACTATCCCTTGGGTCCCATATCCAGTATGTTGTCAAAGCCTGTTGATTTCACCTTTGAACATCTTTTGAATATGTCCCCTTCTCTCTTCTGATACTGTTGCCATCCTGTTGCATGCTCTCATCTCCTCACCCCTGTACTATTACAAAGCCTGCTGATACATCTGCCTGCCTCAAGTCTCTCCCTACCCCAATCCAATCTTCCATTTAGTCACCAAAGTCATTTTCCCAAGGCATAGGTCTGACCGTGCTTTAGGAATGTGACACATTCTCTCCACCCTCCAACTTAATAAACTCCAGTGGCTCCCTATCACCTCCGGGATCAAAATCCTCTGATGTTCAAAGCCTTTTGTAGCTTGCCTCCTACCATTTCAATCTTCTTACATACCTTCTGCCCTCCTCTCTCATGTACCCTTCCATCTGATGAGGTTGGGGAGGGATTCAGGGAAAAGCCCCCAAGGAAAAGGAAGCATGTCCTGTAAGGATGGGAGAGAGATGGGAAGGGAGCCTTCTACGCGAAGGAAGGATCTTGGGCAAGTACAAGGGAGGGTCATCTGGAATGAATTCACAGACTCAAGTATTCTTTAAGTCTAGGTGGCAAGGGTTTATTGTAAAGCCAAAATAGCAGGCAAAGCTGCTTGGTGAACTTGTATTCCTTAAGGAACTTGCAACCTAACAGAAATGACGCTAAAGATTATATAGAAAGGTAGTAGATTATGTAGCAGATATGCTAATTAAGTGATAACTTACAACCTTGGTCACAGGTGTCATTCACTACTGGAAACCAGGGGAAGGGGTTTCTCAGGGATGCATTTTTGGTCTGGTCAAGATAGCTTTGAGAGTTGACGACTATAGCTTGACCTCTGGATTGAATATGATAACTTTGGGAATCCATACATGATAATTCTGTGCTTATAAGATAGTCCTCTTTTTACAAGGGAATTTCTTCAGAGGTCACCTTGTTCTTGTGATGATGATGATGATGAAAGACAATTTGTTTTACTGAAGCCCACTCATGAGTAATTGTGGGGGAAGGTAGTTTGTCTTACTGGGGCCCACTCATGAATTATTGCTAGGAACAGTATCCTTGGGCTGGGGAGAAAACTGTCAGGGATAGTGTTTTGAAGCTAGGGAGAAATGTGATCTTGGAACTGGGGTCCAAGCACCAAAACACGCCATCACATCCAGTGACACTGGCCTCCTTGCTAATCTATAAACAAGACACTCCATCTCTCAGCTCTGGGCTTTTCTCTGGCTATCCCCCCATACCTATAATGCTCTCCTTCCTCATCTCTGCCTCCTGGCTTCCTTTGTTTCCTTCAAGTCCCAGCTTAAACCTCATCTTCTACAGGATGCCTTTTCCAATGTCTCCTGATTCTAGTGCCTTCCCCTGTTGATTATTTCCTATTTATCTTCTATGTAGCTTATTTGTACATAGTTGTATGCATGCTATCTCCTCCATTAGATTTTGAGCTCTTTGAGGGCAAAGACTATCTTTTGCCTTTTTTAAAAGATATCTCCAGAGCTTACCATGGTACCTGGAATAGAGTAGGTACTTAATAAATGCTTCATGCTTGTGTCACTAAGTTACCAAGCTTGTCAAACAGGTACCTTATAAGTAGTGAAACTACAATGTGGATTAAAGATGCGCCACTCCTAGGTTATTTCAAATATTGGATTCTTCCATGGCCATCTTTGCTTCCATGCTCTTTTGGAGAGAAACTTAACTTCCTTAATTTCCCAAATCTACAAAGTAAAAGGAAATTAATATCTAAGTATTCCTATAGTAGATGTCTTAGAGATACCTACCTAGGGTGAACTTTCTAGTCTAACTTTCTCTCCTGGACCATGAAGGACATTCCCTTGTTGCTTTTGAGGCCCAGGAGAGCCTCTAGTCACTCCCTACTGATCTAATTTCTTCCAAAATTATTATTTTTCTCAGTCCTAGGTCAATTCGTACTGCCATAAATTTAAAGTTGGAAAAGATCTTAGAGGCCATCTAATCTACCCCCCTCAAGCTAACCAAAGCTAAGATGTTAAGTCACTTGCCCCAGGTCATGTAAGTAATAAGTTCCAAGGCCAAAAGTTAAATCCAGGCCCTCTGATTTCACAGCCAGTGCTCTTTTCATCATTGCCTGTCTTCAGTGCAGTTGGGCAGGGTGATTTAAATTACTCAGCATCTATGGTGGGGTGGGGAAGCCATGTGCTACCCCTTTGGAAGAGAAACATTATTCATCTACCTTTATCCTATATGTAGATATATATACATATATACATATTTTTTATTTAATGGTAGCCATCTCTAGGGTGGGGTGGGGAGGGAGGGAAAATATAAAAAGTGCACAGCAGAGAATAAAAGAAAATTTAGAAGGAAGCATAGAAAGCAGAGTAGCTTTGAAAATGATATGCAGTACTTAGTTTTTCTTCAATATTTTTTTCAGTATTTTTTTGGATCTCCTTTAGCAAGTCATTGACTTGTTTTTCATGGTTTTCTCGAATTACTCTCATTTCTCTTCCCAATTTTTCCTCTACTTCTCTAACTTGCTTTTCCAAATCCTTTTTGAGCTCTTCCATGGCCTGAGACCAGTTCACGTTTTTCTTGGAGCCTTTTGATGTAGGCTTTTTGACTTTGTTGACTTCTTCTGGCTGTATTTTTGGTCTTCTTTGTCACCAAAGAAAGATTCCAAAGTCTGAGACTGAATCTGAGTGTGTTTTTGTGGCCTGGCCATGTTCTCAGCCAACTTACTTGACCCTTGAGTTTTTCATCAGGGTATGACTGCTTATAGAGTAAAGAGTACTTTGTTCCAAGCTTGAGGAGATGCGAGGTTGATTTCAGAGCTATTTCTATACAGCCAGCTCTGCCACACCAGCACTCCTCCTTCCCCAAGAACCACCAACCCAGACCTGACGCAAATCTTAAGCAGGCTCTGCACTCCTGCTGGGATCTTCCACTTAATTCCTCCCACCTGGTGGGCCTGGGGCTGGAAGCAACTGCAGCTGTAGTTCTGTAGCTGCACCACCCCCACTTCTGCTGGAGTGGTGGCCGAACCTCAAACTCTTTTCACTCTGTCCCCTGCAGCTTTTTCCACTAACCTTCTCTGTTGTCTTTGGTATTTGTGGGTTGAGAAGTCTGGTAACTGCCACAGCTCACTGATTCAGGGCGCTAGGGCCTGTTCTGCCCAGCTACTGGTCTGATTGGTCCTGCCTCCACCCACACTGGGCTCCCCTCCCTCTGCTCCATGGGTGATGGACCTCATCCAGTGACATCCAGGCTGTCCTGGGCTGGATCCCTGCTTCCCTCTGCTATTTTGTGGGTTCTGCAGTTCTAGAATTTGTTCAGAGCCATTTTTTATAGGTTTTTGGAGGGACCTGGGGGGAAGCTCATGCTTTATTTTTATGTATTTAAGTTCAAAATGAATTTTTAAAAAGAAAAAAAGGCAATGAATTTCTAACGGTAGAATTTCAGGCACTGTGAATTGTTGGTGTCTTTTCCCATCCAGAAACTCTGAGGACGTGTGAGTGTGCCTGTTTGGTGGAGAGGGAAGGGAAAGAAATAACGTGTCCCTATATTTGCCCTAAGGTAATCTCTCTGCCTTTAGACTTAAAAGACTTTTGTTTATTTAAGCTGTCATTTATCCATTCATTCAACAAACATTGATTTTTTAGTTACTGTTTGTAGGGCACCATACTAGACCTGATAAAGGTAGTTTAAATAAGATACTTGTTCCTGCCCTCTTGCTTTAAAAAGCTACAAATTTTGCCTGAATAGAAAGGCGGACCTCTCAAGAGGAGTTGCTCCATTTAGTCTGACTCAGATCACTCAGGCCAGGCCAGGGCAGGTTGGCAAACTGGAGTCATGCCATTAAAAGGTTGAACATCTTAGAAAGATGACTGACCCTGCTCTCTCTTCTTAGAGTTTCCCACTGTTATTGACACAGTATGTACTACCCAGTCAGTGTCTGCTTCTCTGATCATAGATTCAACACCCTGATTGCTGGCCAGAGTCTCATTTGTTTCCTGCCAGGCTCTTTGCTCACCTTCCTTATCCCAGATTTGACCCATTTTGTTCTCTTTCTCAGCTTGGACACAATCAATGATTCCCTCCTCTTCCTGCCAAGTCCTGCAATTAACAGATATTGTTGCCTCAATGGGTTATATCAACTTGTTTTCTAGGAATTTCTTGTTATGTTATTAACAAATCCAGCCCCACCCATGGGAGCCTCATCAGCTAAGCTCATTTCAAGCGTATCCTCTTATATTCCAGTTTGTCTTTTTTGGGCCAAATCTTAGATTTCATGTGTGTAGGAAATCTTAGTGAGGAAAATCTCTTTACCAATGCAGATCAGCAACATGTAGTTTTAGAGAATTGCCTGGGCCACTGACAATTCATGTGTCAGAAGAAGGACTATAACACAGACCTTCCTGAATGAGAGGTATCTCTGCACTATGTCATGCTGAGAAAGAAATTGATAGGAGGATTTAGTGTTTGAAGCTCACAACAAGCAGAGTATATGAACATAGTCTGCTCCTAATTATTCAGGGGCTGCTTATTTCCACTGAAAATAAGTGATGGGGGGATGACAGAAGGGGCAATCTATTAGAGGAGATGAGATGGAATGAGGTCACTTGTGTTGGTAGACAGGTTAGCTTTGGGAAAGAGTGAGTTGGAGAAAAGAGAGAGTTCATGAAAAATGACCTCATTTTTTGGGGGTAAAATGTGAATTAAGGTTCTCAGGGAAGACATGGGAGGCTTGAGGAGTAATGAAAAAAATTCAGAAGAGCCCACTGCATAGAGTGGGTCAGTGAGTTGATAAGGGAGGTGTAAGTAGGATTGCCTAGCAGCAGTAATTTATATAATATAAATTTGTAGTGAACTCAGCCCAATGCATGAAATACATGTAATATGGAAAATTTATTTTGGGGCTTTTTACCCAAATAGGAATGTTTTTCTTTACTAAAGATGAGAGAACATGGGAGAAATGGATTGTTTCTCAATTGAAGGGTTTTCTTCTCAACATTGAAAATATGGGTAAATATTTATAGCCTTCAATCATTTGCAGAAAAATCCCCACGTAGGAGCATATTGACTATATCATGCTGAATGATACCTTTAATTACTCACGAAAAATGTTCAGAAGGTAGTGCGTATGCTGCCTATAGAAATCATTTAATTAATCCAGGAGGTGGTTTCATATTTACTTGTTTTTGTTTGTTCTTGCTGAAATGGAAAAATCTCTTGAGCACCAGCACAGTCAGTAGTCTTGATGCTATACAAACAAGAATAAATATCATTGCTAAAAACAAAACTGAGGGAAATTGCAACAATTTAAAAAACAGATTTTATGAAATCTTTTGTTTTCATATCATCTGACTTAGATCCATCCTATGTAACAAAAAAAAAATGTGAATGTATAAAGACCTTCTTCTATAGAATTATTTATCTAATACTTTGTCCTTCCTTTCTGTTTCAGAGGATGAGGTTTCTCTACTCCTTATCACACTCACCTACCACCTGTGTTGTTGATGCTAAAACACACACACACACACACACACACACACACACACACATACAGACATACACGGACCACTTCCTTTAACACTTTAAGTCTTTCAAGCTACTGTCGCCCGTTCTCTGTTTTACCACCAAATTTCTAGAAATAATTTATACTTGATGCTTTCACCTTAACTCTTTATAATCTTACCTCAGACTCTTCTTAATCCTCATCTTCCCTTTTTTTTAAGCATTTGACACTGTTGACCACCCCTTCCATTATACTTTTTCCTCCTGTAGTTTGGGTGACACCAAACACTCTTGATTTGCTTCATAGAATTCTAAAATCATAGATTTAGAATTAGAAGGGGTTTTGGAGATCATTCAATCCAATCC
This sequence comes from Trichosurus vulpecula, assembly GCF_011100635.1. NCBI lineage: Eukaryota > Metazoa > Chordata > Mammalia > Diprotodontia > Phalangeridae > Trichosurus > Trichosurus vulpecula. The sequence goes on from NC_050579.1 coordinate 72,565,930, forward strand.
CTTCATTATTTCAGATGACAAACCAAGGCCCAATATCATACAGATAGGAAGTGGCAAAGCTAGGATTTGAACCAAGGATTTAAGTCCAAATTTTCTTTCTCCTTTACTGGATCCTTTTCCTGGCCTCTTTGAGAACACAAGAGTCATATTTATACTAGGTGAGGACTTGAGTTCTACCATCACAGAAATGTAAGAGTTGGAAGACTTCAACTTTCATATCTAATCCATACCTGAAAAGGGAGCTCCACTTGAACATACCCAATAAATGTTCAACAAGCCTCTACTTGAAGACTTCCAAAGAGGAAGACAGGGAAGTCATGAAGCAGAGGTGAGAAGGAAGAGGATTCTAGGCATGGGGTGGGAAGGGTCAGTACAAAGTCATGAAGAAGGGAATTGGAGTGCCATGTGTGAGGAACAGCAAGTAGACCAGCATAGCTAGATCAGAGAGTACATAAAGGGGAATAACATATAAGGAGACTGGAAAGGTAGGAAGAGATTAGTTTATGAGGGACTGTGAATGCCAAGCAGAAGACTTTAATCCTACAAGTAATCAGGAGCCACTGCAGTTTTATTGATTAGTGAGAGGACATGGTCATTTTAGAAAAATCACCCTGGTAACTAAGTGAAAGACTGAGTAGAATGGGGAGAGACTTGAGGTAGAGAGACCAACTAGATGGCTAGTTCAGTTCTCCATAGGAGAGGTGAACATGGGTGATGGTTGTATGAGTGGAGAAAAGAGGGAGTAAAGGAGATATCCTTTTTCTTTTCTTTTTTTTCTTTAATTATTTCTAGTTTTCAACATTCACTTCCAAAAGATTTTGAGTTCCAAATTTTCTCCCCATCTCTCTCCTCTCCCCACCCCAAGATAGTGTGCATTCCGATCCCCTAGTCTGCCCTCCCTTCTATCCCCCCCATACCCCTTCTCTATCCCCTTCCCTTCTATTTTTCTGCAAGATAGATTTCTATACCCCATTGCCCATCTATCTTATTTCCCAGTTGCATGTAAAAACAATTTTTAACATTTGTTTTTAAAACTTTGAGTTCCACATTCTCTCCCTTCCTCCCTCCCCACCCACCTTCATAGAGAAGGCAGGCAATTCGATATGGGTTATACATGTGTAGCCATGCAAAACACTTCCATAACAGTCATGTTATGAAAGACTAACTATATTTACCTCCATCCTATCCTGCACCCCCCCCCATTTATTCTATTCTCTCCTTTGATCCTGTCCCTAAAGGAGATATTTTTCAACTAGAGTTTACTGACTAGGATGATAGCAGGTCAGAACTGTACTTACAGAAAATCACATTGGCAGTGTGTGGAGGATAATTTGGAGTGGGAAAAGACATAAAGCAGGGAGAACAATTAGGAGGCCTCCAGTACAACATCTTGACTGCTGCGAATTCTAACAGCAGGCATAATTTTGCTAAGATTACATACAAACAGTCAAGCTTCTGTTGTGTTAATAAAGGAACCATAAGTATGAGCCTGAGATTATTTTTAGAAAAAATTTTACTACTGCATATGATGAGATGGAACTAAAAAAACCTAATCAGTCTTGATCAACAAAATACTCATCCTGCTATTTAAAATGACTAACAATGTCACAGAAGGTATGGCTCTAATTGCACCATTTTGTAGAATCGTTATAGGGCTCAGTGCAGGGGAAGTGAATAAGGGCATGGTTCTGGCGAAGGAACTGAGGTTAAGGATAGTCAAGTTAATCTCAACCAATTGGAAGGGTTTCCCAAAGTATGGTTTCCCATACATGGAATGTGGAGAAATCTATCATACTTCTGTATCAATTTGAATGTCTGTACATCTAAACATTTTAGTATTTTCTATTCTAACAATAAATTGTAATGTTGGCCAATTAGAGCATACATTCAAAATAAATTAGGACCAGATAAATGAATGAATGAATGGATTCATTCCTTCACAAATTTAATGATCATTAATTGATTTCCTGTTATGTGTGCATTTCTATGCTAGGTATTGAGGAAGATACATAGATAACTAAGTTCTATCCTTGACTTTCAGGAAGCCACCCTAACATAGTGGGGTATAAAAACCACTATGCCATTTGTGTAGTATAACTTTCTTTAAAATAGCAATGTGATTTGAAGCATTATTCTCTAGCTTTCTTAGGGAATTGATTTTAAAATAAAGAATAATATGAATCTGGATAAATAAAAACCTTTAAAGGCCCTTACTCTTCAAATGAAAGTCTTTAACTGTCATGAAAATGAAGCTTACTTAAAAGAAAAGTCTATGACCTTACCACTGTTGTCAAAGATACTTCCACCCTAACCACCTTTCTGGACCTATGCCTAGACCATTCCATCTAGCAGTTCTGTGATAAATTCAGACATATCACCCTAGGTCCTTCACTGACTCCAGCTTCCTTCTTTCAGAAATACTCTCTCTTTCTACTTTTGGTGATAAGTACCTACCTGTAATTTTCTTCTAGAATTTTACTATTCAACTTCAATGAGGGCTTCAGGAAGTGCTAAAACATGTGGGTTTAAGGATTTCAATGCATAGTTCCTGCTCCTGAAATTGTCCCTTGGCTCAGGTACCAATTAGGGTTTTTTTGGGGGGGCAGGGCAATTGGGGTTAAGTGACTTGCCCAAGATCACCCAGCTAGTACATGTGTCAAGTGTCTGAGGTCGGATTTGAACTCAGGTCCTCCTGACTCCAGGGTCAGTGCTTTACTCACTGTGCCACCTAGCTGCCCTCAGGTACCAGTTATATGCAGTGTCAGTGAAGGCCCATAGTACTGATAGAATCCTAATAAAGCTGCCCCCAGCCCCAATATTCTAACTTCCTTATAGGCCTCACTGAACAGCAGGCCCACTGCTCCTACCTACCCACTCACCTCCCCCACCCCCCACTCAACATTCTCGCTTCTTCATATATGCCTCACTGCTCACTGGAACAACAGGTTTGTCTATGAACTCATGGTGGGCTTTCCCAGGCCTCATCAGGGGAGGGTTACACATTCAGCTCATTTCCCAGCACCTGAAGAAACCCACAGAGGTGTGAGAAGTGGCTGAGTGGGTGGTGACAGCAAAGAGAGAGCTCCTACCAGCGTTCTTGCTGAGGGTGCCATGAGTTTGGCGTTTGCTCCTGGATAAGCCTGGCTGCAGTCCTAGGTGAGCTGTCCAGCCTCCTACTCAAAAATACCTAATTGCAGCTGTCCCTGCCTCTCCCAACCCACATAATTATCTGGTCTTTGTCCTCTTCTGGCCTCTACAATGTTGGTCACTTCACCCAAAGTTAGGTTAGTTTCATAGGCACAGAGGGGTGGGCTGGTAAATATTTAACAACTGGATGTCTGGGAAAAAGTGTGCGCAAGGCAAGACACACTTTTAAATTTAAAGAGTACTATTAACATCTGCATCACTTTCTTAAATCTAGACAATCAGCAAAGCAATAAATCAAGCCCTGATATGTAGCATTTGCTACAAATGCTTAAATGCTCACAATGAAAATTTAGCAATCGGTTCTTGGACTTTCCCAGGCCTCATGGAATCACAGCCTGTGTCAGTAGGCAAAATGGCCTTTGTTTTCTTTGAGTGACTCAGTTTACCTCATTGAGCCTTGCTGGGTGCTGGGCCTGCTGCTTCTCTTCTGGGGCAGGAAGCCCAGAGACCCATGCCTGGGAGCAGGGAACTTCCTGTGTGAGGATTCATGGGGCTGGCTGAGGGGAGGTGTTAACCTAGTCTACATGGACCTGAACCTCTTAGGGTCCTAGGGGGAGGGGCCAACTCAAGAACCAATGGGCCCTGGTCATTCAGGCAGCACTTGATGATGTCAAAAACTCTATAAGAGGAGAGAAGACAGCTTGAAGAGCCCTTTTTCTTTCCATTGGAGCCAGAGATGCCTACAGCTGAAGCTGAAGCAGGAGCTGCCGGTAGCAGAGCTGACCCATGTGTGGACTGAGGAGTGCAGAGCAAGGACTTGAGGCCAGTGGGTAATTTTCTTACCATAGAGGGGAATCATGTATATGATTTTGCTTTATACCGTCATGCTTCTCTGTGGCCTCCTGGTTACTCTTGTGAGGTGGACTTATTGGGCCTGGAAGCTTTTGATCAAAATATCAAAATGGGGACACCGGTTCATGGGTCTGTTACTGTGGAGCTTAAATACATGCTTTAATTCTTCTGCCTTCTACCTAGAGAATTCCTTATATCCTGTGGTTCCGAACCTTTCAGGCATATATATGATTCTCTTTGAAATCATAAATTCTGCCTTCATAATACACAGCCACAGCAGAGAGGGGTGAGGTTTACTTGGCCAGCTCATTTTTCAGCACCTGAAGAAAGAAAATGTGGCCTTTTCATATGCACCCTTTTGCTGTTCAGAACTTTTGATTTCTGTATTAGCATTCAATTAATTCAACACATATCCTTTGTTTTGTCCCAAATGTGTGCTGTATTCGGTTTGCCCTTCATGTCCATCCCTAGACTGAGTCTGGCTGAAAGTCTAACCATCCTTAAGCCTTCCTCTTTATCTGAGCTTGATTATTAAGTTTCCCTCTGGATATAAAACTGGGCTGTGTGCTTTAGCAGACAGATTGATAGAGCAGACATTCCGTTGTCCTGGTATATCCAGGTAAAATAAAGACAAAAGAGAAAATGACTCAAAAAGAGTCTAAAATCCATTCCACAAGCAGTGGGCAATTCCTAAGAGCTAAAAATAATAGTAGATAATATTTACATAGCATTTTAAGGAATGCAGAGTGACTTACATATGATTTCATTTGTGTCCCAGAACAATTTACCTATGAGGTAAATACTATCATCCCCACTTCACAGGTGAGGGACAGAGAGACAAGTTAAATGATCTCCTCCATAGGACACAATGAAGAAGTGTCTGAGGAGGGATTCAAACTCAGGTTCCCCAGTCTCAAAGTCCTGTGTTCTATCTTATTACACCCCAACTGTCTAGATGATTTGTACTGTATGATATGTGTTTGTATGATGGCAAGAGAAAGGTGAAATCACATTACTTTCCCGTTAAATGTAATGCATTTTATTTTGGTATATAATCTTTTGTTTAGGCCCTTTCCGTCCACATTAAGATATATTTGGCCCAGACTATTTATTGACAGAACAGCAACTCTCTCACTGGGCTACTGACAATGAGCAAAATAAAACAAGGTTAATACACTTCTCTGGAAGTCAATTTTCTCATCTACCAAATGAGGAATTTAGACACTATATCTAAGGTCCCTTTTCATCTCTAATATTGTATGACTCAATTAATTTTAACCCAGAAAAGATGGTTTTTAACTTTTGAAAATTAAAAAAAAGTTAACTTAAAAACCTTCCCCTTCTCAGTACATCACGTTGGCTCCATTTGATCTTCTGGACACAAAATTCCAGATTTCTTTCTTGTGACTTTATCTTATATAACAGGGCTAATTTGAAAATACATATATATGTTCCCATATCCTCAGCTCTAATCAAGCAAGTCTGACTAGACTGTGAGCTCCTTGAGGGCAGGGACTGTCTTTTTACTTACTTATTATATTCCCAGCACTTGGCACTGTCCCCAACATATGGTAGGTGCTTAATAAATGTTTGTTGGATTAGATTAGAAACGTTGCACTTATCATTCCCTTAAAATCTACCTCCTATAAATCTTTTTAGGAGATGTCTTCTTGGGTAAAGCTTTCCTTCTCTCATCCATGGAGATATTAGTCAGTCAATCAGCAAGCTTTTATCGAGGAAGGAAATAAACATTTATTGAGCACTTACCGTGTGCCAGGCCCTGCATTAAAGCTTTGCAAATATAATCTCATTTGAACCTCACAACAACTCTGAGAAGGTAGGTGCTATTATTGTCCCTTTTTTACGGTTGAGGAAACTGAAGCAAAAAAAGGTTAAGTGACTTCTCCAAGGTCATAGAGCAGTCCTCCTACCTGCCTTAAGCACTTACTAGAATTTGTGGCAGTCATTGTACTAGGCTCTGAGGATTAAAAAGACAAAAATGAAACAATTTTAGCCCTTAGGAAACTGAAATTCTATCGGGGGAACAACAGGTACACATGTGAGAATATAGACAATAACTTATAAATTAATACAAGGTCATTTCAGGGGGAGACATGAAGCCTTTGTCAACAAAGGCTTCAAGTACAAGGCAGCTCTTGAAGAACCTTTAAAGGGAACTAGAGATTCTAAAAAAGCAGAGAGAAGAAGGGAGTGCATTCTAGGCTTGAGGACAGTCTGTACAAAGGCAAAGAAATGAGAGGTAGAATTTCTTGTGTGAGTCACAGCAAGTCCGATTTGGCTGGACCAAGAAGTGTGTGAAGGGGAACAATACAATAAGCCTGGAAATGTAGGTTGGAGCCAGGTTGAAGAATTTTTAATTTGATCCTAGCTATAATAAGGAGTCATGGTAGTTTATTGAGCAAGGGATTATGTGGTCAGTCAGACCTGTGCTTGGGAACATCATTTTAGCAGCTATGTGGAGCTGGATGGATTAGAGATGGGAGAGACTTGAGGCGGAAAGGCCAAGCAGGAAGCTATTATAAAAAATAATCCAGGCAAAGGATGATTATGGTGGTAGTTATGTGAGAAGAGAGAAGGGATGCAAGAGATGTGGAAGTGTGAGCCATAAGACTTGGCAATTGACTGGAGAAGTGGTGATGGGGTGATGGGACCTGGACCCCAAAAAGGAAAAGACCGTGTGTCTTTGAAAGCAACCCAGTCCCTGAACTTTCCCAAACATTTCAGCAGCCCAGATCACTGGTGCCTCTGCCCAAGGCATCTGACCCCCCTAGATCACTTAATCAGCTTAATTGATAGTCCTTTCACTGTTGCTCTGGGTCCACCCCAGACTACTTAATATTCTTTTCACCTTTGCACTTGGCCCACCCCAGACTACTTACCACGCTTTGATCTCATCCAGATCTTTTTGCTGTCCCTTTTTGTATACATAAGCATCAGTCTCACCCCCATTAAGTTGCAGGTTCACTAGGAACCCTCTCTGCTTCTATTGGCATTTCGATATGTTTCCCCATCACAAGAACAAGCTGACCTCTGAAGAAATTCTTTTGTAAAAACAGGACTATCTTGTAACCACAGAGTTATCCTGTATTGATTCCCAAAGTTATCATATTCAATCCAGAGGTCAAGCTATGGACATCAACTCTCAAAACTATCTCGCTACAGACGTAACAGACCAAAAATACGCCCCTGAGAAACCCCTTCCCCTGGTTTCCAGTAGTGAATGAGGCCTGTGACCAAGATCGTAAGTTGTCACCTAATTAGCATATCTGCCAGATAATCCACTATTTTTCCTATATAAGCTTTAGCATCATTCCTGTTAGGTTGCAGGTTCCTGAAGAACTCTTGCTCGCTAAAAAGAATAACAATAAACCTTTGCCACCTTGACTTAATGAATGCTTGAGTCCGTGAATTCATTCCAGACAACCCTCTCCTATACTTCAGTCCTTGAGGGATCCCTGAGCCTCTGAAACCCTCCTCAAACCTCATCACAACCTTTCCAGTGTTCTTTCACCTTACATCCCCTAAATGTACTTTGCCATCCAGTGACACTGGCATCCTTGGTGTTCTTAGCACAAGACACCACCCAACTCTGGGCATTTTTGCTGGCTGTCTCCTAATGACAAGAATGACCTTCTTCCTCGTCTCTGCCTCCTGACTTTCAAGTCCCAGTTAAAATCCCACCTCTACAGAAAGCCTTTCCCAGTCCCCCTCAATTCCAATGTCTTCCCTCTGTTGATAAATTTCCATTTATCTTGTATGTTACTTGTCAGAACAATTTTCTTGTTTTCTCTTGCATTAGAGACTGTGAGCTCCTGGAGAGCAGGGACTGTCTTTTGACTTTCTTTGTATGCCTTGCACCTAGCACAGTGCCTGGCAAATAGTAGGTGCTTAATAAATATTTATTCACTCATTCATAAGGAGAAAAATACCTCAATTCATTGATTTATAGTGGTAGCATTCATTCGCTTGTTCATGTCATAGACTTTTATTAAGTGCCTACTGTGTACAGGATAGTGTGTTTGGTGCAAAGGCTCACAAAGTACCACTGGGAACTTGGCTTAGTGGAAAGAACACTGGGCCTGGAGTTAGGAAGGCTTACTGGCTATGTGGACCTGGCTAAGTGACTCAGCCTCTCTAATCTGCCATTTACTGATCTGAAAATGGGAATGGGAACAATACTTACAGGGCTATTAGGTGGAAAGTGCTTTGTAAACATCAAAGCACCATATACATGTAAGCTCTTGCCATTACATGTGACTAATTCCTACTCTTTAGTATCCCTTCAGAGCTATTCTGTGGCATCCTGCCATCTAGAGCAGATTCAGTGAGTTAGAGTGAGGAAGAGGGAAGGAGGTGTTAGCTATGACCACACCTGTTGTTGTGTGTGGTTTGAAAGTGTCCTAGAGAAAGGAGTCTTGGGAGTTCAGGATATTGAAGAACTGGGAGGTCAAGGTGTTTGAAAGGGGTGTGGACTGGGGTGGAGAAGATTGTAAGTCAGGCACTGACTATATTGAGGAAGAAGAGTCACCTGCTCCATAGTTGGCAGTAACAAGCATATGGATAGGATGGAAAGAGTGTTACTGTCGTTCAGCAACCTTCTTCCCTCTGATCTATTTCCCTTTCTTCCTCTCTTCTACATTTTCCTTCCCCCATAAGTTTTATCCTTCCCTTTGTTAATAAAGATGCAACAACACCATAATTTACCATCACTCTTACAATGTTATCACATACTGCCTTGAACTGTACTCTATCGTGTAAGCAATAGGAACTGGTTGCTCAAAGAGACTGTGGAATCCTTTTCCATGGAAATCTTTAAAGATGAAAGATAGCAGGGCGGCTTTAATTGAGGCCTATTTTGAGGCAAGAAGGTACGAAATAGACTGGTCCTGTGATTGCATGTATAGGTGGAACTCCCTATTTGAAGTTTGAAGAAATGCCTATCTGTGCAGGTAGCCACAATCTCTTCAGATTGTAACCTTAGAGAGCGGCGTCGAGCACTTAGAAGTTGAGTGACCTGTCCAAGTACATACAAGCCATTATGTGTCAGACACGTGACTTAAATCCAGGCCTTCTTGGTTTCATAGTGGGCTCTCCTTCAGAACACCATGTGGTATCTAGACATAATGAATTATGGAAGTCACCAGGCCTGGAGTTAGGAAGACCTGAGTTCAAATACAACCTCAGATACTTATTAGCTGTGTGACCCTGGGCAAGTCACTTCACTCTGTTTGCCTCAGTTTCCTCATTTGTAAAATGAACTGGAGAAGGAAATGGCAAGCCACTCCAGTATCTCTGCCAAGAAAACCACAGATGGGGTCATGAAGAGTCAGATATGACCGAAACCCAACAACAACAACAACAAGAACAACATACCCTATGGATCTTCGAACTATTGATTTCCTTCTGATCATCACTGGGCCCATCTTTGAAGCATCATCACTACCAGACTCATACCTGGAACCTTTCCAGTAGAGTAGAACCTTCCAGAGCTTACTCTTTGCTTTACTTACTTTTCCTTTACTAACTTACTCTCAAGAGCCCAGAGTCACATTTTCACTCTGATGAGGAATCAGAGTAGGACTTTACAGATGTTCCCTGAGGACCAGCATAGTTATCAGATTGTTCACAGGATGATGAATTCTTTGGCCACAGCAACTGTTAAAGTTATAGAGAATTTGTAATCTGGGGGGAAGGAGCAACTCTCCTCAATTAAATTGCAGACTATTAAAGTAAATAATCTTTCCAATAATCTTATCATCATTTTTCACTATTCATTAATATAGATGTCATAGGATTGCTATAAGGATTAAAAAGATATATGACAAGGGCATTGAAATGAGTAGATTTTCTAAATTGCCTACTAAGGAGTGAGGAATGAAGGGCAGGGATGTAGGGAACTTAACTCTATGACAATCCAGCAAGAGGAGGAGGGAGGTGGCAATGCCTGGTAAGAAATGGGTTTACTGGGGCAGCTAGGTGGAACAGTGAGTAGAGCACCAGCCCTGGAGTCAGGGGATCTGAGTTCAAGTCCAGCCTCAGACACTTGACACGTACTAGCTGTGTGACCTTGGGCAAGTCACTTAACCCCAATTGCCCTGCCTTCCTCCCTGCAAAAAAAAAAAAAAAAAGAAATGGGTTTATTACCATTGCATACATGCATCCCGGAGGGCAGAGGGTGGGGCACTTTATATCTATATCTTTGTACAAATGGGTTCTTTTCAATTTTCTTTGATTACTTTAGGATATGAACCTAGCTGGATCAAATACATAGTTTAGTGATTTTAGGGGTCTGTCACCTAGAAGAGCTGGACAAATTCGCAGCTCTATCAGAAACACTTTATTTTCCTAAACATTTAATCTTAAATTGTTAGTCTGTGATAAAGCTTGTTGGCCCATAAAAATCAAATTGAGGTTGAGAAGGGTAGAATAAGATAAGAAAAAAGAATATATATGTGTATACATACTTATACATATATATGCATATACCCTACATATACACACATACATACACATGCAATGTTTTACTGTTGTTCAATCGAGATAAACTGGAGTCAGAGGCATAGGAATAGAGATGGGGCTTCAGGCATCCCTAGACTTATTTTCTGCTTCCCTTTTGCCCCTGAATGCCATCTAGGATGGGATTGTCTACAGATCAGCCAACCTGCCACTGTGGGTAAAAGGAGGGGTCCTAATAACAGGCCCTTATTACCTGTTCCTAGGCTGTCCAGTTCTAACTATTCAACCCACTGCTTGTCTTACTGAAAATCAAACTTCCCAATCACTTTGAGAGTCTTAGTATTGGTGGATTCAAGGGCCTTTATGGACTTTAAGGCCTCAATTTTTATTATAATTCAGCTTCTTCTCACATTTAGGATACCGAGTCAAAATAATATTTATGAACAATCTACAAACTGTGTGATTCTTAGTACCTTTTGCCCACTTTTTTTTGGCAGTCTGGAGCCTTTACTGCATAACTTAAAAACTTAAAAAAGGAGACTCAAAATACCAAATTTTTGCTGTAATGATAGGTAGGCATATTCAAAGACATCAGCTCTCATGATTTTTATCTTTAACTTTATAATGAGCTAACCCAAATTAAACAAAACAGATTAAGTTTTCTTCACCTAGAGAAAGATGTTATTCACCAAGACTTAAATTCTTTAATAATGTCATTGTAATTAACTGATGAATCCAATTCTTGTTTAAGGTATAAAATCACGAGTAAGTTAAAATGTTGATGAATCATTATCCCCTTTTGATTTTCATGTGGGCATTTCTCTATCTCTATAGCCCTAGGCCCCTGGCTCCCTACCTTCACCAGATCCCCCTTTCTGCCTCCTGCTAGACCAACCTATCACGTTGGCCACCTATGAATCTATGTTTTGGAGATCTAGCTGTGTGTTTGGAGATACACCAGGCTTCCTGCCCCCATTCTTAGCTAGATAGCTCATTTTGCCTACAAAGTTCTCTTGCCCCACTCTCTGTTCCCAGATCCATTTCCATCAGTGCTCCTCTACTGTTCTTCCCACAGAGTCCCAGCAAGTCTGCCTAGTTGCCCCTCTGCTCCCCTATTCATGATTTTTCTAGAATAATAATCAGAGGGGAAGAAGAGTATGGTGGCAATGCAGTTCTATAGTAGTAGAGACTCCCGCTGCAAGCCACCTTAGCTTTTTTTCTACATTTCTACAACTTCTAAATTAGACAATATAGTGCTTATTATATAATACAACAATTCATAGTTAAAACTAAAAGAGTATGTAATGCAATTAAATTAAAATACAAAGTCATTTTTTTTCTCGAGATCTTGAGTACATTCTGTATACATGCCTATGATGGTAGGGGAGAAATTAAATCTGATCTGAAGGTGGTAAATGAAAAAGAGCCTTCCAAACTTGGAGTGCCCTCTTTAGAACTCCTGTGGCATTTTTTGCTTCTTATAGTACTGCCCTGTTCCCAATGGCTGAGAGTCCAACTGGCATGCCTGGCAAAGCCAATCTCTGTGTATATGCTGAGGAGTTTGCTATAGGGTAGAGGTATATGTCTTGTCAATATGAGGACACAAGTAAAAACCCTTAGAGAAGACCCACTGTCCCTATGAGAAAGAAAGGGTAGCTTAACCATCTGGCACACAGAAAGTCCATCAAGAAGAGACAGTTACCGTGGAGGAAAGATTATGCAAAACCTCATGTCACAGTCCTTGACCTTTGAAAGGCACCAGCATAGACAGGCACACTTTTAGGGCAGGAGGCTTGCTCAGAGAGAGTGTCCTTAGCGGAGAAGCATGCACTGAACTGGGACATTTTTTTGCCAATATCACTGCCACTGCCCCTCACCCCAATGTGGATGTATTAGTTCCCAAGAAGGACACAAAAGAACTGGAAAATTGAGGGCACAGATGTCACAACTCCTTTGGTATTGTTCCCAAAAGGAGGACAACAAAAAGAGCACAGTTCATGGTAAACACTTGATAAGATGAATGGATGAATGTAGACCTGTGCTCAGTAGTTAGTTGTACAACTATGTGACCTTAATCAGGTTGCTTCAGCTCCCTGAGACTCAGTTTACTTATCTGTAATATGAGAGGACTGGAATTAATGTTCTCTCAGGTGCCTTTCGGTTCTAACATTCTTTGTGGGCCAGAAAAAAAAAGAAACATAACCTTGACCATCGTTTTGATAGAATGATTCCCTGACATTTTTATTTTCCTTTATCTGGGCCTGATGGTCCCTGCTATTTGTGTCCCGTTCAGTTAATAGGCAGCAATTGCGAAACCACACATTAACATATAGAAATGTCACACCAATGAAAATGGTAATTGGAGGAAAATGAAGTGACATTTAAGCAGAGATATTTATGTCAGTGCAAATGAATGAATGAGGTGAAAAGGGACTGAATTACACTTGATTCCAGAGCCAGATTATCTAGGAGTTGTGCTATTGGATATACCTCCTTCCTGGGGTCCTTCCTCTAACACCTTTAAAACACCCCTTTTAGAGGAAGTAAAGTGATCACCCTGGATCCCCTCATGGATCCACTCACCAGTGGGGTGGATGACCAACCATGGAAAACTAAGGCTGCAGTTCTCCCAAGAGCACTTGGGGAAATGACATGGATGTTCAGGTAACATGTTTCTTTTCTTTTTTTTTTTTTTTGGAGGGGGGAAGGTAAGGCAATTGGGGTTAAGTGACTTGCCCAAGGTCACACAGCTAGTAACTGTGTCAAGTGTCTGAGGCTGCATTTGAACTCAGGTCCTCCTGACTCTAGGGCCAGGGCTCTATTCACTGCCCCACCTAGCTGCCCCCAGCATGTTGTTTCTTCAACTTCACCCTTCTGGTCATTTTAAATCTTAGGGATAGGAATTGGACTTCATTGGTATAGGGAACTCCCAGGTGAGAAAACTCCATCCACTTGTACAGGCAGGCACCTTCTTTTCAACTAATAGTCTTAGAGAATTGCCTAGAAGAGGGATGGGGAACCTATGGCCTTGAGGCCACATGTGGCCTTCTATGTCCTTGGGTGCACATAGTAAATTATATATCTTTTTGACTGAGTTCAAGCTTTACCAAACAAATCCTTTTATTAGGGGGATTTGTTCTGTGAAGTTTGGATTCAGTCAAAGGGCTGCACTTGAGGACCTAGAGGGCTACATGGTAACCTTGAGGCCACAGGTTCACAACCCTTAGCCTAGAACGTTACTAGATTAAGTGACTTACCTAGGTAGACCACCTCTGGCTTCCTTCACCCTGGCCCCACTGAGGTTGATGAGCATAAAAGTAATTCAAATACTGCCTGTTTTTGAACTTTGGACAAACAATTTTCACTCGCTTAATTGTTTTCTGAACATTCTGAACAATATACCCCTTATTTGTCAGCATTACTTGAAAAGGAATAGAAACAACTTTGTTTCATTCATTTTCAACAGGTTTGTATCACGGCTTTTGCCCATCAACCATCTTAATGAAATTCTGGTGGCAATCAGACTAGATTTGATGGCTCACTCAAGCAGGGGTTAACTAGCAGCACTCATTAGCCTATATATCTTTTGTTGGCTTTTCATTGGTGTTAAAAAGCAAGTAATTATTGAAAGTGTCGCATCGTTCTGATCTGGTTTGTGGTCTTCCTTCTGTTCAATTCTGGACCCAGCTCATAGCTCTTTTCTGATGTGCTTAGCACAGTGCCTGGCACATAGTAGATGATATATAAATGCTTAACCCCTTCCATTCTGGATTCAGAGTACATATTGAAACTTTTTTTTTTACATAGCCAACGGAGGAATTTGTTTTGTTTGACTATACGTGTTTGTAATAAGGGTTTTGTTTTTCTTTTTCATTGGGGGTGTGGAGAGGTGAGAGGGAGAAAAGAAAGATTTATTTGATTGAAAAAAAATTTTGTTTGTTGTTTTTCTTTTGAGGGGGGAGGGCCAGGTAATTGGGGTTAAGTGACTTGCCCAAGGTCACACAGCTAGTAAGTGTCAAGTATCTGAGGCTGGATTCAAACTCAAGTCCTCCTGACTCCAAGGTTGGTGCTCTATTCACTGCACCACCTAGCTGCCCCCAAAAAATTTTATTAAAAAAATTAAAAGCTAAAAAAAAAAAGCAAAGAATCCTCCTTTAAAATAAAACTGATATTTTCCCTACTATAAATTCTTTATCTTCAATTTAATAAATAGAATGTTCTCAGATTTTACTCTTTTACCAAGTAGCCAGGAAGAGTTCACAGTTCATATTTACAAAGTACATGGAGGGGAGTAAGTGCAAGGAATAAAAAGGTAAGAAAAGGTCGGTTTATGAAGGGCTTAAAAAAACAAACAGAAGATTTTATATTTGAACATGGACGTAATAAGGAATCACTGGAATTGACTGAATTGGGGTATTGTATGGTCATGCCTGAGCTTTTGGAATACCATTACAGTCAGTAGACTAAGACAGTGCTACTCTCAAGAACTTCACATTTAGTGGAACATGTATGCTTGATAAAAATAAGATATTGAAACTTTCTTTCAATCAGTTAACAAGCATTTATAAGCAGTTGCCATGTGCCAGTTTCCAAAGTAGCTGAAGAAGGAAAAAGAAGGACTAAGACGTATGTGCCTATGTCAGGGAAATGGAAATATACACATAAAGGTACAGCAAAGATGAGGATACAAATTGTGTTTTCTTTTCTGGCAAAGCAACATTGAATCCTTTCCTTCTGAAGTCCAAGTCCATACGATACATTTTTTAAAAATTGGGATAATACATGTATGTATATGTGTGTACATATATGTGTATATATTTAAATGGAAGTTACTATAGTTGTCTGTCTCTGGCCTCCACTCCTTAGAATGGTTCATTCTCACAGTTCTCTTTCTTCTGCATTTAAAAACTTATGTGCAGAGATTTGAAATAAAAAAAAGAAAATATGCGATGTCTCTTCCCTTTGTGCAGAGATTGTCATCATTCATAGATGGAGAAATATCTTGAATGTAGAAACTGGTCTTTTTTTTTTCTCCCAATTTATTTATTTATTTTAGTTTTCAACATTCACTTCCACAAGATTTTGAGTTCCAAATTTCTCCCCACCTCTCCCTTCCCCCCACCCCATGATGGTTTACATTCTGATTACCCCTTCCCCCAAGAAACTTGAGTCTTATAAAGGGGTGGGGTAGGAAGAACAGGATGGGGAGGGAGGGAAAGAGAAGAGAAGAGCTTTTCATTCAGAAATACTGAAATATGAAAAAGCCAGCATTCACCAGCTCACCAGTTCCATGGTTGGCACGAAGCACAGGAGCTCCCATTCTCAGCAGACTCTGGTAATGATGGGGATGAAGGCTTCTTGACACATGGTCCATCAGCAGTGCCTGGTTTTTCTCAGTACTGCTCGTGTCTTATACCTGGAAGTCCTAATAATACTAATGATGATGACAATGACTAGCATTTATGTAGCACTTTTAAGATTTACAAAGCACTTTACACACATTATCTCATTTGAACCTCCCAACGCCGTGAAGTAGGTGCTATTATTAGACCCATTTTACAGATGAGAATCCTGAGACTGAGGGCAGTTAAGTCACTTAACTGCCAAGGGTCACACAGCTAGTGGGTGTGTGAAGCAGGATTCAAACTCAGGTCTTCCTGTCTGTAAGTTCAACACTCCATCCATTGCATCACCTAGAGAAATTATATGTATATGTATATATATATATACACATATTTTTATGTATGAATTTATAGCCATATTATATATTATGTATATGTAATTTATAGGTTATAATTTATAGCCACTGCCCTGTCAATTCTATCTGTCACAGAGGGGTTAGCGTGAACTAAGGGGCAATCTCATTTCTAGTAGGAAGGCTTTTGAATTTGCTCTGTCTAGCCCTCTCTGAATCACTCAGGGTCTCTTTGGAGAGATTCAGAGACAGTGGAAACAAAGCAAAATTTTCCAAGGCTTCATATAAGCACCTAGAGTATTTACATTTTTTCATGTGTATATGTGTTTCCCTCAGCACTTAGCACAGGGTTCTACAAATGGTACATACTTAAAGATGCTGATAAATGAATACATACATACATATAAATAATCCAACGACATTGATTCCAAAGACTGTACTGATATAGTGAGTATATCTAAGTGTTGTCCAGGCTTCTTCTTTCCCCATTGACATAGTCCTTTGTTCATTGATGATGTGTGGTTATAATAATAATGATGATGACAGATAGGTAGCATTTATATAGCATTTTAAGGTTTCCAAAGTGCTTTACAAAAATTTACCATTTGATCCTCACCACAACCCTAGGAGGTGGGTGCTATTGTTATCCTGATTTTACAGATGACAAAAGTGAAGCAGACAGAAGTCACTTGCTCAGGATCATGCTGCTATTACATATCTAATGCTGGATTTGAACTCAGATTTTCCTGATTCTAGTGCTCAATCCACTGTGCTATAGAGCTACCTACCTACCTCAGTATAGGCTGTTCGTTTTACCCTAAATGATAAGTAATAAAAGCCTCCTTGATGCTTAATTAGTCTAAGAGCCTAAGGCTTGAATTATTAATAATTTCCTGCTCGCTTAAAGTTAAAAGTGCAGCACATGAAGAGTCAGAGATCCTCAGACTTGACGCTTGTCTCAGATCAGGCATTGTAGCAAATGTAAAAGCAAGGGAATTGCACCCAAGTAACTTAATGCTGTATCCTTGCTAAATATTCTTTCCATGCTTATGTTGAGATGACCTCCTTTTGTTAAATATTATTGTTGTCTTTTGTTCTTGAAGAGGACCATGACATCAAAAAGGTGATATGACATGCAAGTGAATTGGATGTAAGAGAAGGTTGTGCACAGACACTAGGCTCACTTTCTCCTCCAGAGCCATCTGGGTCCAGTGGCCAGATATAGATCAGGAAGACTAGAGATGGCTCTGGATGCAGTGGAAGACCTTGGCCTTTTTAAACTAAGTATTAGATGGTCTGTGAATATCTCATTTCATTCTCATCCTGAGCCTGTACCACTAGAGGGGCCTAGTTAGGCTGGACTAGAATAGGATGTCTTCTTGCTAAGGTGTAGACCTGCCTTTTTCCTGAGTTGCCTTGATCATTTATTAATGATGGTTGATTGATACTTGATGTTTAATGATTCCTGGACCAAGTAAAGGAGTTTATGTACCATGCCGAGTTCCTGATCCAAGGGGAGCCAGAGCCAAGGAACTATAAGGTATAGCATCAGTGTGGCAGAACAAACTTGGACCTTGACCTTCAACGGTACTGTGAATTACAAAGATATTCCATTTCCAGAGAAAACTCCAGAGAGAGTCCCATCCAGTGTAGCACAGTGAGTCTGATGTATTTTATATGTTCCTGGGAGGCAGAGGTTTAAGAAGGAAAATGGGATTGTTTTGACTATTTATATATATAGTTGCAAGTCCTTTGTACCATTTATTAGGTTAAATAAAATCTGTTCTACATTAGATGTCTCGTTAGCCTGAGAACTGGTATGGGAGGTTTTCTTCCCTTTATTTTATACAGAGACCTACATGTGATCTTCATTCTGATGTTTCTGGGAGAAGCCCTGTCTGGGAGCAAATGAGCAAAATCATTATTTTTCTTAGGCAAAACCTTAAATAGGGACATGAGCCAAAGAGATTTTATCGAGAAGTTGCCAAGTTTGAACGTAGTCCATGTTAACCCAGAGCTTTGGTTCTGTGCCACAGGTGTTTAGGTAACGTTGACATGATCAATCTAGCCTCATTGTCCCTGGAACATGCCAAGCACATTTCTACTGTTGTTTCTCCTAACATTCCCTACCCAACTTCCATCCTTGCCTTTTCAAATAATATAATGCCAACCCTCCAGGAATAAACTCCATAAAGTATCTTCCATAAAACTTTGCCCAACTAATCTAGGCCACGATGATTTCATCTGAGCTCCATTAGGGCATATTTTCTACACTGCTTGCTCAAAGCACTGATAATGTACTGTTTTCTAATGGGTTTTAAAAACTTTCAAATTTATGGGTGTGTGTATGTGTGTGTGTTATATCCTCACCTCAACTCAAAAGATATTATATGCAAAACATAATACCAGATACTGTGAACACAAAGACAAAAACAAAACACTTCCTGTCCTTAAAGAGCATACATTTTATTGGAATATATGAGATCTGGGGCTCTCCTTTTCTCACTGACTCCAAACTGCTCCTCCCTTCCCCCGCAGGGAATTGATCTACACCAATGAGGAGGGGGTCCCATACCAGTGGGCTTTAGCATCCAGATTACATTCCTAAATTTAAAGCAATTTAAAGAGAGAGGCAGAGCTAACAACTTGGGAGGGTCAGGAAGGTCTCCATACTTGAAAAAACGTTTGAACTGAATTTTGAAAGAAGAAAAGGATTTTTGTAAGAGACTGAGAGGTTAAGAGTGAATACAGTTAAGGCATAGGGGACAGCAGCAGGGCAGCAGCCATTTTACATACTAGAGCAGCCAATACTTTAGGGAAGCCTACTTTTCTACATCAGGGCCAAGAGTCAAGAGACCTGAGTTCAAATGTGACCTCAGACACTTACTGTGTGACCCTGTGACTACCTCTGTTTATTCAATTGTAAAATGAGGATAATGGTATCACCTTCCACTCAGAGCTATTGTGAGGATCAAATGAAATATTTGTAAATCACTTAGCACAGTGGTTGGCATATAGTAGGTGCTTAATAAATGCTTGTTCCCTTCCCACTCTTGACATACAAGGGCAGCCCCAAAACAAATCAAGCCCACACCTTCACCTTAGGGCCAGAGAAGGAATATAGGGGTGGGGAGTATAGCTATGGGACACTCAGTGATAAAGCCCAGGGCTGTAAGTGTTATGGGGGAAGGGCGGAGATGCACTTGGGCTCACTTGATTGGTTTGACATTTCTGATGTCACAGAAAGGCAGATGCCAAGGACTGAAGAAGAGAAGCTCTGCCCATCTATGGAAACCACAACCCCTTCCCCTGTCCTCCCCTTTCCCAGGAAACAAAGGACATTAAGGTTTCCAGCACAGAAATTTCCCAAAAAGGTGGGTAGGCATCAGGATGGAGTGGGCATGTCCATAGCAGAGACAGTCTAGGATTGCAAGAAACACTAGGCCCAAGAAACTAGAATGATTTTTTTCTTTTTGCATTGTCACCTTACTTCACACAGATGCCAAAATGATTTTTCTAAGACATAATTCTAAGTTTGCATTAATGAGAGGATTCCTACTCATTATGTTTGCTCAGACAGGTCTGGGAAAATGTGGATTCTCTCTTTTGTCAGACAGGTGATATGGAAATTGATAAGTCTCTTTGACCAAGACTTGGGTGATCCAAGTCACATATCTCAAGACCCTCAATGTAATATGGACCACCTTCATTATAATATTCATTCTTTCATTAATTGTTAACCAATCAGAATTGATTACCACCCTCAGGAACACCCACTCTTCCAAGGAGTGAGTGTTCCTGAGGGTGGCAATCAAATCACAATAAACTGTGTGCCCACCTTCGTAAGGGGTCTTTGACCTCTTTTTATTAATAAACATGATAGTCTTATTAATAAAATTATTAAATTACCCAGAAACTGTATCTCTTGAACTTTTAAAAAATGCCACAACTTTACATTCCAGTCAAACTAAAAAATGCTTTCAATTCTACCCTATATGTGTTTGCCCAGGTTGAGCAGGGATTGCATGCTCTCCTTATCTTTCTCTCCCCCCCAAAGCTCAGCTCAGACATTACCTCCTCCATAAATCCTTCCATGGTCCCTCCTCAAAGACACACTTAATAAAATTGTACATAACTAAAATTCATCAGTTCATATACAATACTATCTTATGTTATTCTTTATACATTGAAATACTTTTGTTGATGCTTAACAAAAAAGAAAATTCACATTACCAAAATTTTAGCAAAAAAAAATTGCTCTGTCCCTAAAGGCATTGTGGTATGGAGATGATCTTGGATTCTTGAAGGCTTCCAATTAGTCAACAAGCATTTCTTTAATACCCATTATGTCAGTGAAGTCCAAGTTCTGGCAGAATATGCCAAGTTATTCTTTTATGTGAGGACTAGCCCAAGGGAACACATAGGAAGTCAACCAGAAGCTTGAGTAGGGGTTATACATTTTTGGCTCCATCAACAGAGAACTATCATACAGTTGAATGCTGTTCTTGGAAGGAAGGGAACCTAGCAGGAAAAGAGAGAAAGAGAAGTTCCATTTAAAGTAACTACAGAATGTAGAAAATACTTGAGAGTCTGCCTGCCAAGATATACATAAGATCTATATGACTACAACTGCATGCACTGTTTGTAGAAATAAAGACAGACCTGAATAATTGGAGAAATATGGATTGCTCATGGGTAGACGGGAACCAATATAATGAAAATGACTGTTACTTAAATTAATTTACTTATTCAGTGTCATAACACCAAAGTATTACTTTATAGAATAAGAAAAAAATAATGAAATTTATCTGGAGGCAAAAAATGTCAAGAATCTCAAGGGAAATAATAAAAAAAGGGGGAAGAATAACAGGTCTAGCAGTACCAGATCTCAAACCATGCTACAAAGCAGTGATTCTCAAGACAAGGACTGGTTTTTAAGAAAATATCTTTGTATACCCCACACCTATACACAGTAGGCACAAATATTTGTTGAATTAAATTGAAGTGAATCTGTTGCTAGAGGGGTTTTGATTTGTGTTTGTGAAGGGAGATCACATGCCTGTGAAATCTATTCTTTTTGAAGTATTCGAGTAATCTGGCATGCTTATATGCAGGATGGATTAAAGACAGGAAAGATAAGAGGCTGGTAACAATCTAGGGTTTGGCTAAGCTCCTTTCTACTTCTCAAACCACCCCTTACAAGCAGATGTAAACATGAGTAAAGAGTCAAAGATTAGTCTCTTTTAAAAATATTTGAGCAAATTTTCTAGTCCCTAATTGGCTTTCTAACCATTTGTAAGGAAAAGTTAAAAGGCTAGCTGCTAAAGAGTTTCCTTCACTCTAACATGCTTAAGAATTGATTTTGCATGGTTTAACACTCTATTTAATCATGTTGTCCATTCAGTACTTTCGAGTCCCTCCTGACTTGAAGAGTTACTTTTAAATTTCATTACAGCCTCAAGAATTCTTAATTACTACTTAATCACTCAGGAGGCTGGGGAATTCCCAGAGACAAGCTACTTAGACGGTATTTAGGGTTGACTGACTTCTCCCTTTCTTTTTCATTGATTTTTAAAAAAATTAATGCAATCATTTCCCACTGACTTCTTCCAACTTCCCTCTTTCCAAACTAGGTGACCCCCCCTCCCTTGTAACAAAGTCATGAAGCAAACTGAATCAACACACTGGCCAGATTTGAACATTTATGCCTCAATTTTATATCTGTAGTCAATCACCACCTCCCTGCTGAAGTCATGATTGGTGACTGAATTCATTGGAGTTCTGCAGTCTTCTACAAATGTTCTTTTGATTCCCTTTACATTGTGGGAGGCATAGTGTAAATCATTTTCCTGTTCTCTTTCTGACAGAAAAGTGGAAAAGGTATAAATTCCCCAAGAGATTACTACTACTAGCTAGCATTTACACACCTTAAGGTTTGCAAAGTGCTTTACAAGTATCATCACATTTTATCCTGTGTGGGATGGATTTTACGAATCCAAGAATTAAAAACAGAGGCATCTCAAGGTGAAAGTAGAAAGGAAAATTTATTACGATCCCGCGGGAAAGGGCCACCTGGATACCGAAAGGACTGGGGGTCCTCTCAGTGTCAGAGCGCACTGGACACAGAAAATTGGGGTGTTTATATAGGTCCCTAACCGCAATTCCCCCTCCCAACCTCCTTCCTCTCAGCTTGCAGACGTAAGCTTTGAGGGTACAATCTGGACGCGATAAATCTATCCCAGGGACAATGGCAAGGAACAAACAGTATGGTTATTTTTGACAAGCAGGTGACTAACATGAACCATTCTTATTTCATTCTACTATCAACCTCAAGGTAGTAAATCTGTCTTAATAACAATGACAATGACGATTGAACAAACAGTTCGGTTATCGGTAACAGGCAGGAATTAGTTGTTGGTTACCTCATCTTCACATCTGTGGCTACAACGGATATCCCCAGTACCCTTACACCTTATCTCCCATCATTCATATCTAACTGGTCTTGCACGTCTACATTGCACCTGGCTTTCCAGCTTTTCATCCATTTTTCTGCTGAGCTGAGGGTCCCTTATCCTGGGGTCAATACACAGGGGGTGAGCATCCTGTGTCCTATCCTTACTTTCAGAGGATTTTATGGTTGCTGACTTATTCACCTCAACCCTTCTTTCTTTCAGGCCTCTCGCCATTAGGTAAATACACAGGATGCAAGCATCCTGTGTCCTGTTCTTAACCTCGGGGGCCTTATGGTCACTAGCTAAGCTTGTGGAGGGGAAAACATCTAAGTAGAGAAATGGCTTTACAGAAAGGAAAATATCTAAGTAGAGAAATGGGACTCACTATCCTACTTATTTCTATTTATCTAATTTGTTCCCTTTTATGAGAGGTCTTCACTCATCCCACACAATCCTCACAACATTCCTGAGGGGTAGGTACCATCATTATTCTCATTTTATAGATAAGGGCACTGAAACAGATGAGATTAAGTGACCTGCCCAGGGTCTGAATGTCTGAAATTGGCTTTGAACTCAGGTCTTCCAGGTTCAACACTCTATCCCTTGTGTCACCTAACTGCCTCTAGGCTAATGATATTGGATTGCTATCTGAGGTAGTCCATTTCCAAAGAAAAGGTCTTAAAGAGCATGTAATCCAGACTGCTCATTTTACAGATGGACAGGTGGCATAGCTAATGTGTGCAGCACAGGCAGGATGTGATGCCATGTCTTTTTTCTCCAAATCTAGTTCAGTTTCTGTAACATCAAGGTCTTCTAACTTCAAATCCAATGAGCTCTCCATAATACACTGCCTCCCAGAACAGAAGAGAATAGAACCTACTCAGATCAAACTTGGTTTTTACTCAAAAGAGCAATGGTGCTATACAGTGCTATAGACATAAATGCTTTGGGTTTTGTTTTGGCTATAGACCAGAGCACAACTGAGGAATATTTTGAGACATTATGGTAATTTTGCTGACTAGATTGTATTTCCAGTAATCCACAAACTAATGCTTGCTTATTCTCTAGTTGAGATGCATCGTTGTGGAGTGAACAGAGAGCTAACCTCAGAGTCAGTAAGACTTGAGTTCAGGTCTTGCCTCTAACTTATAATGGTTGTGTTATCCTGAGCCAATCATTTGATGTTTTTTAATGCCCCAAGCAATTCTCTGCAGAGTCATTGCTGTTCTTCATTGGTAAAGGGAGGTTCCCTTACTAGGAGCTCCCCATACCCATGATACTATAAATCTGGGCAAAAAAATTCACCAGATGATGGTTTTGATGTTTGTTTTGTTTTTGGGTTGTGACCTGTGCCCATGTAGATAATTTCCAATTTACACACTCCCTACACTGATACAGTTTGGCAGGTGGTCTATAACTCCTCATCTTAAAGAATCAACTTGCCCATGGTTATAGAACTCCTATGTTTCAGAGGCAGCATTTGAATTCTGGTTTTCTGACTCCAGGGCTGAATCTCAATCTATAAGCAATACTGCCTTTCACATGATGTTTTTTTTTAAATTTTAATTTAATTTTTTTTGGAGGGGGGAAGGCAAGGCAATTTGGGTTAAGTGACTTGCCCAAGGTCACACAGCTGGTAAGTGTCAAGTGCCTGAAGCTGGATTTGAACTCAGGTCCTCCTGACTCCAAGGCAGTGTTCTATTCACTGTGCTACCTACCTGCCCCTACATGATGTTTTAATAATGTGAATCATGGACTATTACTATTTCAGAAAATTCACAATTAGAGTTGACTCAAAGAATAATGTAAAGATATAGGGTTACTATGCCCAGGCAACTGATCTGGATTCAGACGGTTTGAATTCTCAAATTCTATCTTCCACTCACTACCTGTGTGACCTGGAGCAAGTTGCTTTCCCTCTATGGACCTCAGTTTCTTCATACATAAAATAGGAGATCAGACTAAATGATCTCTAATGTCCCTTCCAACACTAAATTCATTATCCTCTCATTTTTATCCTTAAATGGCATAAAAGGCCTGCGTGACTGGAAAAGTAGGTTAGTCAGTCTTGCAGTAAGAGTAGATAGGATACTTGAGTGTTGCCTTAGTGATCAAGATATACTAAAACAATAAGAGCAAAACACACTGTTCATTGGCCACATGCTTTCCGGAGAATTCATGGAAAGACATTGAATCACAGGATATAAAATGGACAATTTTAATTGCATAAAATTGAATACCTTTCACACCAACAAAATCAATACAACTAGAATTTGAAGGGAAGTAAATAATTGGGGAAAGTCTCTGCAGCAAATCTCTGATAAATTATGATGAGAATGGATACAAATATAGAATAAGAACCACCCCAATGAATAAATGGTCAAAGAATATCAAAAGACAGTTTTCAAAAGAGTAGGTGCCAGAGATCAACAACTATATGAAAGCATTCAAATCACTAGTTGTGAGAGAAATGCTTTTTGAAGCAATGCTGAGGTTTCACTTCACATCCTTCAAATTGGCAAAGATGACTAATGGCAAAAAATGACAAAGTATCCAAGGAACCATGAGAAGACATATACATTAATGAACTGCTGATGGACTTATAAACTGATCCAACCATTCTGGAGAAAAAAAATGGAATTTAACTTAAAAAGGTAACTAAATTATAGATACTTTTCAACCCAGTGATACCACTACTAGGCATATACTACAAGGAGGTCAAAGACTCAGAGAAAGGTGTCATATATCCAAAATATACAAGCCCTTTTTATAATGTGTTCAGTTGTTTTTCAGTTGTGTCTGATTCTTTGTGACCCCATTTGGGGTTTTCTTGGGAAGGGCTCTAGAGTGGTTTGCCATTTCCTTCTCTAGCTCATTTTACAGATGAGGAACCAAGGCAAGTGGGATTTAGCAACTTGCTCTTGGTCACACAGCTAATAAGTGTTCGAGGTCACATTTGAACTCAGGTCCTCCTAATTCCAAGGCCAGCACTCCATCCAGTGCCACACCTAGTTGTACCTTTTTTATAAATCAAAGTTTTCTAAAGAGTAAAATCCTTTCATTTGAGGAGTGGCTGAAAAACATTGTGGTATATGAATTTAAAGGAATGTTGTTGTGACATAAATAACAAATATGAAGACTTCAGAGAAACCTGGAAAGATTTGTCTAACTGCATGCAGGGTGAAGTAAGCAGGGCCATAGGAAAAATTTTACACAGTGACAATAACTTAAAGGAATGCAACATTTAAAGACTTCAGAATTCTGAAATACATGAAGTAGTCCTGACTTCAGAGGTCTTAAAAGTGAAATAAGCATCCCATTTATTGGCAAAGAGTTATAATGAACATTAGGTACAGAATAAGACTCACATTTTCAGATATGATCAATGTGTTGATTTGTTTTGCTTGACTATTTTTGTTATAAGTCATAGTACTTTGGGGTCAGAGGACAGTCATTGGGAAGTGCCAAAGATATTTTTAAAAAATAAAAAAGCATCAATAATTTTTTAAAAAAATAAGAAATATACAAGATTCACATGGGATAAGAAGGTTATGGATGGATTATGATCTGTATTGAGGAAAGCAGTACCCACGTGGATGAGCTCATACATTATTAAAAATACCAAAGTATCAAAATATATTAATTTTGTTATGCAAGCCTGGGTTTTTTTGCATTTGAATCTTGATTTTTCAAGTAACATGCATACACTCTCACCTTTAGAATATATTTAAATTAGATTTCCCTGCCTGCCCAAAACCTATTATTATGAAGAATTCATAAAGAATGGAGAGTTGAGCTTCCTATAGTTAATTTACAGGTAGCCTGATAAGAATATGACATATCCATACATCATTTTAAGGAAAATTAAGTCACTTTTATCTATGCAAATAATTTATAGGGTAATATTCCATTTGAAGAAAAATAAAAATTAATGGTACATATCAAGAATGGGGATATTTGTCAAATAAGTTTTAAGACTAATGGAAAGAATCACTTTGCATGGAAGATTCTAAACCTAGTAACTGAATGTTTACCATTGTGATTATTTCAGTTTTATTTGAATGACATGTTAAAAAGCCATGTTGATAGTGCTGTCCATAAAGAAGAGTTAATATTTGCCTTTACTTTTTGAGATTATATGGTTAGAGGAGCCAGATTACACTTTATCCAAACATAGCAAATATCTATTGATTTTTTTCTGAATCATTTATGTGTGGACCAATGTCCCAAGCTCTAGGCTTGCATGGATCCATTTCAATCTTGGGTGTTCCTCCAATACTTTCACTTTTTGGTTCATTTTCCCCCCATCCAGACCTTCCTCTGGGAAATCTCAGAACATGGTTTATGTAGCTCATAACTAGGTCTCCACTGATGTGGGTGAAAGGATCTCCAGCTCCCGTTTAAGGAGATAACCTGTTACCTATACATTGAAGGTAGCAATACATATGGAAGCACCTGCTTTTATTTCACGCCACAGAAAAACAGCAAGCAATACAATTCTCTTGCCTTTCTTATAGAGATATTCTTCCTAATGGTGTTACCCTGAGGGCTTGGAGAAGTGATGTCAACAAGAATTTATTAAGTACCTCCTGTGTACCAGGCACTGTGCTCGATACTGGGGATGCAAGAAAGGCAAAAACAGTCTCTCCTCTCAAGGAGCTTATAATCTATTGGGCGGGTGGGTGGGGAACAACGTGCAAATATCTACAAGTAAGATATATATGGGATAAAGTAGAAATGATCTTGGAATGAAGGCACTAAGATTAAGGAGGACTGGGAAAGGCTTCTTGCATGGGTAGGACTTGGTTGTTTTTGTTCAGTCATTTCAGGGTTTTGTTGGCAAAGATATTAGAATGCTTTGCCATTTCTTTCTCCATCCCATTTGACAGATAAAGAACTGAGGCAGAGTTAATTGACTTGCCCAGGGTCACACAGCTAATAAGTGTCTGAGGCCACATTTGAAGTTAGGAAGATGAGTCTTCCTGACCCCAGGTCTGGCGCTCTATCCACTGTGCCCCCTATCTACCCTAAAGGAAGGACTTTAGCTATGACTCAAAGGAAGACAGGAGATGGAAGTGAGAAGAGAATTCTAGGCATGGGGCACAGCTAGTAAAAGTGCCTGGACTCAGGAGATGAAGTGTCCTGTGTGAGGAATTTCAAGGGGGCAGTGTCACTGGATCACAGTGTATGTGGGTCGGACAAAGGTGTAAAAAGACTGGAAAGCTAGAAAGGGGGCAGGTTATGAAGAGCTTTAATAGCCAAACAGATAATTTTATATTTGTTGCTGGAAATAATAGGGAGTCAATGTAGTTGACCTAATCAGATTTTCACTTTAGGAACATCAATTTAATAGCAGAGGATGAATTGGAGCTGGGAGAGACTTGAGACAAGGAGACCAACCAGAAAGCTATTCCAATAGACCAGGCATGAGGTGATGAATATAGAAGAGACATTACAAAGGTGAAAACAACAGGACTTGACAACTGATTGGATATGGGGTGTGAATGAGAGGGGTAAGTTAAAGATGACATATAGGTCATGTGGTGGATGGAGAAAGTGATTTGAACAATGGCAGCAGGGGGCTCAAAATCACTGGAATAGGCAGGGGATGACAGGGTGGGAGTTATATTCATTATTGAGGACTAAATTCAGGTAGGTCATCACTGTCCATAGGGGTTCAGCCAGGGGGTGGAGTTGTCCCAGGGTGACAGGTAGTTGGGGATAGCTGGAAAGGGAAATTAAGAGGAAGGTTCTTGGAGTAATGGAAAGACAACTATTGTGGTGCAGGGAGTCCATAGAGGGTGCTTGTAATGCAATAAAATGGCTGATTAGGGAAACTGGGAAGCCTTCTTAGGCAGGTGCAGGTGAGGTGACTGTTGTGGAGTTGGAGGGAAATGCCTCTGGGCTTGCTACTGGGAAATCCCCTTCCCATATGACCTTCTCTATTCAAATAACTTATGGTGATTAGTAGACAGCAAAGTCCAGCTCTTTTGCTACCCCGTCATGGCTCTGTCTTATTTTTCTCCTTCAGGTACAGGGTCATGTGCTCAAACCTCTTCTCCCAAAGAAAGAATTACCCAGGAACTCTTCCTCCCCTTTCTAGAGCTTGGAGTCTAGGAATTCTCTTATTGGGTGTCTAATTACACTGTATCTTTTCTCCAAGGCACACATTTATAGCTCCTGGGGAGATGGTCACGACCATAGACTCCCCTTAATTCTCCAAGTGTTCTTTTAACTGTACTGCCCTGTGGTTGCCTCTAAAAAGAATTCAGAAGGGACAAAATGTCCTGTAGTTGTAATGAAGTCTCCCTTTTATATACTGAGTCATCCTCAATTATCTCTGTTCACTTCGATTCACTCATCCTGAATGAGGTGTGAATGGTGCCAGCAAGCACATCCACCCTTCCATAGAGAGAATGCAGCAGTATCAGACAATGGCTCATCAAGTTGACCAAGGATCTCTACTGATCAAGCCCATAGATTTGAATAGTGCTATCAGTGCCCATCACATTAGAACATTACTAAAATGAGACTGAAATAGGCTTGAAAATTATACATTATTAGTCCTATCTCTACCTTGAAAAGTTCTCCTTTAAAATTGTATTGAAGGTTATTTCCCAATGTTTTTGAATCTTGACAGATGAGAGTATTCCCCACTTCTGAATTGTTAAGCAATTATTTGGTGAATTTGGGTGGCTAATGAAGGGTTAATGGATAATTCTGGTAATTAAATTAACTTTAAATTTCCTAGAGGCCACTAGGTAATGAAGTGAATAGATCATGTGACCCTAGGCAAATTTGCCTCAGTTTCTTCATATGCAAAATGAGCTGGAGAAGGAAATGGTAAGCCACTCCAGTATCTTTGCCAAGAAACCCTAAATGGGTTCACAAAGAGTCTTACACAACTGAAAAACAACAAAATATCCTAGGTCCCCTGCTTTAAAATAGGGATATGGTTTTCTGAATTATCCAAATTACATGTCTACCCTGTCCAAATCTACCATTTAAAAAAAAATTAAGGCAGCCACGTGGTGCAGGAGATAGAGGGTTGGATCTGGAGTCAAGAAGATCTGAATTCAAATCTAGACTCTGATACTTCTTAGCTGTGTGACCCTAGGCAAGTCACTTAACCTTTGTCTGCCTCAGAGTAAAGGCAATCACACTGGCATACCCAGGATGGCTGCTAGTACAAGTTCGTAGATCTTCTTTACTAGGAAAGATAGCTGTTTAAGGGGTCAACAATCTTTAGTTATGTTCACTAGTTCAGGAGAAAAGGTCAGCACCCTGAACTTCAGAGAAAATAAGGAGAAGAGAAATTAGCATAAAGACCAATGGACAGGGCTTGTAACTGCCCAAATCAAAGCAATATTGCTGTATACTTTACATACACCACTGGATCGAGAGAGCCTTTACCTCTGAGCCATCAGGATCACTGAACATATGGCTACTCAGAATCTTGACCAGGGAATAACAAGATCCTTCTCATAAGCAAACCCCCAAAGCAAACTACCAACTCAGAGTATATATATACTTCTCAGAGCCAGAAGCCATCACAACCTATGACTCAGTACCTAATTAGAAATTAGCAAAAGAGACCAAGTTATGATTGGATGAAATAATTTTGTCTTTCCTTGCCTC
Source organism: Trichosurus vulpecula (assembly GCF_011100635.1). Taxonomy (NCBI): domain Eukaryota; kingdom Metazoa; phylum Chordata; class Mammalia; order Diprotodontia; family Phalangeridae; genus Trichosurus; species Trichosurus vulpecula. Next base: position 72,596,191 of record NC_050579.1, read on the forward strand.
AGAGTTGGGAAGAATGCTACCCTTTTAACTGAACTATTCCTTCAACATCATTTTGCCCTCCTCCCTACCAGGGAGAAAGAGACTGCACTGGGAGAGTCATTCCTGCTACTACAACCGGAAGCATCTACATTGGCTCCTGTTATTTCCAGTTATCTGTACTGGTTGGCTCTTTTGTCCCCCAACCCTTGTTACTGTGTTGTCTACTTCTCTTCTATTAAAAAAAAAGCAATTAGCAAAAGGTGTGAAAGCCTTCCAATAAGCAAGCCTCTCCTAAGCAAGCTTCCCTTAATGGGCTCCACATGAGGCCTATTAATGGGTGAGGAAGATCTTATATCCCATTAACATTACACTCAGGTTCATCAGCTGTAAAATGGGGACAATAATAGTGCTTACTTTCTAGGATGTGTCTGGTAATATTTGTAAAATATTTTACTTTGTAAAACTTAAAGTGCTATAAAATGCTAGCTATAATTCTATTTAACTCTTTGCTTTTGGCTCAAATTTGAGTTTTAATGTGATCCATTTCAATAGTTTCCGTCTTTAAAATCCAATGGGTATTCACTACTTTATTTGAATTAAAACCTTTTTCCATGTATTCCTAGTAGTCTACTGGGTGGGTGGGTGGGGGGGAGGGCGGTGAGGAGAGGAGAAAAAGAAGCAGTATTATTCTTTAGTGTCTTTAATGTCTGTGGCTAAAGTATAAATTACATTTTAAAAAGTAGTGTAAGACTGGAAAATAGAATGGTACCAGACTGGGAAAGGCCAATCAAACAAAGGGGAGAACAGATTGGAAAGGGGATGCTTGAATGGGATTTCCCCATTTGTCAATTTAAAGATTTTAGTATTACAGGCACAACAGCAGAAGAGTGTCTCTGATAAGCACTGAGCATATTTAATTTGTCATGAACCCAAATACTTCATGTTGAAGTTCAAGCTTTCTTTCTTTCTGATCTTAATAGAGAGAGAGAAAATGTAGTTATTACCTTCTATCACCACCATATATCTGAAGTTTATTAAGTAGTTCTTTAGCCTTCTCAAGGCTAATTAATTCTGGTTATGTTAAACTTCTAAAAATCGTCATCTCTGACACCTTAATCATATTTGAAAACAGAGTGAGGATGGAGGAGATAGTATCATTCCCTGAAGTTGTGTTGCTCACCGTATCTTTATTTTGGGGTGGCAATGAATCCAAACTCTTTCCCACTAGACTCACCTTAGCACTCTTTTGCTAGGCTGTTCTGCAGTGCTCCTCCAGAAATTTAATGCTTTTATCTTATCTCTACTTTACAAAGGTAATTTAGTTAACTAATAGCCTGTCCAACTGACAAAGTAAAAAAGACACTTGAAACTCCCAGATTTTTAACCAAGGAATAACTTAAACTCTGGAAAGGCAGTTTTCCTTGAGTGTTAGTAATATGCAAAAGGAAGTTGCTGAACTTTCCTTAACACTTTTTAAACTCAATTTCTGTTCATGATATTGAATAGTTGGAGAGTTGGAGAAAAATGTCAATTTGATATCTAATGGATAAAATAATAATTGTTTTGCTTGTTTTGCCATTTTACATATTTACTACCCAATATTCTTTGCATCTCTAGTCACTCATTTTTTTTATTTTCTTTTTGCCATTTACATTAATTTCAACATGCTTAATATGGATTTGCATCAGTAAAACATGCATGCAAAAGTTATTTTTGTTCTAACAATGCAATAATAGTATTTTATTTCCCAGCAGAGGTGTTATAACTTATCTTGGTCAAACACTTGCTAGCTAATTTTATATGTCTTAGTTAATTTTTAATTCTCTCATGAGACTCATAGAGATATTAAAAGGAAAAATAAAGACAGGGTTTGATTTATAGCTACATTTTTGGTAGGGAGAAAATAGAAGATTAGTGTTCAATGTTGAATTGCCTAAGTGTTTGAAATATCAACAGGAAGCAATATTTTGCATTAGCTTTTGTACTGTTTGTCCTAATTTTTTACACTCAGAAAAGAGAAAACAGAGAATAATAGAATTTTGAAGACATAACAAGCTCTCCTCTGAGTTTAATAAGCCCAATAGAATAACAGCTGTTGTAAATAGTCAGCATTGGAGGGACTGCAAAAACACAGACCAACTACTGTTAGTGGAGCTATGAAGTTGTCCAATCATTCTGAAAAACAATTTTTAATTCTGCTTTAAAAAAAGTGCCAAAGATGTCAATGGCCTTTGACCCAGATATTCCACTACTATGCATAAATTCAAAGAAGTCAAAGGCAGAAAGAAAGGTCTCATATAAGCCAAAATGTTCAAAGAAGTATTTTTTATGGTTGCAAAGAACTGGAAACAAAGTAGATAGAAGCTTGTGGACTGGGGACTGGCTAAACAAAATGTGCCATATGAATGTAATGGAACATTGCTGAGACAAGAAATAATGAATATGAAGACAGAAAAGCATGAGAAGACTTTTGAAATAATGTAAAGTAAGCAGAATCAGGGAAACAATATATATATATATATACAATAGATAAATAATATATAAACAAACTATATAAAATATGTAAAAATAAACAATATATAAACACAATTAATGATTACAACAATGTATATGTAAAGAAAAAAGAATGAAATATTATAATGACTAAGAAACTTGGTCTTGAAAAAGATAAGAAAATGAGTTTCTCTCCCATCTTTGCAGACTCAAAGTATGATGAATATTGCATATCCTATCGGACATAGCTGAAATGTTCTTTGGTTTTGCTGAAGTGACATTTTTTAATCTTTCTTTCTTTATTCTTTATTAAAAGGAATAGCTCTCCAGGCAGGGGAACAAGGAATGAAGATATTTAGAGATGATGGTGATGTTAAAAATAAAAGATATTAATAATTTTCTTTGTAATAAATGCAAGAAAAGACATCTGGGTTTATAATGTAGGGCTCTGTAATTACCTCTTGCAATTTTGCCTTATTTACTTCTCGTTTTTATCCATCTCCTGTGTTCCTTTCTCTGGAGTCTATGTGTAGTGTCCTTTGGGGCTGCCAAGGAAATAAGGATTCTGGAATTGGAGACCTGCTGGTTAGGATAGAAATCTCCCAGAGTTCCTTTCTTTGACCCTTAGAGAATTAGTTCTGATCCTGGACTGACCTAGCCAAAATTTGACTGACAAGCCAGTACCTCCCATCACTGGGGAGGGGGAAGAGAAGGAGTGAGAGGAAGAGAAGTAGCCTAGGAGATACACCTACCAGCATATGAGGCAGGCTAAATTGGGAGGCAGGACACCCACCAGTAGTGGCTGTTGCTCTGGGATTCAGCAACTGGTTAATCCATTGACCACAGACATGAAACCTTCTGGTTTTGTTGAAACTGCACAGATTACTACTGAGACCACCACTGGTAATTCCTCATGCTCCTCTCTTTTAAAGGGAGAAATGTATTTGATTTCTGAATCTCCATTTCTTAAGAGCTTGTTTTTTTATTTCTCTTTTAAAGTTTTTTCTCCCTAAGATAAATAGAGCTAGCCTCTCTGTTTCTGACTTGTGTTTCATTACTGAAATGTAGCAAAGAGAAGGGGAATGCCTGGAAGAAAGAAAAAATAAAGATTTCTTTTCAATTGCAACATATATTCATCAGGGCTATTCTGGAGGTCTTTGTGATATAGATGAGATAATTATTTATTTTTTATTTTTTCCCTCACTTAATAGTATTTTATTTTTTCCAGTTACATGTAAAGATAATTTTCAATGTTCACTTTTATAAGATTTTGAGTGTCAATTATTTTTTTCCTTCTCTTCCCTCCCAGTGACGCCATGCAATCTGATCTAGGCTATACACGTACAAGGTAAGAGAAATATTGATTCTGTTTTACACCTACCCAGAGCAAAGAAAGGAAATCTGGTGCCAGATATTTACAGGCAAAATGAGTCAGCAGTTTCGGTGGGAAGAGGCTGTGGTGCATGGGGACTGATGAGAAAGGTGGCAACTCAGCCATTTTTCCTTCTTACTGTCTTCTTGAAGCCATTTGGAAAGTAAAACCAGAGGGAGAGACTAGAGGAAAAGCCATGCCAGTGAGGAGGAGGCTAGGGCAAGGCTAGGAAAGACAGATCCAACCCC